>NC_044991.1:27402716-27713208 GCF_008728515.1 Papio anubis
CAGAGGAGGCCCTTAGCAACAGCATTGTCAGACTGCCTCAAAAAAATCAGAAAGTCTTTGATTCCAGGAACAGACTGCCCTGGAGACAGACACAAGATGAGTCAGGGTAAGCAGGGACAGAATCCAGCTGGGTCAGCCTCAGGCATGTGAACTAATGCAAATATCTGTTCATCTTTATTGTCTACTAAACGCCTACTATGTGCCAGGCTCAGGAGAGGGCTCAGGATACAGTTTTGAAGACAGACAGGGTTCCTGTCTTTACAGGGATAATACCTCACAGAAGAGTGAGCATCAACAAGTCAAAGGAAATTGGGCATATTGTGAGGTATACAAGAGGTGACGTGGGCCAGCACACGGTGAGCAACAGGAAGCCATTAGGAGGTTGTAAGGAAGGAAGACACAGACTCTGGTTTGAGATTCAGGAGGAAAAGTCCAGCTTCTCCAAGGAAAATGAAAAAGGAGGGGACAAAGTGAAGGCAGATTGTCCAGTTAGGACATGGTGGCTTTGTACACATGAGAGATGAGGTCTCTGGCAAGTAATGTGGCATCTGAGCAGGGACGAATGTGTGTGACCCACACCATGGTGAGAAGGACTAGAGAAAAGAGGCGAATGGTTGAGGCCCTGAGCTTGTCCTTGTGATGGAAACCTGACAACTGCCTGCAGCTGTGATCGAGTGTGTCACGTTCCTCTTCTCTCTGGAAAGCTCATAGGAGTCAGCACTCATTGCTGCCCTTCCCTTATATTCAATAAGATTAATGTGAACCATCACTCTTCACACCTGAAAAGAGACCGGTTTACTTTCTATTGAGCAAAAGCCCCAAGGGTCAGGACAGAGCATTGCAGAGCATGTGGGATGATCCCCTACACATCCAAGGGGCTGCTGCTGTTAAAACTCACGATGAAACCTCCCAGAGCTCTGTCAGAAACCATGAGAGCCGACGTGTCAGTGCTGAAGTAGCTGATTTGGGAGCACACTGATTTGCAGTCTGTGCAGGTGCAGGAGACTGAGGACTGAGGCCCAGCACAGGCAAAAGGCTCCCAAGCTGTCATTATGGGGCAGGGTCCTTGTGGCCTCCTCAGTGATGGGGGGTAGGGGTGGGTAAAGGTCAGTGAAAAAGCTAGAGAGCAGTGGAAAGGCAGGATTCTGTGTCTGGGCAAGGAAAGGAGGTCCAGCCCCCACCCAGGCATCCTTATTCACCCTTCTTTTTATCTTCCTTCCTCCCTGCCACCTTCCCAGGGCAGACTTCCAGGGCTGTGGTGTTTCTGCTGCTCTTTATCCATCACAAACAGAGCAGTGGGGAGGTTATGCGATGACAAAGCTATCTCCTCACACTCAGCTGTCTAGTTACCCTGGGGAATTCCTCTGAAGGATGGGAATGCTCTGTTTGACCTCGGACCTACAGTAAGATCCCAGCCATTTGTGAGGCCAAGATGAATGACCACATTCTGTTTACACGGGATTATTTATAACACACATAGTCAAATAAAACCATCAAGTTCTGCAGAAGTCAATCCATTCTTCAGAATTATAGAAATGCAGGTCTCTCAGTTGTCAGCAACAGGCTTTAAATCCCAGGGTGACTAACTGGTCAGGGTGGGATCAGCCACATGAAGATATTTCTTTACAGCTAGTGACTCTATTCTCTGTGTTTCCCCTGCTGAGATTTCAGCTCCATGAGATTGTTCATTGTAGTTGCTGCTATTTTCTGTCTTGTCATTGCTGTAGCTACAGAGCCCATAACACTGCCTGGCACTAAGGACAGACTCAAAACATGTTTGTTAAATATGTGAGTTCACCCACATTGGAATGCCAGGAAGAGGTACAAATCTGAGGTCAAGATAATAATTTTTTTAAAAAATTCTGGAAATTTTGTGTTTGAGATTCAAAGTTCATTCAACAGAAGATATTAAGTGAGAACATTTTCCTTTGGATTTGGTTAGCAGGACAAGGATATGAATATGAAAATACAAATATATCACACATATCTCCCCATGGCCTAGGGACTTGAGAGCCCAGCTGGTCTCTGCAGCTGCCCATCACGGCCTCTTTTCACTCATTTATGGTCTGATTCCCATGAATCCATAGATGCTGGATCCCATGGATTCATGTGGAGAAAGTGGAGAGGGCGTGATGGGCTTTCCCAGTCCTGCTTAAAGAAACCACAGGAAGCCAGTAGATCATAAAGCAAATTCGGGGGACAGAAATCCCTTGAGAGCAAATAAACTGCAGAATACGGGTGAGTTGGAAAAATGTCTGGTAATGTTTATACAACTAAGAAACTTTATATTAGCAATCCTTCAACACAATATTCATTACAGAGCTTCAAATCAGCCATGTGATCAATGCAATTCAAACATTAAACTCATCAACCAGAAGTCCTATAATAGGCTTTGTTGAGGAAACTTTTGAAGGAAGAATGAGCTCTGTGTCCACAGAAGAGATATTTCTGCACTAGGAGGACTGGATAAAGTCAATAAATAATTAGGAATGTAGGTGCCCATCTGGAATTTACTATATTCCAATATGCAATGCTGTGAGTCCTGCATCTGCAAATCTTAACATTCATTGTGCTTCCTTCAATTTCCCACTTATTACAATAAATTAACTTTAGATATGGATGATTAAAAAACAAACCAATTAATGTGAGAATCCTTGAAATCTGTTGCTTTAATGCGCAAAAATTAGGGAACATTTCAAATGTATATATTTGTTGATTTATGTACCAATGATAAAATACCTTTTCATTGATCTGTTGTAGAAATCACCTAGCAAGGGGGTAAGTTGATGGGAAACAGGTGTTGAAAAGTTAAACAACATGAACCACATTGACGATGGTCAAAGTTGGCTGAAGGGTACAAACAATTCATTAGAAAATTATCAGTATGTTTTGTGACTTAAAAATTTCCATGCTAACCAGTGTTGGAAATATCCTTGTTTGTAATGAGATGTTTATGTTCTGCTTTTAACAGGTGTACAATGTGGACAAAATGTAAGCTTACACTGTGACTTCAAGTAGAAGCCCATCTTCTCCAAACAGGCAGAGGAGAAGCTGGTGTGGAGAACGTGGAAAAGACAGGAGCTCAGGGTTTCCCAGGACAGAGAAGCGAGTGAGTCCAGAGTCCTAGAAGTAGGAGGAGGGGCTGTGAGTTGGGCTGTGGGGGTGTGCAGGGGCCACAGTGTGAAGGGCAGGCCATGGAGGCCCCAGGGCTCAGGTTTTATAAAAATGAGGAGTTACTGAAGGGGTTTAAGTCAGGGAGTGCCCTCCCTGCCTCATCTGAAAGAGCAGGATCTCTCTGAACGCCCTGAGGAGAGAGTGCCTGAGGGAAGTGAGTGATCCTGATTCTAGATTTTTCACTAACGCACCTTGAGTCTAGAAATCCAGGGACCGTTTGCACAGTTACACAACAGTAGACGTGGCTACATTGAGAAGTGATGGTCTCTGCCCTTGTCTTCTCACTTGCAAGAGAACTTTGAGGGAAAAAAATACATACCGACCTTTCTAATAAACTGAAAACATCCCATCAAAAAATACATGTGGCATATCACAATACAAACAAATTGTATAACATCTAGGACAAATTCTTGACCAAAAAATACGACACAACTGTGTAGACAATGACAAGTTTTACTTAGGGAGATAATGGCTAACTTCATAAAATAGAGAAATATGTCACACTGCTCACTGATAAAAATAAGTCTACCAAATCTATTAATTTTCCTACATTACTAAATTGAGTCAAATCTCCATAAAACACACGAAACCACTGTATATATAACTTTTGCTGAATTGCTGCCTTCAACATATCATGGATCCTTTAGTTTTCCTGGAAAACTCTCATTTTCACCATCCTTTAAAAGAGTCCCTAGCTCTTCAAAAAAGAAGCAGTCTCTAGTAATCAGACCACGGATATGTGAACACTATCAGTGACTGGAGAGCTGCAGAGACCAGCTGGATTCTGAAGTCTCTGAGCCACGGGAAAGTCTGTGTCCTGGGACCAGCATTGGATGTTGTGGAGCTGCCCAGTTCTTGCTACATGGCTGCTCAGTAAGGACCATTCACTCAGAGAAATCCAGCCCTTGGGACTGGGCCCTGTGTTCACCAATGGGGACTCAGCAGCTGTGTCCCCTCTGGCCTGGCAGAGATCCCTGAGCAGGGACCTGTGTATGGTCTCAACAGGTGCTTCCTCCCAGGGCCTTGCAAGAAGAAAAGCAAACCTTCCTCCTGCCTGCCAGTCTGGGTAGAGTGAGTTGAGCTTCTGCATCCCCAGGGCTCAGGAGGGCTAAGAACCCTGGTGGAAACATTACTTATTGAGCAGCCCCCTCTGCAGAGGGTGTGGGAAGAAAGGAGGCCTGGGGCAGCCCAGTCCCACTGCAGGGAAAGAGGCTGTGTCCACCATGGCCTGGACTCCTCTCCTCCTCCTGCTCCTCTCTAGGAACAGGCCTCAGAGACCAGAGTCAGCACCCAGCCTGATTGTGACTCTTCTGGCAAAAAACTCTGAACAACTTTAGCCTGCTTTCTGCCATATCATCACTCATTAATGCCTGTGTTTGCAGGTTCCCTCTCCCAGCCTGTGCTGACCCAGCCAACCTCCCCCAGCATCTCCGAGCATCAGCCAGACCTGCCACCCCTATGCAGTGGCATCACTGTTGGTGGATATACTGGTACTCCAGCAGAAGCCAGAGAGTCCTCCCGGTATCTTCTGAGGTACAAATCAGGACTCTCAGATAAGCACCAGGCTCTGGAGTCCCCAGCCGCTTCTCTGGATCCAAGATGCTCAGCCAATGCAGGGCTTACTGATCTCTGGGCTGCAGTCTGAAGATGAGGTTGACTACACTGTGCCATATGGCACAGCAGCGCTTCTCACAGTGACACACACACATGGGGAAGTGGGACAAAAACCTCAGCCTGCTCTCACTCTTGTTCTGTGACAACTTTCAAATTGAAAAAATAACTTTTCTCTTTAGAAACTATATTTGGAATTACTTTCTTGTGGTAACAGGCTTTTCTCTCAATTTCCCATTCATCGTTTTTGAAATCTCAGTAACACAAAAACCAAACCAAGCCACCTGATGGCACTAAAATGTTGGCTGATTGTCCAGATGAGTTCAAACCAGTGCCTGAGGAGCTGGACCTTTTTCTGCTGAAAGAAGCAAAATGAGCCTTTTCTAGCTCATACTGTAGTCAGAACTTGGGAACGTTCTAGCAGGTAAACAGTCTCCTGCCTCACGGATTCTGCTTTTCCAGGGTTCAAACCAGAGACTTGCCCTTCCATTTCCAGTAGCCTGTGCTCAGGGCTGTCCACGGTTCACTGTGTCCCAGGAACAAAGCATGAAAATGTAAAATTCTTCATGAGGACACAGGTCAGGGAGGAATTCCCCATAAAACTGGCCTGTCAGTGCTGGGTACCTGCATTTTCAGTTTCAATGTCAGGAGAGCAGATGAGGTGTGGGGGTAACTGGATCTGAGGGCAGCCAAACTCTTTGTAGGACATGAGTGAGTAAATGGTTGGGGGGTGGCGGGTAGCATCATGGCTTAGACGAAGCTGAGGCTGCTCCTGAGCTGTTGGTAGAAGGAGGTCCCATGGATGTGACTTTCCTCCAGCTCATCCCACTCAGAATCATGGGGACTGTTGAGGGAGGGTTTCCTGATCCCTTGGGGCATGACCGTGTTCACATGTCTTCTCTTACACCATTAGAGCTTTTCACTGAGTCAGGGTCTAGTTGGTGCAACCTCTGGATACAGAAACTGCCCAATATTTGCTTCAAGTGACTCCTCCCCATGAAACTCTCGAGGAGGTCCACATCTCGATGTCAAATTCCTGCATGGGGAGCAGCAGAAACATTGGGCAGTCCCATGGAAATGGCTACTGAGGCTCCCAGAGACAGCACCTATATTTATGACCCAGCACAACAGTGATGGACCTACAGGGGTCCCAGCCTGATTCTCCTGCTCTGGGTTCATCCACATCGCCTCCTTGACCAGCTCTGGGCTCCAGGCTGAGGACAAATGTGATTATAAGCATCCCACAGCTGCATCCAGACTCCATCTCACCGAAAGCTCCTGATCCATGGAGAAGTGAGAGAAAGATTTGTCCCCAACTCCTCCTGTCTTCCCCATCCCTCCTTTATCCCTGCCTGTTGCCAACTCCAGTTCATGCCAAGGCTTCTGCTGTCACTTGCGTTACTGAAAGTGGAGCATGGGTTCAGTGAAAAGAACTCATTTGCTTACTGGTGCTCCAATGCAAACAGAATCAATTTGTTTCTAGAAGCAAAAGGAGCAGGCCACACATGGTGTGGATGAGGTGGGGGTGACAAGAAAGAAGAATCCAGCCTGTGTGACCCAGAGACCCAGGTGCCCCTGCCTGGTCCTATAGTGTCTTCTCCTGTTGGTGCAGGCATGGTGGCCACTTCCTGAGCTCTGAGACTGCTTGAGAGATGACGAGAAAGGAGAACCCATCCTGTGTGACCCAGAGACCCATATGTGAGAATGAAAGTCCAATACTTAAGGAAACATGGAATCAGCATTCTGAAAGCTCTGGCTCTGTCTTGGCCTTTGGCTGATGTAGAAGAGAAGCAAGAGGGATGCTCAGCCTTGGGTGGCCCAGGCACAACTGTCCTGAAAAGGGTCTGAGCTCTCTGCAACGTGGGCTTTCTGCAATAATATGCTTATGGAGGCTGCAATCCAAGTATGATGCAAAAGAAGCTATTTAAAGTGACCAGGGGATGGTTTACGGGGGAATGAGGCAAAAGGTGTGGGGTCAGATGTGGTAAGGAGGGTGCAGCCTGGAGAAGAGATCGTCTTTGGGAGCCTTATGAGGAGGAGTCCCAAGGCCCAGAGCAGTGACAAATAGAAGACGTGGAAGGATCTGAGCCCTGGAGACACAGACACGCAGGGGCTTGGGTCTGTTCTGGAGGGTCCCTGAAGAGGATGACATTAAAAAACTATGGTCAGTGGCCTCTGTCCAATGCTCCCAGTCCCAGCTTCTGTCCCTTCCAGAGCTTCTGGGTGTCCAGGTCTCTTCCCTGAATTTGTTTTCTCAGCACCAGCCCCCAGGAGCAGCTTCACCTTCCGTGCCCAGAGTGGGGCTTACACAGCTGAGTATGAAAGACAAGATTTACAAGAAAGTATCTGCCCATTGTGTAGGGGGTGGGTGAGCAATTGTGGGCATTTGAGCTCCTCTAGGGACCTGAAAGAGCAGAGGTGCTCCCCAAGACCTGGACTCCTTACTTTCCCCTCCTCCCATCGCTCTCCTCACTGCAGCTACAGCCAGGTGAGGGCTCAGGGCTACTTGAGGACCCGGCACAGCCCAGGGCCTCCATCCCACGCATTGTCTCCAAACTCTGTAAGGGCTATCTCTGAAACTGTAGAAACATAGATTTCTATGTGCCCAGGACAGGGTTAGAGGACCCTGACCCCATTTCTTGCAAGCTGCTCATCAGCTCTCAGGGCCCCAGTGAAGAGAAGAAAGAGTTAGAAATCAGGAATCGACCCAGGGCTCCCCTCTCTCTTCTCTCCCAGCCACCATCTGGCTTCTTCTAGCCACAGAAATAAAGAGGAGGTGGCCAAAAAAGGCAAGGGGAGTGCTAGGCAATATCCAAGGCAGCAGAGCCAAGCAGTCACCCCGGATGGTGTGAGGAGGTGGTGGAGGTGTCTGGAACCAGGGAATAGTGCGGACCCTCTTACTAAAGTGAGGAGGGGTGGCAAAAACGGAGGCCTAGATGGTTAACCAGATCTCCTGAGCCATTTACTCATTTTTTCTTCTGTTGCAACTTGGGTAAGAATAGGACAAAAAAATTCTTTGAGGAGGTTTTTTTCTTCAGCTAAGAATCCTTAGAGGATTGACTCAGGAGTTGAGGGGAGACTGAGCCTCGCTCTCAGGCCAAAAGAATTTGTGGCTTTCAAGGGAATTGGACAGGATTGAAGTTCCCAGATTTTGGCATCTAAGACCTAAGTCCCCTTAGCCAAGCCCAGCACTGGCACCAAAGTGGAAGATGGCTGATAGATAAGTCTAGAAAGGCCTAGATGAAATAATCCTGGGGCTTAATCCTAAATCTGGAAAGAGAGCAGGTTTTATGGTATAAAGCAGAATGATGATTAGATCTTAAATCTTAAGACTTGGGTTTGAAGTCAGACGTGTTGGTGTGCATCTGTAGTCCCAAGGTTTTGGAAGGCTCAGACAGGAGGATCACTTACTTCCAGAAGTTTGAAGTTACAGTGAGCTGTGATCATGCCACTGCACTCCAGCCTGGGTGACAGAATGACACTTCATCTCTAAACAAATAAACAAACAATCATTTGGGTTTGCGTCCTGGCATTTACTGGCCATGTGGCTTTGAGCAACCCAAGTTTTCCTTCTTTATTTCCTCACTTGAAAAATGGAGATAATGATGAAAATACCCACATTGTAAAGGTGTTGGGAAGATGAAACGGGATTAATACAAAGTCACTCCATTGCTGCTAGGAGATGGAAGCTTAGATACTGGAGGCCAGAGTGTTTGAGGGGCTTGAGGGACTGAGAACACCCAATCTGGAGGTCAGACTGGTAGAGAGATGCTTGGGACAGACCAAAGCCATAAAGAGTCTGATTCTGGGAGAGCACCAGGGCCAGGATGTGCCAGGGTTGCTGGGGAGGGGTAGGGGCTACAAAACAATTAATTAATTGCACTTAGTGTTTACATTATTCTAGAATTTATTCCTCAGATGGGCAAATATTTTCACGTACCTACCTACCTACCTACTTACCTACTGGTCTGCAATCTGTCAGTGAGGGCCTGAGAGGAAAGGGAAGGCACAGAGGCAGAGGCTGGGTCCAAGGGCAGGTCCCAGTCATCTGGGAGCAGACTCTGCTCAGCCAGGGAGGGAAGACAGGGAGCAGCTCCTGGTGTCTTGGAGGCAAGCACCGCCCTGTCCCTGCTGGTCTTCCTGCTCTGTGGTCCCCAAGGGAGGTCCCTCAGGGAGGATGAGCTTCAGGACTGTCTTGTAAAGCACACAGTGAGCTGGGCAGGTGAGTCCAGGGCACGAGGACTGTGTGGAGACCTGAGACTCAGATGCTTAGTGACATGGACACTGCCCAGCTCCATCCTATAGGGAGAGGACAAAGTGGACAGTGGAGAAAGCCAGATTCTCGGGCCTGTGTGGGCTTCAGCCAGCAGAGGGTGCTGTGGGCTCTCTCTGAGGCCTGCGCTGTGGATCCCAGTTGGGAGCCACCCTCTAGGCCTAGGCTGGAGCCCTCTGCCCCTGCTCACGGGGACCAGAAGCTGTGTCCTTACAGGTCCTCAGGGAGACACAGAACAGCCCCACCCAGGTCCACCCCATCCCAGGCTCAGCTTTCTAGGCAGGGATCAGAGTCAGGGCCTGGGGTGGGACTTGGGCAGCCCAGGGGAGGAGGCTGGTGAGCATGAAGAGACCCTCCTTCATCCTGGGCTGTGGGAGGAAATAATAGGGACTGGGGAAGCTCAGGCCCAGCTGAGGGTCATCAGGATGCAGAGCTGTGTGGGGATCCCCACCATGGCCTGAGCTCCTCCCTTTCTCCCCCTTCTCATCCACTGCACAGGTGGCTAGGGCTAGGGCATAAGGACTGTGGGTGAATGGAACGAGAACCCTGCATGTTGCCCTCTCAACAGACCTGCCTCTCTCACCCTGTATTAGTCCAGATGTCAAGGTTCTGGTCCAGTCTGTGCTGACCCAGTGGTGGAAAGTGTTCATGTGGGCGCGGCAAACTGCCACCATCTATCACACTGGAAGCAGAAGCAAGGCTAGGTGTGGATCTGTGTCCTGGCACCAGCAGTGTCCCCAAACTCCTCATCTATGACAGCAGTCATCGGCCAGCACAGGTCCCAGCCCAGTTCTTGGACCCCAGGTTGGGGATCAAGGCCTCCCTGAGCACCTCTGGGTTCCAGGCAGTGAAGGAAGCTGATTCTTATGCGCATCCTGAGACACAAGCATCCAAGATTATGCAGTGCTGTGTGCCAGTGGGGAGGTGGGAGGAAAACCTTCTGTTTTCCCAGTAATCTGTCTTCTCTGTTTAGCCTCCACCCCTTCAGCACAAGTTTCTGGGGAGGAGGAACTGAAGCCTGGGTGAGAGAAAGATTAGGACCTGGAGCCTACTGCTGAGGGGGACCTTTTCCTTTCCAGATGGCAACAGGGAGAATCTCCCTCTGAGATACATGAGAAGCTCCTTCCCATGACCTGTCCTGTCACGTGGATGAATTTGTATTTGGAAACAAGTGACTCCCCAGTGCCCAGCATTACACTCTCAGAGAAAACCTTCCAGAATCAGCAAGATCTGCCCTCCCTGACCCACTGGCCAGGAGTCCCGGACATCAGGAGGGCTGGACTAGATCCGTCATGCCATCTCCCCTGACACCATCATGGTGACTGGGGCGGGGGGGCTCTCTGATTAATTTCAGCCACACACTCCTGTCCCTGGCATTGAAGTTGGGGATGATAACAGGCTAAGTTTATGACTGGGTGATCTATGGTACAGAAAAGATAGGAATAGATCAGGAGTCTTCCCTATGTGGCCCCCTGTGTGCATCACTCTGCCCTCCACCTTCATCCTACGTTCATGATGGGTGTTGTCTCATCGAGGCTGGAACCTGGGCAGTAACATGGGCCTGTCTGTCCCCATCTCACAATGCTTCATCCTGGGCTCCCCGACCTTTCTGATATTCCTTTCATGGATCAATTTGAGGCCAGGACATAGCCCAAGTCCATACAGGAGGCAGCGATCTGAGAATCAGGTAGTCTCATGAGAGACAGAAAGCAGATAAACACCCTCATGTTGAGCTCTTAAGCCCAGAGGAGTTAAGGAAATGAAAGGAATTCAAGAAGAAATATAAGTGGTCACTGCCCACCATCACATGGGCACCTGTTCTCCATCTGCCTCTCTCTCAGTGAAGACCAGACTCAGAGGCCTAGAGAAACACGTCCTCATCTGTTCACACCGTGAGGTGCCTCCTTCTGCACTCATCCCAAGACTGCTGCCCCCTCAGGTTACCTGTGTCACTGCTGAGAGTCTTCACAGGGTCCTGGTCACAGGGGTTCAGATCAGGATCAGCCTGGCTATAACTCCGCTGTGAGCCTGCCCCTTCAGGACAAAAAGTGAACTATCAGGGCTCTAAGTGAACTCTAGTGGTTTACTTAAATCTTAAATTCTCCTTCTCAGTATCCTTCTAGGAAGTTCTGTCTCTAACCAATAATATCATGGCATTTCCTCAGGTCTAGAGCCACTTGATTTCCAAAATTTTATAGTCACTCTCATGTTGTCATTCCCTGTCATGGCTCATTTTCCACTCAGCAGCTAATGATGCCAACCATGTGTCTACAGCCCATTGTCAAGAAAAATGGGGAGGAGAGGGTTCCTTAGATAAATACAGGGTTAGCAAAGAAAAGTTGCAGTAACTCTTAGGAATCACTTCAGGATCCAAGAAAATTCATTCATTCCCGAGCTTCAAGAGTTTATAACTCAAAAACAACAGCAGCAATGCACTAGGTGCTGAATCTTCTTGGCCTTGTCAATAGATAACCTCAGAAATGATGAGAGAATACATTTCAAAAAGGTAAGCATGTGACTTTCACAAAAATGTAGTATTCACGTATGTCAAAAATTGTAATAAGCTGATGTATTTTGGAGACAAACAGTATGATGGTAAATAAATGTAAAAAAGCATTTTAAAAACTCAGTGCTTATATTCCACCAGGATAGAACCTGTGAAGGAAATTTTTTGTATTGAAGATACACTGTCTTTTAGAATAATAGCAACATAGGTATGAATTTATGTTCTCATCTCACAATCTACAAATTAAAATCACCCCATTTATATGAAATATCTAGAAAAATAACTGTACATTTGGACATTCCCGTCTAACACCACCCATCCATCCTCTCCCAAAGTGGAATCTCTCTGCCCACATTCTGCTCCTCTCCACACATCTGCCTGCTGACACATGGCTCCTCCCTGCCTTCCTTTCCAGTATCCCCTGCAGATTGGGCCCACGAGGGGAACAAGCTCTTGGGCTGGGGGAACAAAAGTGCATCTTGTTGGACTTCTGAGGACTTGCCCTGCCAGAGTCTCTTTCTGGATGACAATCCCTCTGTTCCCGGGAGTCCACTTTTGCTGGATCCCGTTATTCATCTCTGTGTTACTCCATCTAGGTCTACTCTGTGGACTTCTCGACATCTTCACCTGAACCCCAGGAATCTTCAAGCCATGTCAATATTTCCTCAGTTGTCCTGAAATGTCTTGTTTTCTGTTCTCCTGCGATCTCACCAAGTCATCCCTTCTGAGACCCCTGAGTACAGCAGGGGCCTCTCTGGTCTCTTTGCTTCAATTATGAATGAGGAGGATGGGAGGTCCTCTTTGCCACTCCCACCCCTGTGTTGCCATCAGGGTCAGCTTCATGAGGCAGGGATGAGGCTGTCTAGATCAACATGGCGTTCCCAACACTGAGCTCTGTGCCCAGCACAAGGTAGGTGCTCAGTAACTATTTGAGAAAAACCTACATTCCATCACACTGGCCTCATTATACTGAAGCCAGGATGGGGCTGAACTGGGAGAGGCAGCGGTAGAAATGTTCCTGTCTCTGCTTTCAGGCTAAGAACTGATGGGATGTTCACAAGGGAGAGTATCCCTTGGCAGAAAGGCGACCACGGGCAGCATTGTCCTCTATGGGAGACACCGCTCAGCCTGGGGGAAGCTCTGTTCTTGGAGGTGGGAGAAAAAGATAAACAAAATTCACCGTGAACGTCTATGCATCATCACAGAGGAGGCAGTGACAAAAAATAGAAAGTGCAAGCCCAGTTGCAATTCCTTTCTACTTTAAAAGAAATAAAATTTAATATGCCTGCTGTGTTACGTAAACACAATAAACATTTTTCAAAAGCTATAAAAATATTTAAAATAACACGGCTTACAATAAATGGGAACCTTTCAAATAATGACACCCATGAAACGCAATCCTAAAATACCGCATACACTTTATTTCAGTTACATGTCTTGGCTTGTTTGATTTAAATGTCTGTATTAGATATCGCTATTTCTTTCTGTATTTTTGTTTGTTTGCTCCTTTGTTGCTTTTGAGATGGAGTCTTGCTCTGTCACCCAGGCTGGAGTGCAGTGACACAATCTCGACTCATTTCAACCTGCAACTTCCAGGTTCAAGCAATTCTCCTGCTTCAGCCTCCCAAGCAGCTGGGACTACAGACATGCACCACCATGCCTGGCTAATTTTTGCATTTTTACTAGACATGGGGTTTCTTTTTTTCTTTTTTCTTTTCTTTCTTTCTTTTTTTTTTTTTTTTTTTTTTGACACAGTCTCCCTCTGTTGCCAGGTGGAAGTGCAGTGGTGCAATCTCGGTACACTGCAACCTCCGCTTCCCGGATTCAAGCAATTGTCCTGCCTCAGCCTCCTGAGTAGCTTGGGACTACAGGCACCAGCCAACATGACCAGCTAATTATCGTATTTTTAATTGAGATTCCATTTCACCATGTTGGCCAGGATGGTCTTGATGCCTTGACCTTGTGATCTGCCCGCCTTTGCCTCCCAAAGTGCTGGGATTACAGGCGTGAGCCACTGCACCTGGCCCAAGATGGGGTTTCATCATGTTGACCAGGCTGGTCTCAAACTCCTGACCTCAAGTGATCCACTCACCTCAGCTTCCTAAAGTGCTGGGATTACAGGCGTGAGCCACCATGCCCAGCCTAGTCCATTGTTTAGATGGTGCATTTAAAACCTCATGGTACTACAACTGCCAGGTGACAGATACACCAGAGTAAATAACATAACTATCCTGCTGTTCTCCAACCACATGGGATTCCACAAACAAAGATTTGTTGAGTCCAAGATGTATCAGGCCAGAACTCCCGCAGTCACATATACAATCTGTTTCGTTTTAATGAACAGGATTATCTTTTTTCTTCAGTTTATTGTTTTTAATGTATCATATTCTAGATTTCATTACAAAGCAAAGATGAATAATTTCATCTTTAAGACATGCCCAAAACACTCCTTGCTGAATTTGAACCATATTATTTCCTAAACATCCTAGTTGGAATGGTTCATCCTAAAGGCTACCATGTGTCAGGCTCAGCAGCGTACAGACTCCGGTCAAAACAAGTTAGCGTTTTAATTCTTCCCATCTTCAAATACTGAGCATATTTGCTTTTTTGCTCTCAAGCGAAACACTGCAAAGTCATTTGCCAGGATCTCCTGCAGACTGGCATTCAGTGATGGAGAACAGACTCCTGGGTGAGATCCCTGGGCACAGGATCCAGATGACTGTGACTGCAAGTGTGGAAAAGTAGATAGAGAACAAACATTTACCAGCATAACCCTCTGAGAATGTGCCCCGGCCATCCTGGAGGGAAGAGCTGCCGACTACCCAGCACTGCAGAATCCACAGAGGAAGGAGAGCTCTGGCCACCAGGGAGGAGCGACATGAGAGCAGAGGACCCGGTGTCCCCACAGGTGAGGAAATGAGTCCATGGGGCTGGTCAGGGCTCTCGATTTCATTCTGACATGAGAGGACTTCGGGTAATCACCACCTGAGTCCTATACAGTGAACAGCCAGGGAGCCATGGACAGATTCACCCCTGAGGAACCCAGTAGAACGTGAAGTCTGCCCTGAAGTCACGAAAAAAAGACTCAGGGGGCTGCCTGGCCTGGCCCTGATGGAGAGGGCCATGGACAGAACGACAGGGAGGGAGGGGTGTCTCTGAGAGGCTCTGGTCACCTTGTCATATAATGGTGGTGTACAATGTTGCACAATGGACACGAGGGGGCGCCAGCGTACCATTCCTGAGAAGACTGGGTGTGATGAGAGCAGGACCAGCGCCAAGTGTCCTGCTTGGTGCCCTATGCTTAGGGCTCATAGATGTGAACTCTCCACCCCTGGGACCACACGGCCCCACCCCTGCCACTCCCTGACATCTTCAGGCAGAGGAGTTTGACTCAGGGCCCAGGGTGGGATCAGAAAGCTGGAGGGTCTGATTTGCATGGATGGACCCTCCTCTCAGAGTATAAAGAGGGGCAGGGAGAGATTTGGGGAAGCTCTGCCTCAGCTGTGAGCACAGAAGGCAGAACTCGGGACAATCTTCATCATGACCTGGTCCCCTCTCCTCCTCACCCTTCTCATTCACTGCACAGGTGCCCAGACACAGGGTCGGGGGAGGGGTCCTGGAAGCCCATGAGGCCCTGCTTTCTCCTTCTCTCTCTAGACCAAGAATCACCATGTCTGTGTCTCTCCCGCTTCCAGGGTCCTGGGCCCAGTCTGTGCTGACGCAGCCGCCCTCAGTGTCTGCGGCCCCAGGGCAGAAGGTCACCATCTCCTGCTCTGGAAGCAGCTCCAACATCGGGAGTAAATATGTATCCTGGTACCAGCAGCTCCCAGGAACAGCCCCCAAACTCCTCATCTATGACAATAATAAGCGACCCTCAGGGATTTCTGACCGATTCTCTGGCTCCAAGTCTGGCACTTCAGCCACCCTGGCCATCACTGGACTCCAGACTGGAGATGAGGCTGATTATTACTGCGCAGCATGGGATAACAGCCTGAGTGCTCACACGGTGCTCCAGGCCAATGGGGAACTGAGACAAGAACCCCCTTCCTCCTCCACCAGGAGGGTGAGTGCCTGCAGCTGCTGCTCACGCCTGACCTGTAGCTTCTGCTGCTGCAGCTCCCCCATGGGCCTAGGGACAGCCAGGGCCCTGCCTAGGAGTGGAAGCTCCCCCACCTTTGTCCTCAGAGTCAGGGACAGGGACCCCAGGAATCAGAATATCCTCCTCCTGCAGCTTGGGACACAGGGTCTCTGTACTGATATCGTGGGCCGAGGTGGCAGGTTCAGCTGTGTCTCCACAGACCTCCCTGTACCTGCCCATGGTGGGGGGAGGGGGTGAGGAGGTGTGGGCCTTTGAGCTTCACTAGAGGCCTGAGGGTGCAGAGGTGCCCCGCAAGACCTGGACTCCTTCCCTCACCCTCCTCCCATCACTCTCCTCACTATGGCTATGGCCAGGTGAAGGCTTAGGGCTACCCGAGGACCTTGGTCAGCCCAGGGCATCAGATAAAAATACTTAGAAAACTATTGCCCACTCAGGCTTTGAGGGGAGGCTGAGCCTCACTCTCAGACCAAAAGAATTGGGGGATTTCAAGGAAATTTGATGTACTGAAGTTCCAAGACTCTGCCATCTAAGACTTATGCCCTCGTAGCAGAGCCCAGCACTGATACCAAAATGGATCAAGGCTAATAGATAAGCCTAGAATATTCTAGCTGACACCGACTTGTGGAAAAGACAAGTAAAAATATGGATGCAATAAGATGGCATCCTACAGTGAGGAGGGGTGAGTTTGGGTGGGGGAGGGTAGAGGAGCCATTACAGGGTTGGACAAGGAGGACACAGGATCTGAGGTAAATTTGTGAGGACAATTCCTGATGCTTCAGAGAAGATGAAAAAGGGGGAAGGAAGTGTGAAGCCCATGGGACCAGATGGGGCCACTGGGAGAGAGTGGTTAGATTTAGCACCGGTGTCTGGGGAGGAGGGACTGAAGCCTGGGGGAGGGGAGAGCGCAAGGCGGGCCTTAGGACCTGAGTATGGGGCAGTGATCACACTGCTGAGGGGTCCTTCAAGTGCAAGGGGGCCGCAGAAAGGCTGGAGGTCATTGTCACAATGAAAACTTAGACAACAGCTCCCCAGCCTTGTTCAAAGTCATCACAGGCCTTTCTCCTCTCCACATGGCAACAGGCAGAGGAAAACTTATCTCTGAGATATATAAGATGTTAGTTCTCCATAACCTCTCCTGTCCTCTGGCTGAATTCCTATTTGGAAACAAAATGACTCTCCAGTTTTATGTACGACATCTTCACTTTCTAGTTCCAGAATGAGAAAGATCTCCCCTCCCTGACCCACTGGTGAGGAATCTCAGCCTTCAAGACAACTGGACTAAATCATTCATGCCATCTCCCATGACAGCATCATGGTGACCAGGGAGACTATCTGACCAGCCACACACTGCCTGTCCCTAACATTGCAGCTGGGGACACTTACATGCTGAACCCATGGCTGGGAGATCTGGGGTCCAGACAACACAGGAAAAGGAAAAAGACCAGGATCTCTGCCTAAGTAGCCCCACTGTGTGAATCACTGCACCCTCCACCCGCATCTTTAGTTCGTGATGGGTGTTGTCTTGTGAAAACTGACAGCTGGGCTGAGACACAGGCAAGAGTGTCTCAGTCTCAAAAAACTCCATCTTGGGCTCTCTGACTTTTCTGACATTCTTTTCACAGATCAATTCCGGGCCAAGACACATCATTCCCATCAAGGAGGCATTGATAGGAGAATCAGGCAGCCTCAGGAGAGACAAGAAGCAGATAAACGCCCTCATGTTGGCCTCCTAAGTTCAGAGGAGAAACAAAGGGGAAAGAAGCTCAAGAAGCCACACTAGATGTCACTGATCACCATCACCTCAGCACCTGTCCTCCATCTAGCCCTCTTTCAAGAGAGGACCAGACTCAGGGGACAGCACCTGCACCTCCCCCTCTGTCCCTGCACTGCATAGGGAGCCTCCTTCTGCTCTCATCTCAAGGTCGCTGCTCCATGAGGTCAGCTTTGTCACTGCCGAGAGTCTTCCCTTGGTCCTGGTCCCAGGGTCTGGGGTCAACGGCAACCTGGTGTTGACTCAGCTGTGACCCTGCCCCTTCAGGACACAAAGCCCATTAAACTATTAAAGTCATAACTGAACTTCCTAGTTTACCCAAACTTTAGATTCTCCTTCTCAGTGTCCTTCTAGAAAGTGCTGTCTATATCAAATAATAACGTGTTATTTCCTCAGGTCTAGAGCCATTTCATTTCCAAAATTCTGTACTTAAACTTATGTTCTCATTTCCTGTCATGGCTCATTTTCCACTCAGCAGCTAATGATGTCAACCATGTATCTACGGCCCATTGTCACAAAAAAGAGAGATGGGAGGGTTCTTAAATAAATAGAGGGTTAGAAAAGAAGCGTTTCATTACCTCTTAGGAATTACTCCAAGAGCCAAGAAAATTAATTCCAGAGCTTCAAGAGTTTACTCCTCAGAAACAACAGCATGAATACATTAGGTAGTGAATGTTCTTGGTCTTCTCAATGAATAACCTCTGAAAGGTCCAGAGTATATGTGTCAAAAAGGTATGTGCGTAACTCTCATAATAATGTAGTATTAATTTATGTCAACAATTTTAATGGGTATATATTTCTGAAAAAAAAAGCAGTATGATGGTAAAAGAAATGTAAAAAGCCTTTTAAAACCACAGTGCTTATAGTCCCCCAGGATAGCACCTGTGAAGCAAATTTTTTTTTTGCTGAAGATGCACTGTCTTTTAGAAAATAGCAAGATAGTTTAAATTTGTCTTCTTCTCTCACAACGCTCTAAAAATTAACATCATCCCATTTATATGAAATATCTAGAAATATACCCCTACATGTGGACATTCCCATCAGACATCTCCCATCCAGGCTCTCCTAAGGTGGAATCTCCTCTTTTCCTGCCCATGTTCTCCCCCTCTCCACCTCTCTCCTGCTGACACGTGGCTCTTCCCTGTCTTCCTCTCCAGTGACCCCAGCAGATCAGGGCCAACCAGTGAACAAGCTCCTGGACTTGGGGAACAAAAGTGCATCTTCTTGGATTTCTGAGGACTTGCCCTGCCACGGTGTCTTTCTCAATCACAGTCACTCCTTCTTGGGAACCCACTTCTCCTAGATCCTGTTATTTATCTAATGTTATTCATCTATATCTACTTGGTGGATATCCCTACATCTTCACCTGAACCCCGGAAATCTTCAGGTTATGCCCACATTCCCTTTGTTCTCCTGTACTCCCTTCTTCCTTCTTCCCCTGTGATCACACCTAGTCAAGATCTCTTCTCAGACCCTGGAGTGCAGCAGGGACTTCTCTGATCTCTGCCCCAGAGATTAAGGGAGTGGAAGGGAGGACTTCTGTGCCCCTCCTATGCCTATGTTTTCATCAGGGCAGCTGCACAAGGTAGGGATTAGGCTGTCTAGATCAACATGGCAAATCCAACCCTGCGCTCTATGCTCCGCAAAAGATACGTGCTCATAACGATTTGACAGAAACCTACCTCTTATCACATCAGTCCCAGGATGGCGCTGACCTAGGAGAGGTAGCTGTGGACCTGCTCCTCACGGTGCCCTCACCGAAGAGCTCATGGGGCATCCACCAGGAAGAGCATTCCTGGGCAGGGAAGGGGTCATGGGCAGTCTTGTTCTGCATGTGAGGCATAGCTCAGTGCGGTCAGAAGATCCAGATGACTATGACTGCAATTCTGGGGAAGTAAAGAGTGAAGATTGACCAGAATAACCCTCTGGGAATGTGCCCTGGGCATCCTAGAGGGAAGAGCTTCCCTCCTACTCAGTGCTGCAGGATCCACAGAAGAAGGAGAGCTCTGGCCGCCAGGGAGGAGCCACATGAGATGAGAGGACCTGGTGTCCCCACATGTGGGAAAGTGATCCATGAAAGTCGATCCTTGGTCTGGGTTTGATTCTGTCCGATGAGGACATTGTGTAGTCACCACCTGAGTCCTCTATAATAAACAGTGAGAGCGCCGCAGACAGTTTCACTCATGAGGAGCCCAGTAAAGTGGGAGAACTGCCCTGAGGTCACAGGGAGAAGACACAAGCACCACCTGGCCTGGCCCTGAGCAGGGGCATTGGACAGAACAGCGGGGAGGCAGTGGTGTCTCTGGAGGCTCTGTCACCTTGTCATACAACGGTTTGTCTTGGTCTGGACACCAGGGGGCGCTTGGGGACCATTCCTGAGAAGAGTGGGGTGATCAGAGCAGAACCAGCCACCTGTCCTGTCTGGTGTCCTCTGCTCAGGGCTCAGAGCTGCATCCTCCCCACCCACTGGGACCACACAGCTCCGCCCCTGCCACCCCCTGACATCCTCAGGCATAGGGGCCTGACCCAGGACCCAGGGTGGGATTAGAAAGCTGGGGTCTGATTTGCATGGATGGACCCTCCCACTCTCAGAGTATGAAGAGGGGCAGGGAGAGATTTGGGGAAGCTCTGCTTCAGCTGTGGGCACAGGAGGCAGCACTCAGGACAGTCTCCAGCATGACCTGGTCTCCTCTCCTCCTCACCCTTCTCATTCACTGCACAGGTGACTGGATACAGGTCCAGGGCAGGGGCCCTAGCCAGTCCATGAATGACTGATTTCATGGACTGTTTTCTCCTCTTGTCTCTAGAAGCAGAATCATGATGCCTGTGTCTCTTCCACTTCCAGGGTCCTGGGCCCAGTCTGTGCTGACGCAGCCACCCTCAGTGTCTGGGGACCCCGGGCAGAGGGTCACCATCTCCTGCACTGGGAGCAGCTCCAACATTGGAGGTTATTATGTATACTGGTACCAGCAGCTCCCAGGAACAGCCCCCAAACTCCTCATCTATGACAATAATAAGCGACCCTCAGGGGTTTCTGACCGATTCTCTGGCTCCAAGTCTGGTACCTCAGCCTCCCTGACCATCACTGGGCTCCAGCCTGGGGATGAGGCTGATTATTACTGCGGAGCATGGGATAGCAGCCTGAGTGCTCACACGGTGCTCCAGGCCAATGGGGAACTGAGACAAGAACCTCCTTCCTCCTCTGCCAGGAGGGTGAGTGCCTGCAGCTGCTGCTCACGCCTGACCTGTAGCTTCTGCTGCTGTAGCTTCCCCCATGGGCCTAGGGGCAGCCAGGGCCCTGCCAAGAGTGGAAACTCCCTGACCTTTGTCCTCAGAGTCAGGAACAGGGCCTCCAGGAAACAGAATATCCTGCTCCTGCAGTTTGAGGCACAGGGTCTCTGTACTGAAATCCTGGGCCTAGGTGGCAGGTCCACCTGTGTCTTCACAGACCCTCCTGTGCCTGCCCATGGTGTGAGGAGGGGGTGAGGAGGTGTGGGCCTTTCGCTTCACTAGAGGCCTGAGGGAGCAGAGTTGCTCCCCAAGACCTGGACTCCTCCTCTCACCCTCCTCCCATCGCTGTCCTCACTGTAGCTATGGCCAGGTGAGGGCTCAAGGCTACCTGAAAACCTTGCTCAGCCCAGGGCCTCCATCGCAGGCATTGTTTCCAAACTCTGTAAGCACTGTCTCTGAATCTGTAGAAACATTTATTTCTATGTGCCCAGGACAGGGTTAGAGGGCACCAACCCCACCCCTTGCAAACTGCTCATCACCTCTCCATGCCCCAATGAGGAGAAGAAAGAGTCAGAAATCAGAAGCCTACCCAAGGCTCACCTCTCTCCTCTCTCCCAGACACCCCCTGGCCTCCTCCTTCCACAGAAATAAAGAGGAGGCAGCCACAGAGGGCAAGGAGAGGCCCAGGCATTATACTAGGCAGCAGAGCTAGGCATTCTTCCCAGATGATGGTGGGAGGTGATGGAGGTGTCTGAGACCACAAAATAGTTAGGACATACCGGGCACGGTGGCTCACTTGTGTAGTCCCAGACCTATGGGAGGCATAGGCGGTCAGATCACGAGGTCAAGAGATCAAGACCATCCCGGCTAACACGGTGGAACCCCATCTCCACTAAAAATATAAAAAATTAGCCGGGCATGGTGGCAGGCGCCTGTAGTTCCAGCTACTCGGGAAGCTGAGGCAGGAGAATGGCGTGAACATGGGAGGCAGAGATCGCGCCACTGCACTCCAGCCTGGGCAACAGTGCGAGACCCCACCCCACCCCCCAAAAAAATGAGGACCCTCTTACTAAAGTGAGGAGGGGTGGCATAAACTGAGGCTCAGATGGTGGACCAGATTCCGGAGCCATCTACTCATTTTTTCTTGTGTTCCAGTTTGGGTAAGAATAGGATAAAATACAGCCTTTGAAGAGGTTCCTTACCTCAGATAAGAATTCTTAGAGGATTCTTGCCCACTCGTGCATTGAGGGGAGACTGAGCCTCACTCTCAGGCCAAAAGAACTGGGAGCTTTCAAGGGAATTTGATTGTACTGAAGCTCCCAGACTCTGACATTTAAGACTTATGCCCTCATAGCAGAGCCCAGCACTGACAACAAAATGGATGAAAGCTGATAGATAAGCCTAGAATATACTAGCTGACACCGACTTGTGGAAAAGAGAATCAAGTTAAAATATTGAAGTGATAAGGTGGCATCACACAGTGAGGAGAAGAGAGCTTGGGTTGGGGAGGGTAGAGGAGCCATTACAGGGTTGCTCAAGGAGGACACAGAATCTGAGGTAAGTTTGTGAGGAAAACTCCAGATGCTTCAGAGAAGATGGACAAGGAGGTAGGGAGTGTGAAGGCCGTGGGAACAGCTCTGGTCACTGGGAGAGAGTGGTCAGATTCAGCACTGGTGTCTGGGGAGGAAGGACTGAAGCCTGGGTGAGGGGAGAGTGCAAGGCAGGCCTTAGGACCTGAGTGGGGCGCAGTGATCACACTGCTGGGGGGTCCTTCAAGTGCAAGGGGGCTGCAGGAAGACTGGAGCTCATTGTCACAATGGAAACTTACACAACAGCTCCCCAGCCTTGTTCAAAGGCATCACAGGCCTTTCTCTTCTCCACATGGCAACAGGGAGACGAAAACTTATCTCTGAGATATATAAGATGTTAGTTCTCCATAACCTCTCCTGTCCCCTGACTGAATTCCTATTTGGAAACAAAATGACTCTCCAGTTTTACATATGACATCCTCACTACAAAAAAGTTCCAGAATGAGAAAGATCTGCCCTCCCTGACCCACTGGTGAGGAATCTCAGCCTTCAAGACAACCGGACTAAATCATTCATGCCATCTCCCATGACAGCTTCATGGCGACCAGGCAGCTTATCTTATGGGTTTGGGCCACACACTGCCTGTCCCTAACATTGCAGCTGGGGACACTTACATGCTGAACTCATGGTTGGGAGATCTGGGTCCAGACATGACAGAAAAAGGAAAAAGACCAGGATCTCTGTCTAAGTAGCCACACTGTGTGAATCACTGCACCCTCCACCCTCATCTTCAGTTCGTGATGGGTGTTGTCTTGTGAAAACTGCCAACTGGGCAGAGACATAAGCAAGAGAGTCTCTGACCCACAAATCCCCATCTTGGGCTCTCTGACCTTTCTGATATTCTTTTCACAGATCAATTCCGGGCCAAGACACATCCATACTCATCAAGGAGGCATTGATAGGAGAATCAGGCAGTCTCAGGAGAGACAAGAAGCAGATAAACACCCTCATGTTGGCCTCCTAAGCTCAGAGGAGAAAAAAGAAAGGGAAAGAAGTTCAAGAAGCCACACTAGAAGCCACTGATCACCATCACCTCAGCACCTGTCCTCCATCTGCCCCTCTTTCAAGTGAGGACCAGACTCAAGGGACAGCACCTGCACGTCCCTCTCTGTCCACACACTGCACAGGGAGCCTCCTTCTGCTCTTATCTCAAGGCGCTGCTCCACCAGGTCAACCATGTCACTGCTGAGAGTCTTCCCTCAGTCCTGGTCCCAGGGTCTGGGATCAGCAGCAACCTGGCTTTGACTCTGCGGTGACCCTGCCCCTTCAGGGCACAAAGCCAACTATTAAAGCCATAACTGAACTCTCCTAGTTTACACAAACCTTAGATTCTCCTTCTCAGTGTCCTTCTAGAAAGTGCTGTCTCTATTAAGTCATTTCATGTTATTTTCTCAGGTCTAGAGCTA
Source organism: Papio anubis (assembly GCF_008728515.1). NCBI lineage: Eukaryota > Metazoa > Chordata > Mammalia > Primates > Cercopithecidae > Papio > Papio anubis. Next base: position 27,426,377 of record NC_044991.1, read on the forward strand.
TTTGATTTCCAAAATTCTATATTCACACTTCTGTTCTCATTCCCTGTCATGGCTCATTCCCACTCAGCAGCTAATGATGCCAACCATGTATCTACAGCCCATTGTCACAAAAAAGAGAGATGGGATGGTTCTTAAATAAATAGAGGGTTAGCAAGAAAAGTTTCACTACCTCTTAGGAGTTACTCCAAGATCTAAGAAAATTAATTCCAGAGCTTCAAGATTTTACTCCTCAGAAAAAACAGCGTGAATACATTAGGTAGTGAATGTTCTTGGTGTTCTCAACGAATAACCTCTGATAGGTCCAGAGTATATGTTTCAAAAAGTTAAGTGCATAACTTTCACAAGAATGTAGTATTAACCTATGTCAACAATTTTAATTGGTATATATATATTTCTGAAAAAAAAAGCAGTATGATGGTAAAAGAAATGTAAAAAAGCCTTTTAAAAACACAGTGCTTATAGTCCACCAGGAGAGCACCTGTGAAGGAAATTTTCTTGGCTGAAGATGCACTGTCTTTTAGAAAAATAGCAAGATAGTTGGAATTTGTCTTCTTCTCTCACAGCAATCTGAAAATTAACATGATCCCATTTATATGAAATATCCAGAAATATATCTGTACATGTGGACATTCCCATCGCACCCCTCCCTTCCAGGCTCTCCCAACGTGGAGTCTCCTCTTTTTCTGCCCATGTTCTCCCCTTCTCCATGACTCTCCTACTGACATGTGGCTCCTCCCTGCCTTCCTCTCCAGTGGCCCCAGCAGATCAGGCCCATCCAGTGAACAAGCTCCTGGACTTGGGGAACAAAAGTGCATCTTCTTGGATTTCTGAAGACTTGCCCTGCCACGGTGTCTTTCTCAATCACAATTGCTCTTTCCTGGGAACCCACTTCTCCTAGATCCTGTTATTTATCTGATGTTATTTATCTGTATCTACTTGGTGGACTTCCCTACATCTTCCCCTGAACCCCAGGAATCTTCAGGTCATGCCCATATGCCCTTGGTTCTCCTGTAGTCCCTTCTTCCTTCTTCCCCTGTGAACACACCTAGTCGAGGTCTCTTCTCAGACCCTGGAGTGCAGCAGGGACTTCTCTGGTCTCTGCCCCAGGGATTAAGGGGGTGGAATTGAGGACTCCTGTGCTCCTCCTATGCCTGTGTTTTCATCAGGGTTAGCTGCACAAGGTAGGCGTTAGGCTGTCTAGATCAACATGGCATTTCCAGCGCTGCCCTCTATGCTCCGCAAAAGATACGTGCTCAGTAACTATTTGACAGAGACCTACCTCTTATCACATGGGCCACATTATACTGGCCCCAGGATGGGGCTGACCTGGGAGAGGTAGCTGTGGACCTGCTCCTCACTCTGCCCTCACCCTAAAAGCTGATGGGGCATCCACCAGAAAGGGCATTCCTGGGCAGGGAGGGGGTCATGGGCAGCCTTGTCCTTTATGGGAGGCACGGCTCAGCGCGATCACAAGATCCAGATGACTATGACTGCAATTCTGGGGAAGTAGAGAGTGAAGATTGACCAGAATAACCCTCTGGGAATGTGCCCTGGGCACCCTAGAGGGAAGAGCTTCCCTTTTACTCAGCCCTGCAGGATCCACAGAGGAAGGAGAGCTCTGGCCACCAGGGAGGAGCCACATGAGAGGACACGGTGTCCCCACACGTGGGAAAGTGAGTCCATGAAAGTTGGTCCCTGGTCTAGGTTTGATCCTGTCCTATGAGGACATTGTGTAGTCACCACCTGAGTCCTCTATAATAAACAGTGAGAGCGCCACAGACAGATTCACTTGTGAGGAGCCCAGTAAAGTGGGAGAACTGCCCTGAGATCACAGGGAGAAGACACCTCCTGGCCTGGCCCTGAAAGGGGGCAGTGGACAGAACAGCAGGGAGGCAGCAGTGTCTCTGGAGGTTCTGGTCACCTTGTCTTACAATGGTTTGTCTTGGTCTAGACACCAGGGGGCGCTTGGGGACCATTCCTGAGAAGAGTGGGATGATCAGAGCAGAACCAGCCACCTGCGCTGTCTAGTGTCCTCTGCTCAGGGCTCACAGCTGTGTCCTGCCCATCCCCTGGGAGCACACAACCCCACCCCTGCCACCCCCTGACATCCTCAGGCATAGGGACCTGACCCAGGGCCCAGGGTGGGGTTAGAAAGCTGGGGTCTGATTTGCATGGATGGACCCTCCCACTCTCAGAGTATGAAGAGGGGCAGGGAGAGATTTGGGGAAGCTCTGCTTCAGCTGTGGGCACGGGAGGCAGCACTCGGGACAGTCTCCAGCATGGCCTGGTCTCCTCTCCTCCTCACCCTTCTCATTCACTGCACAGGTGACTGGATACAGGTCCAGGGAAGGGGCCCTGGGAAGTCCATGAATGATTGGTTTCTCCTCTTGTTTCTAGAAGCAGAATTATGATTCCTGTATCTCTCTCACTTCCAGGGTCCCGGGCCCAGTCTGTGCTGACACAGCCGCCCTCAGTGTCTGGGGCCCCAGGGCAGAAGGTCACCATCTCCTGCACTGGGAGCAGCTCCAACATTGGAGGTTATAATGTATACTGGTACCAGCAGCTCCCAGGAACGGCCCCCAAACTCCTCATCTATGACAATAATAAGCGACCCTCAGGGATTTCTGACCGATTCTCTGGCTCCAAGTCTGGTACCTCAGCCTCCCTGGCCATCACTGGACTCCTGCCTGAGGATGAGGCTGATTATTACTGCCAGTCCTATGACAGCAGCCTGAGTGCTCACACAGTGCTCCAGGCCCGGAGGGAACTGAGACAAGAACCCACTTCCTCCTCTTCCAGGAGGGTGACTGCCCGGTAGCTGCTGTTCAGGCCTGGCCTGTGGCTTCTGTGGCTGCTGCTTCCTTCATGGTCCCAGGGGCATCGAGAGCTCTGCCTGGGAGTGGAGGCTCCTCCTCCCCTTCTGTCCTCGGAATCAGAAACAGGGAATGGAGGAAACAGAATGTCCCTCTCCCTTAATTTGGGACACAGGGGCTCTACACTGAAGTCCTGGGCTCAGGTGGCAGGTCCAGTTGTGTCTTAGACCCACCTCTGATGGGGAACCCATGTATTCATTGTTCTCCTTCCTCCAATTCCAGGAGTTTCCGGAGCTGTGTCTTCCTCTCCCTGCTCCTCATTGTGAGTCCCTGTGTTTCTTTTCTCCTGAGCCTATTGGTTTTCTCAACAAAACTCCTTTTATGAAGGAAAAATGCACACCTAGTAAACCAGCTGAATTTATAGCCTTAAATTAGGCCCATTTTGACATTTTTCTGGATCGTTGAAAATATCACCACCACTGAGCTATACAACCCGTGATCAACCACAGCAGCTCTTCAGGACACTTTGTTATCTCCTTCGCTCCCCGAATGCCCGCCTTGGCAGCCAGGAATCTGCCTTTGCCACTACTGTATGGTTTCCATTTTCTGAAACTCACTAGTGTTATCAAACACTATCTTCCCATTTGTTCAAGCTTCTTTCACTCTGCACGCTTCTTTTGAGATTCTCCCTGTTGTTGCTGAATTGCATCCCATTCTGCAGAGGGCTCATTACAACCTTTGAGGGTCCTAGGACTATTTTTTCTGATTCTGTTTATTTACTTATTTATTTTAATGTTTGAATTTGTTGTCCATCAAATCAAACTCTACGGGTGATGTTCATCTAAGGTGATAGGAGTCAGTGAGGGTTTGTCTGGATTCCTGCCTCTTCATCTCTTGCCTCTGATTCTCTCTATAATGGGAGAGTTTCTCATCTGTTTTACATTTTTATATTTATTATTTTATTTTGACTTTTAAGGCTTTTAGTGTTTTTTAAATTTTTTATTTCAATAGATTTTTGGGGAACAGATGGTGTTTTGCTACATAAATAAGTTTTTTAGTGGTGATTCCTGGGATTTTGGTGCACTCATCACCCAAGCAGGGAACACTGCATCCAATGTGTAGTCTTTTATCCCTCACCCCATCCCACCCTTTCTCCTGAATCCCCAAAGTCTGTTGTGTCATTCTTATGTCTTTGTGTTTTCATAGCTTAGCTCCCATTTATGAGTGAAAACATATGATGTTTGCTTTTTTATTCCTGAGTTAATTCACTTACAATAATAGTCTCCAATTCCATCCAGGTTTCTGTTAATGCCATTATTTAATTTCTTTTTACGGCTGAGTAGTAGTCCACAGTATGTATGTGTGTGTATATACATATATCACATTTGCTTTATCCACTTGTTGATTGATGGGCATTTGGGTTGGTTCTATGTATTCCCCTTGGTAGATACCTAGTAGTGAGATTGCTGGATCAAATGGTAGATCTGCTTTTAGTTCTTTAATGAATCTCCACACTCTTTTCCATAGTGGTTGTACTAGTTTATATTCCCAGCAATAGTGTAAAAGTGTTCCCTTTCCACCACATCCATGCCAACATCAGTTGTTTTAAATTTTTTTATTATGCCCATTCTTGAGGGAGTAAGGTGGTATTGCACTGTGGCTTTGATTTTCATTTTCCTAATCATTAGTGATCTTGAGCATTTTTTCCATATGCTTGTTAACCATATCTTCTTTTGAGAATTGTCTATTCATGTCGTTAGCCCACTTTTTGACAGGATCATTTGTTTTTTTATTGCTGATTAGTTTGAGTTCCTTGTAGATTCTGGATATTAATACTTTATTAGATGTATAGATTGTGAAGATGTTCTTTCACTCTGTGGGTTGTCAGTTAACTCTGCTGATTGTTTATTTTGCTCTGCAGAAGCTATTTCATTTAATTCAGTCCCATCTATTTATCTCTGTTTTTAATGCATTTGATGTTGTATTCTTGGTTATAAAGTGTTTGCTTAAGCTAATGTCTACAGGGTTTTTTCCAATATTATCTTCTAGAATTTCTAAGGTTTCAGGTCTTAGATTTAAGTGTTTGAGCAATCTTGTGTTAGTTTTGTATAAGATGAGAGATGAGGATCCATTTTCATTCTTCTACATGTGGCTTGCCTATTATCTCAGCACCATTTGTTGAATAGCATCTCCTTTTCCCACTGTATGTTTTTGTTTGCTTTGTCAAAGATCAGTTGGCTCTAACTATTTTGCTCCATTTCTGCATTCTGTATTCTGTTACATTTGTCTATGTGCCCATTTTTATACCAGTACCATGCTGTTTTGGTCATTATGGCTTTATAGCATAGTTTGAAGTCAGGTAATGTGATGCTTTCAGATTTGTTATTTTTGCATAGACTTGTTTTGGCTATATGGGCTCTTTCTTGGTTCCATATGAATTTTAGTTCTACGAAGCTCTATGAAGAATGATGTATGTATTCTGATGGAAATTGCATTAAACTTGTAAATTGTTTTGGCGGTATGGTCATTTTCACAATATTCATTCTACACATCTGTGAGCATAAAATGTATTTCCATTTGTGTCATCTGTGATTTCTTTCAGCAGTGTTTTGCAGTTTTCCTTGTAGAGGTCTTTCACTTTCTTGGTTAGGTATATTTCTAAGTTTTTTTTTTTTTTGGCAGCTATTGTAAAACGGCTTGAGTTCTTGCTTTGATTCTCAGCTTGGTTGCTGTTGTTCTATAGCACTGCTACTGATTTGTGTCCCTTAATTTTGTATCCAAAAACTTGCTGAATTATTTCACTAGTTCTAGAAGCTTTTGGGGTGAGTCTTCAGGGTTTTCTAGATATACAATCATATTATCAGCAAACAGTGACAGTTTGACTCCCTTCTTATCAATTTGGATATCCCTGATTTCTTTCTCTTGTCTGATTGCTCTGGTTAAGACTTCCAATACTATGTTAAATAGAAGTGGAGAAAGTGGGCATCTTTTTCTTGTTCCATTTCTCAGGGGAAATGCTTTTAACTTTCCCCCATTGAGTATAATGTTGACTGTGGGTTTGCCATAGATGGCTTTTGTTGCCATAAGGTATGGTCCCTTCTATGCCGATTTTGCTGAGGGTTTGAATCATAAAGGATGCTGGATTTTGTCAGATGCCTTTTCTGCATCTATTGAGATAATCATGTGACTTTGGGTTTTAATTCTGTTTATGTGGTGTATCACATTTATCAACTTGTGGATGTTAAACCATCTCTGCATTTCTGGTATAAAAGCAACTTGATCATGGTGAATTGTCTTTATAACAGCTGTTGGATTTGGGTAGCTAGTGTTTTGTTGAGGATTTTTGCATCTAGGTTCATCAGGAATATTGGTCTGTAGTTTATTTTTCTGTGATGTCCTCCCCGGTTTTGGTATTAGAGTGATACTGGCTTCACACCATGATTTAGAAAGGATTCCCTTTTTCTCTGTCCTGTTAAATAGTGTCAATAGGATTGGTACCAGTTCTTCTTTGAATATCTAATAGAATTCAGCTGTGAATCCATCTGGTCTGGGATTTTTTGTTGTTTGCAATTTTTTTAATTACCATTTCAATCTAGTGGCTTGTTATTGGTCTATTTAGAGTTTCTACATCTTCCTGGTTTAAACTAATAGTATTGTATATTTCCAGGAGTTCATCTATCTCCTTTAAGATTCTAGTTTATGTACATAAAGGAGTTCATAGTAGCCTTTAATAATCTTTTGTATTTCTGTGGTATCAATAGTAATATCTCCCATTTCATTTCTAATTGAGCTTATGAGAATCTTCTCTTTTCTTTTCTTGGTTAATCTCGCTAATGGTCTGCCGATTTTATTTATCTTTTCAAAGAACCAGATTTTTGTTTCATTTATCTTTGTATTTTTTTAAATTTTGATTTCATTTAGTTCTGCTCTGATCTTCGTTATTTCTTTTCTTTTCCTGGGTTTGGGTTTGGATTGTTGTGGTTTCTCCAGTTCTGTGAGGTGTGACCTTAGATGGTCTATTTGTGCTCTTTCAGACTTTTTGATGTAGGTATTTAATGCTATAAACTTTCCTCTTAGCACCACTGTTGCTGTATCCCAGAGCTTTTGATTAGTTGCATTAAGATTTAGAACAACTGCAATCTTACTATCAGTCAACAGCTTTTTAATTCCTGAGGGTGTGACCTCATTTAATTCCGACAAGCTTTATTATTGCTTTTCAGGCAGTAGGCCCTGAGTGAAGAGGTAGTGTTTGTGGCCTGGAGGTAAGGTTCTAAAATTTATCAAATATTAAATTGGTGCACAAGTAATTGCAGGTTTTACAAATAAAACTAATGGCAAAACCCACAAGGACCTGTGCACCAACGTGATATAAACACTGGAGGACAGTTAAATTTGAATTCAGTAAAAACAATGATAAAGAATCAGTATGTGTATCTCCCACACAATATTGTTCAATTGAAATACAAACAACTGGATGCCCTGCATTTTTCTGGAAACTCCACACGAGGTTCACTGCTTGAAAGAGGCAGAGCTGGGGCACGCCTGCCCTTCCTGATGACAAGTCTAGGTGCTTAACCTCAAAGACAGAGCTTTTCTAAGATAGCTACCCTCAAGTGAGCATGTCAGTTGGCACTAAATACATGTGATATGATCCCCAATCAATGATACATACTCACTTCCCTAATTCTTTCCATTATCCTTTAAGTTTGCAGACTCAGGGCCTTCCCAGAAATTGCTACAGCCTGAGGTCTGGACCTGGGACCTCATGTCCTGTCACAACCAGATACAATGGGGCTCTTCAGTCCCCACACGGAATGGCTTCAGCCAGGAGGGCATAAATAACATGTAAGATTAGAAGAGCTCAGACTGGCTCTCCTTCTGTCCAATGACAGATGAAACTTCAGGGCTCTGATGTTTGTCAGGGAATCTCCTTCAGTGAGGACAAGATCCCAGGACTTTACTAAAATTAGCAGAGTGGACCAGATAGGCATGTCATGGTACAGGAACTGTGTTCACAGCAATAACTGCAGATGCATCTTAACAAGGTCCCCCACAGTTCTATCTTTGGTGAAAAAGGAAATAGACAAAGGCATGGAGAAACTGAAGGACTCGATGGATCTGGCACTGAGGTAGCACTGGGTGTTTCGGGTTTGTCCTGGAGCAGTCTGCAGATGATGACAGCTGGGAAGCCAGCCCTGCTGTGACCTTGTTTCATCTGCTCACTGGATCAGTGGCTGTGTCCTCACAGAAAGCTGGCTGCAGCCAGCCTAGTATTCTCCACCCAACCTGGGAAATGTATTCAGGTGACTGTCTGGGGTGAGGTTCTACTAAGGGATTGGGAGATATGGGTAGGGGGCTGATTTGCATGAAAGAACAATTTCACTCCTTTTCTTTCATCTAAAACCCATTAGAAACTTTGGGGCCATTCATAGAAATCCAGCTGGTCTCCTACATTTGGGGGGCATAAAGGATTAATGCCTGATTGAGGCCTGATCAATCTAAAGGAAGAGGGGCTATCAGCAGGTGGTGGTCAGAGTGAGGAAGGAACTGACTTTTTTGAGAGATTCATCAACACAGCCACCAACTCTGGGACAAATGGGGTGACTCCCTGTAACTGTCACCCCAAATTACCTACAGGAGCCTGAGCCAGTCCCCTAATTCTATTGCTTCTGATTCTGGCCCATTCGCCTCTTGTCCCTAAACACGTTGCCCGTGTCTGAGTCCAGGGTGGCAGAGATACATCCATCCCAGTCAACATCTACAGAGGGCCTCTTCTGTTCCCCTCCCTCCTCATGCAGGTTACTACTGTTGTGGGTCTGGTGTAGTGGCCTATGGAGTACACAAGGTATCCCTTCCTCTCTAAAACCAGGCATGTAATAGACATGGTATGGGTTGGTGTAGAGCAGAGTGGCTCATCCAGATGCAAAGCAGTAAGACCCTGGCTACAGAAAAATTATTTCACAGAAGTCCACACCCTTTCATGACAAAAACACTCAATGAACTATAAATAGAAGGAAACTACCTCAACATAGTAAAGACCATCTATGAAACTCCCACAGCGAACATCATATAAAATCTGAATAACCAAAGGTATTTTCTGTAATATCAGGAACAAACCAAGGATGCACACTTTCACATCTTCAATTGCAAATATTATTGGAAGACCTAGGCAGAGCGTTTAGCCTAGAAAAAGAAATAAACAGAATAAAAACTAGAAATAAAAGTATAAAATTATCTCTGCTTTCAGATGACATAATGTTATATGTAGAATGCCATTAAACGACCCAGAAAATAATTCTGAAAGAATGATTTAAGACCATCTCATGGCTAGACATGGTGGCTGACGCCTATAATCCCGACACCAGAGAGGCTGAGGTGGGAGAATTGCTTGGGGTCAACAGTTCAAGGACAGCATGAGCAACGAAGCAAGAACCTGCCTCTACCAAAAATAAAATATAAAAAATAAAAAGGAAGGAAAGTCACTTATATTTCTATACTTAAACAACCAAACAGGAAACCATCCAAAATGAAATTAAGAAAACAATTCAGGAGGACCCTCTGAAGGAAGGGAACTGCACCTGCAGGACCTGGGAGACACCCGAAATACTGTGAGTGCCTCAACTGTGGAAGTGGGAAAGGGAGACCCTCCTCTCCCACACACACACCCCTACTGGAGAATCTGAAGGTCTGTTTGTGGGAGAAGTTCTCAACTTTACCTGGAGCGGAGTTAAGTTAGACAGCCAAGCTCAGTGAAATACATGGGTATAGGAAGTAGCAGAGAGGCCCTGGGGACTTGCTGAATCCCCAAGCAACCCATTCCTGCCTGGCACCACAGGGATACATCAGGAGGGAGGACAGAGGAGCAGTGGGTAAAACTCCATGGGGAGGAATTCCTAGCTGAACTTTGCAACAATTTGAATGGGGTGAGAGACCTTCTGGTGGAACTTGGGGTAGGTCACGAATCCGGTTTGCAGACTTCACAGCAGGAAAAAAAACTAAAGCCTTTTTCTTTCACAGCTGGGAGGCAGAAAGCCTCAGGCAAGTTTTCAAGCCCTACTCACCCTCAGCCTGGAAACAGACTCAGGGCTGTTGTCAGGGGCACAGTGGGAGTGAGGCCGGCCCTTTGGTTTGCATGGAGCTGGGTGAGACCTGTGACGGCTGGCTTTCCCCCACTTCCCCGACAACTTGCACGATTCAGCAGAGGCAACCGTAAGGAGTCCTCCTAGGTACACAACTCCAGGGACCTGGGAATCTCACCCCCATCCCTCACAGCAGCTGCAGCAAGACCCTCCCAAAGAGAGTCTGAGGTCAGACACGCCTAGCCCCACCCCCACCCAATGGTCCTTCCCCACCCACTCTAGTAGCAGAAGATAAAGAACATAATCTTGGGAGTTCTAGGGCCCCACCCACCACCTGTTCCTTTCCACAATACTACAGCTGATGCTTTCAAGAAAGCACCATCTCCTGGCAGGAGGCCAACCAACACAAAAATAGAGCATTAACCACAAAAGCTAAGAACCATCACAGAGTGGATTGCACCCTCCGCCACCTCCACCAGAACAGGCACTAGTATCCATGGCTGAGAGGCCCATAGATAGTTCACATCACAGGACTCTGTGCAGAAACCCCCAGTATCAGCCAGGTAGACTTGCTGGCTGGCTAGATCCAGAAGAGAAACAACAATCACTGCAGTTCAGCTTACAGGAAGACACATCCACAGGAAAAGTGGGAGAGTACTACATCAAGGGAACACCCCATGGAACGAAAAAATCTGAACAGCCTTTAGCCCTAGACTTTTCCTCCGACAGAGCCCACCAAAATGAGAAATAACCAGAAAACCAACCCTGGCAATGTGACAAAACAAGGCTCATCAACACCGCCCCCACACACCCCACCCACAACACACTCACTAGTTCACCAGAAATGGATCCAAATCAAGAAGAAATCCCTGATGTACCTGAAAAAGAATTCAGGAGGTTAGTTATTGAACTAATCAGGGAGGGATCAGAGAAAGGCGAAGTCCAATGCAAAGAAATCCAAAAAAATGATACAAGAAGTGAAGGGAGAAATATTCAAGAAAATAGATAGCTTAAAGAAAAAACAATAAAAAATTCATGAAACTTTGTATACACTTTTAGAAATGAGAAATGCTCTGAAAAGTTTCAGCAATAGAATTGAAAAGTAAAAATAAGAAATTAAGAGCTTGAAGACAAGGTCTTTGAATTAATCAAACCCAAGAAAGACAAAGAAAAAGATTAAGAAAATGTGAAAAAAGTCTCCAAGAAGTTTGAGATTATGTTAAACGACCAAACCTAAGAATAATCAGTGTTTCTGAAAAAGAAGACAACTCTAAAAGCTTGGAAAACATATTTGGGGGAGTAATCAAGGAAAACTTCCCTGGCCTTGCTAGAAACCTACACATGCAAATACAAGAAGCACAAAGGACACCTGGGAAATTCATCGCAAAAAGATCTTCAGCTGGGCACACTGTCATCAGGTTACCCAAAATTAACATGAAGGAAAGAATCTTAAAAGCTGTGAGGCAGAATCACCAGGTAACCTATAAAGGAAAACCTATTAGATTAACAGAAGATTTCTCAGCAAAAACCCCACAAGCTAGAGGGAATTGGGGCCCTATCTTCAGCCTCCTTAAACAAAACAATTATCAGCCAACAATTTTGTATCCAGTGAAACTAAGCATCATATATGAAGGAAAGATATAGCAATTTTCAGACAAACAAATGCTGAGAGTATTTGTCATTACCCAGCTACCAGCAAAGGAACTGCTAAAAGGAGCTCTAAATCTTGAAACAAATCCTGAAAACATCAAAACAGAATCTCTTTACAGCACAAATCACACAGACCCTATACAGCAAAATTACAAGTTAAAAAGCAAAATGCAAAACAGAAAAACAAAGAAAAAACAAAGTATGCAGGCAACAAAGAGCATAATGAATGCAAGGGTACCTCACATTTCAATACTAACATTGAATGTACATGGCTTTAATGTTCCACTTAAAAGATACAGAAAAGCAGAATGGATAAGAACTCACCAACCCATTAGCTGCTGCCTTCAGGAGACTCACCTAACACATAAACACTCACATAAACTTAAAGGGGTGATAAAAGGCATTTCAGGCAAGTGGACACCAAAAGCGAGCAGGAGTAGCTATTCTTATGTCAGACAAAACAAACTTTAAAGCAACAGTGATTAAAAGAGACAAAAAGGGACATTATTTAATGGTAAAAGGCCTTTTCCAACAGGATGCTATCACAATGCTAAACGCAAGTGCACCTAGCACTGGAGCTCCAAAATTGATAAAATGATTACCAATAGACCTAAGAAATGAGATAGACAGCAACACAATAATATTGGGGGACTTCAATACTCCACTGATAGCACTAGACAGGTCATCAAGACAGAAAGTCAACAAAGAAACAATGGATTTAAACTATACATTGAAACAAATGGACTTAACAGATATATATAGAACATTTTATCCAATAACCACAGAATACACATTCTATTCAACAGCACACAAAACTTTCTCCAGGATAGACCATATGATAGGCCATAAAATGAGTCTCAATAAATTTATGACAATTGAAATTATATCAAGTACTCTCTCAGACGACAGTGGAAAAACTAGAAATCGACTCTGAAAAGAACCTTCAAAACCATACAAACACATGAAAATTAAGTAACCTGCTCCTAAATGAGCATTGGGTCAAAAATGAAATCAAGATAAAAATTTTAAAATGCTTTAAACTGAACAACAATAATGACACAACCCATCAAAACCTCTGGGATACAGCTAAAGTGGTGCTAAGAGGACGGTTCATAGCCCTAAACACCTACATCAAAAAGTCTGAAAGAGCACAATCTAAGGTCATACCTCAAGGAACTAGAGAAACAAGAACAAACCAAACCCAAACAGAGCAGAAGAAAGGCAATAACCAAGGTCAGAACAGAGCTAAATGAAACTGAAGCCAAAACAATACAAAAGATAAATGAAACAGGCCGGGTGCGGTGGCTCACGCCTGTAATCCCAGCACTTTGGGAGGCCGAGGCGGGCGGATCACAAGGTCAGAAGATCAGACCATCCTGGCTAACATGGTGAAACCCCGTCTCTACTAACATTACAAAAAAATTAGCTGGGCGCGGTGGCGGGCGCCTGTAGTCCCAGCTACCCCGGAGGCTGAGAAAGGAGAATGGCGTGAACCCGGGAGGCGGAGCTTGCAGTGAGCCGAGATCGCGCCCCTGCACTCCAGCCTGGGCAACAGAGCGAGACTCTGTCTTAAAAAAAAAAAAAAAGAAAAAGAAACAAAAAGCTGGTTCTTTGAAAAGATAAATAAAATTGATAAACCATTAGCAAGAGTAACCAAGAAAAGAAGACAGAAAATCCAAATAACCTCACTGAGAAACAAAACAGGTGATAGTAAAACCAACACCACTGAAATACAAAAGATCATTCAAGGCTTCTGTGAACACTAGAAAACCTAGAAGAGGTGGATAAATTCCTGAAAAAGTACAACCCTCCTAGCTTAAATCAGAAAAGATTAGATACCCTGAACAGACCAATAACAAGCAGTGAGATTGAAATCGTAATTTAAAAATTACCAAGAACAACAACAACAAAAATCCAGGACCAGACGGATTCACAGCAGAATTCTACCAGACATTCAAAGAGGAATTGGTGCCAATCTTTGTGGCACTATTCCATAAGATAGGGAAAGAAGCAACCTTCCCTAATTAATTCTATGAAGCCAGCATCACCCTAATACCAAAACCAGGAAAGGACACAACCAATAAAGAAAACTACAGACTGATATCCTTGATGAACATAGATGACAAAATCTTTAAGAAAATACTAGCTAGCCGAATCCAACAACATATCAAAAAGATAATCCACCAGGATCAAGTGGGTTTCAGTGATGGTTTAACATAAGCAAGTCAATAAATGTGACACACCAGATAACAGAATTAACAACAAAAATCACATGATTATCTACATAGATGAAGAAAAAGCATTTGACACAATTCATCATTGCTTTATGGTTAAAACCCACAGCAAAATCGGCATACAAGGGACTTTGCTTAATGTAATAAAAGCCATCTATGACAAACCCACAGCTAACATAATACTGAATGGGAAAAAGTCGAAAGCATTCCCTCTGAGAATGGGAATAAGACAAAAATGCCCACTCTGACCACTTCTCTTCAACATAGTACTGGAAGTCCTAGCCAGAGCAATCAGACAAGAGAAAGAAATCAAGGGCATCCAAATGAGTAAAGCAGAAGTGTAACTGTCCCTGTTTGCTGATAATATGATCATTTACCTAGAAAACCCTAAGGACTCCTCCAGAAAGCTCCTAGAACTGATAAAGGAATTCAGCAAAGCTTCCGGATACAAGATTAAGGTACACAAATCAGTAGCTCTTTATACACCAACAGCGACCAACTGGAGAATCAAATTAAGAACTCATCTCCTTTTACAATAGCTGCAAATAAATAAATAAATAAAATACTTAGGAATATACCTAACAAAGGAGTTGAAAGACCTCTACAAGGAAAACTACAAAACAGTAATGAAAGAAATCATAGACGATACAAACAAATGGAACCAAATTCCATGCTCATAGATGGATAGAATCAATATTGTGAAAATGACCATACTGTTAAAAGCAATCTACAAATTCACTGCAATCCCCATCAAAATACCGTCATCATTCTTCACAGAGTTAGAAAAAACAATTCTAAAATTCACATGAAACAAACAAAAAAAAAGCCCACAGAGCCGAAGCAAGACTAAGTAAAAAGAACAAATCTGGAGTCATCACACACTAATTTCAAACTATACTATAAGGCCATAGTCACCAAAACAGTGTGGTACTGGTATAAAAATAGGCACAGACACCTATGGAACAGAATAGAGAACCCAGAAATAAACCTGAATACTTATAGCCAACTGATCTTCGACAAAGCAAGCAAAAACATAAAATGGGGAAAGGACACCCTTTTCAACAAATGGGAGCTGGGGTAATTAACCAGCCATATGTAGGAGAATGAAACTGGATCCTCATCTCTCACCTTACACAAAAATCAACTCAAGATTGATTAAAGACTTAAACATAAGACCCCTGAAACTATAAAAATTCTAGAAGATAACATTGGAAAAATGCTTCTAGACATTAGCTTAGGCAAGGATTTCATGACCAAAAACCCAAAAGCAAATGCAATATAAACAAAGATAAAGAGCTGGGACCTAATTAAACTAAAGAGGTTTTGCATGGCAAAAGGAACAGTCAGAAGAGTAAACAGACAACCCGCAGCATGGGAGAAAATCTTCACAATCTATACATCTGACCAAGGATTAATATCCAGAATCTACAATGCACTCAAACAAACCAGTAAGAAAAAAACACACAATCTCATCAAAAAGTGGGCTAAGGACATGAATAGACAATTCTCAAAAAAGATATACAAATGGCCAACAAACATGAAAAAAATGTTCAACATCACTAATGATCAGGGAAATAAAAATCAAAACCACAATGTGATACCACCTCACTCCTGCAAGAATTGCCATAATTGGAGAATCAAATACAGCAGATGTTACCATGGATGCAGCTTTCAGGGAACACTTCTACACTGCTGGTGAGAATGTAAACTTATACAGCCACTATGGAAAACAGCGCGGAGATTCCTTAAAGAACTAAAAGTAGAACTACCATTTGATCCAGCAATGCCACTACTGGGTATCTACCCAGGGGAAAAGAAGTCATTATTCAAGAAAGATACTTGCACACGCATGTGTGTAGCAGCACAATTGCAAAATCATGGAACCAACTCAAATGCCCATCAATCAACGAGTGGATAAAGAAACCATGGTATGTATATATTATGGAATAGTACTCAGCCATAAAAATGAACGAATTAACAGCATTTGCAGAGACCTGGATGAGACTGGAGACTATTCTCTATTCTAAGTGAGGTAACTCAGGAATGGAAAACCAAACATCGTATGTTTTCACTGATACGTGGGAGCTGAACTATGAGAACACAAAGGCATTAGAATGACACAGTGGACTTTGGGGACTTGGGGGGAAGAGCAGGAGAGCCGCAAGGAATAAAAGACAACAAACATGGTGCAGTGTATACTGCTTGGGTGATGGGTGCACCTGGATCTCACAAATCACCACTAAAGAACTTACGCATGTAACCAAATACTATCTTCCCAATAATTTATGGGAAAAAAAGAATATTATAACAACGGAATCATATATTATGTAGCCTTTCAACACTGTTTCATGGTACGGTTGTATCAAGTTTGTTTAACCATTCACCAGTTGAGGAACACGTAGATTATTTCCAGTTTTTTTTTTTTTTTTTTGGCTATTAGGAATAAAACTGCTATGAACATTCTTATACATTTAAAAAAAAGAAAACAATTCAAATTTTATAATTAGGATGAGTAAAATATG
This sequence comes from Papio anubis, assembly GCF_008728515.1. NCBI lineage: Eukaryota > Metazoa > Chordata > Mammalia > Primates > Cercopithecidae > Papio > Papio anubis. Next base: position 27,442,675 of record NC_044991.1, read on the forward strand.
GCCGGCACGGTATCTCGCGCCCATAATCCCAGCACTTTGGGAGGCTGAGAGGGTGTATCATCTGAGGTCAGGAGTTGTTAGAGAACAGCCTGGCCAACGTGGCGAAACCCCGTCTCTACTGAAAAAAAAAAAGATGAGGCTGGGCACGGTGGCTCAAGCCTGTAATCCCAGCACTTTGGGAGGCCGAGACAGGCGGATCATGAGGTCAGGAGATCGAGACCATCCTGGCTAACACGGTGAAATCCCGTCTCTACTAAAAAACACAAAAAAAAACTAGCCGTGCGAGGTGGCGGGCGCCTGTAGTCCCAGCTACTTGGGAGGCTGAGGCAGGTGAATGGCGTAAACCCAGGAGGCAGAGCTTGCAGTGAGCTGAGATCCGACCACTGCACTCAGCCCGGGCGACAGAGCCAGACTCCATCTCAAAAAAAAAAAAAAAAAAAAAAAAAAAAAGATGAAAAAATTAGGTGGGTGGGTGGCACATTCGGTGATTGTAGCTACTCATGAGGCTGAGGCACAATAATCACTTGAACCCAGGAGAGAGAGTTTGCAGTGAGAGGAGATGGTGCCACTGCACTCTAACCTAGGTGACACAGTGAGATTCTGTCCAAAATAAATAAATAAATGTAAAATACTTAAGAATAAACTTAAGAAGGTAAAACACTTGCACATTGAAAACAATAAAACATTGCTAAAAGAAATTGAAGAATACACAAATAAATGGAAAGATGTTTTTGGTTATGTATTGGAAAACTCAATATTGTTAAGATACCAGTAGAAACCAAAATAAAATATACTATAGAGTCATCACAATCTTTATCAAAATTCCAATACTACTTGGTGCAAGAATAGATATAATTCTAAAATTTGTGTAGAATATCAAGATACCCAAAATAGCCAAAATAATCTTGTAAAAGAAGAACAGTGTTGGAGTCCTGATACTTCCTGATTTCAAAACATACTAAAAAGATACACTAATCAAAACAGAGTGGTACATATAGACAGACACACAGACAAATAGAATAGAATTGAGTGCCTTGGAGAAAATTCTCAGTTATATGGTCAAATGATTTTTAAAAACTTGCCAAGACCATTCAGTGGGTCCAGAACAGTCTTTTTAACAAATGATGTTGAGAAAACTGGATATCCACATGCAATCTGGAAGAGAATCAAAGATGCAGATGGAGGAGCCACAACTAAGTCTTAAAAGAAAACATTGGGAAGAAGGTCCACAGCATGGGGTTTGGAAATGATTTCTTGGATATGACACAAAAAAGACAGGGAAAACATAGAAAAAGAAGAATATAGATAAATTGGATTTCATTGAATTGTAAAACTTATGTGCATTAAAGGACACTACCAACAGAGTGAAAATGCAAATAATAGAATGGGAAAGATTGTTACAAACTTTATATCTGATAAGGCATCAAAGCTATAGAAAGAACTCCTACAACTCAACAGTAACAACAAAAATAGGGAATAACCTGAATAAAACAATGACAAAGGACTTGAGTAGATATTACTACAAAAAAAGACCTACGAATGTCCAATAAGTACATCAAAAGATGTTCAGCATCACCAATTATTAGTACAATGCAAATCAAATCACAATAATATACAACTCTACACTCATTAGGATGACATTAAACAAATAATAGAAAATAAAAAGTTCCAGCAAAGACTTTTGGAAATCGCAACTGTTACCATTTGCTGGAGAGACTGCAGAATGATGCATCCACTGTGGATTCCTTATGGCTGTTCCTTATAAAATTAAACATAGAATTACCATTTTATCAGAATTTTCACTTCTGGGAATGTGCCTGAAAAAATTGAAAGCAAGATCTCAAAGAGAAAATTGTACACCCTTGTTCATAGCAGCATTGTTCACAATAGCTAAAAGGTGGAGGCAGCCCAAGTGTCCATTTAATGAATAAACGAAATATATTGTACACACACAAGGGAATATTATTCAGCCTTAAAAAGAAAGTCTGACCCATGTGATGGCATGGATGAACCTTTAAGACATCATGCCAGCAGAAATAAGCTGACTTCAAAAGGACAAAAATTGTTTGCCAGCCCTTATATGAGGTACCTAGAGGAGTCAACTCCACAGTGACAAGAAGTAAAATGATGTTTCCCAGATATGAAGTTTTGGTTTGGGAAAATAAAAAAATTTGTGGAGATGAGTGGTGGTATTGTGGTTGTACAACAGTGTTAAATTAGTTAATATCACTGAAGTATACATTTGGAAATTGTTAAAAATAATGTATTTTATGTTTGACTATTTTACCACAGTAAAAAAGAGGAAGATTTATGTTTGGTGCAATTTCTCTACTTCCAAGAACAGTGGAAACATAGAGGAGTAGGAGAGTATGCATAAGTATCCAGGACACCTTTCCTTTTATTCCAGCCCCACAGCACACAGGACACCCTTCCTTTTATGCCAGCCCTGCAGCATCCTAACAAGTTAAGACAGTCAGAGGTGACTCATTACAGGTAACTCAGAATAATATGAGAAAGTCTAGGGGTGGCCATGATGTTAGCCCAGGAGCAGCCACAAATGCAAAAGTGGCCAAAGAAGGGGAGATGAAGCTGGGCAAGGTAGCAGCCCCTCCAGCTGGAGAGGGGCATCTGCTTCTGTACAAAATGTTCACAGTTGATAAGTCTTGCATAGATACCTCATCCTGTTTACCTCATGACCAACTACAGTTTTCATTGCAATGTATGCTATCATAGCAGTAGTATCTATTTCCTCCAATAGCAAGCAAACACGAAGGAAATGTGTTTTACTGCTTTGTCCAACCTGACATGGTAGTCCCAAACATGGGACAAATGTTTAAAGGCAATGTTCTCTAAAGATAAGGATATTATACCATTTATTGATAAATACGGGGAGTGCATGATGACCATTCAGGCACTTGGAATAATTACTTGGCTAAATAACATTGTTTAAACAATGAGTAAATTTAGTTATTCTTTGCAGAGCAAAAAAGATCCAAGTTTCACCAGTCCCTTGGCAAACACTACTTTTCAAGCTATGGAAGGGAGACATCTGAAATTTTGTACTTCTCTTTCTGAAGACACGGAAACAGCCAAGCCATACCTAATACTTATGAACATAAGGCTCTGATAAAGTTCAAGAATCATTTGTATTTTGAGGAAAAAGACATTGTTGCTAAAGCAGAGAAGAACCTAAAACAGACTCCCGGTAGTGAGTCTTATTTTATAAAAAGGTATATTTATAAATAATATTTTATAAAAAGGTATCAATCAAGGTGTGGCTTACAAAAACACTTTTGAGGGTGTCTGCTTTCCAACCACCACACTGGACAAGAACTGCATGGTTTTCATTAACTTTGGACTGTGCTTCAAGTATCCTCAAAATGATGTCACTTACTGCCCTGAGTGACATGGGATGGGACGCTGTGGTAGAGCACACTCTGGCTGATGTCTTGTATCTGCTGGAGACAGAAATGGATGGGAGATACAGTCCTCCACAGGAATCTCGAATGGGTCCCTCTTTCTTTTCAGATACGGCCTTTCTGGGGAATAATACTGTAGGGCTTTTGTTGTTGTTGCTTTTAACTGTCTCAAATATTCTCCCAAAGATGCTACGGAACACAGCCTCTCCTTTGAGCAAGTTAAAAGTCTGGGTACGACTGCAAGAGGTTCCCTGCCTGCCGACATTCTTTCTCCACTTTCAGTGACTGCTCTTCTTCTGTGGGCCTTAAACCAACAACTGGTCATCCCAAGATCCACTAAGCCCTCTGGGAAATCGGTGCTGTACTGCATGCCCTGCCAGCTGGGACTTCTTACATTGATGTATTTTCTAAGGAGTGAATAATCTTGTCCATGTAACTAACTTACTTAAAGATATTTCCTTCGGTGGGCACTGACTCCATGGCACCCATTTTCCAAGGAATTGGTGAGCTTGCTTCTGAGAACACCAGAAATCAATGTACATTCCAAATCATTCTAAAAGTGATTTCTTTTTGGTGTGGGTTTGGCTTTGTTATTAATTTTGAAATATATCTTTGAACACTGAGATCTCTGAAACTACTAGATCTCTAGAAGAGTACTTGTGAAAGAAGGTTGCTTGCAGCTTTAACAAAATGAGAAACTCTTTCCAAATAAAACCTGTTTTGAAGTTAAAAATAATGTGACATTAGAACCTGCAAAATCTAAGAGTTCACAACAGCACTGTCAATTCTCATGCTAATTGTAAGCTAGGGACTCCCCCAACAACACTTCTTATGATTCCCAAGAAGGACTCACATCACTCACTGAAACTTGTGATGTTTGTTGATACGATTTTTTACAACAAAAGAATGCAGATTAAAATAATCCAAGGAAAGAGGCACATGGGCAGAGTTCAGGAGAATTCCAAGCACAAGCATCCAGTTGTCCCCTCCCAGTAAAGTAACAGACAATGCTGCATTCTCCTGGCAGCAATGTGTGATTCTATGCATGCATTATTGCCAGCCAGAAAAGCTTACCGAAGCTTAGTGTCCAGGCAGGTTTTTTTCGGGGTGTGAGTTGGGGATGGGGTTGCTTATGTAGACCTTGTTGATCATCCTTATGGCTGACTTGAATTTCCACTGAATTGACAATAAAACTTCAACCTTAAATATTTGGTGATTTTCTTTTTAATAAATTCTTTAAAGTAAATTATTTTGGAAATGCCCACTTTAGCTAGCTGCTTATCCAATATAAGACTCAACATAAATAGTGTCGAAAATCCAATGGGTCATTAAAACAATTCCTTTAGTCATTCAAGACGTTCAGATAAAAATTAACACCATGTAACACTAAACTCGAATTATAGTCACTGGGGCTGGATTTCAACATCAGGAAGAGAAACGTAGTACAAATAGGGATGAGCAAAAAATAGACAAGTAATGGGTGTGAATTGGCCTGGGAAATTTACAGTAGCAGTGTCAAAAAGATAAATCAATAGTTATTTGACAATACATGCTCAGTCCAGGAAAGCCACCAGGGGGCGGTCTAGGTCTTCTGCATCCTAAGAAGCTCAAGGGGTTCAAACTGAATGAACCCTGCACAGTTGCTCACTGGGTCATGTAAATGTTAGAGCAGCTGCTTCCTCTGGCAACACACGGCCACTATGGGCTGTCCCCTCACAATGTAGCTGCTCGCAGGGCTGAGAACCTGGGTGGTGCTAAAGGTGGTGAATGTGGTAAAGATTTGCATAAAGCACCACACGACACACCCCCTTCATGCAGGGATCTCAGTAGCATCTTCAAAGGATGGGCTTTCTGAGCTGAGAGCAATGAGAAGAAACTTTCTAAACTTACTAAAATGTATTTATTGAGTTACATTCAAAGCAATACATGCCTATTACATAAAATCAGAAAGTATTTCAAAATCACCAAGTTCTCTGCAAAGCTTCTTTATTTCAAACAATCAATGTGACTACTTTTTTTTTATTTGGATGCATTCTTTCATTTTTGTTCTCAGTATTTCCACAACAGTGATCAAATCTTGTGATTTTTCATCTGCTTTTACACCCCTTTATGCTCTTGTCATTTCAGGTTAAGGTAAGTAGTGTTCCATTTCTTAAAAGGGATAAAATACTTGAATAGTTGCTAACTTTATTTTTATTTGAATACCAGTGAAATATTATCATTTTTAGGGAATTCTCATTGGTTGCTACTCAAAAAAAGATGTGATATTATCTTATTATTAAAACACTCCTGGTAACTTCTGTGGATTTTGTGAGGTCAGAAAGAAAATGACTGAAGTTTTCAATGGAAAGCCTTGAGTACATTATACCTGACTTCACAATGCACTAAATACAGAAACAAGGGTTTCTGATTCATGTAAGAAGGAGCATAACAGATTAAGGCATGAGGAATAATTTATATCCAAAACTACACCAGTGTCTCCATGCATGTGTTAGCACAGCACTTCCCAAATTCTATTGTGCATATGAATCTTCTGGGGATTTTACAAAATGCAGGTTCTTATTCAGTGGCTCTGGGGTGAGGACACAGTCTCTGCATTTCTAAAATGTTCCTACCACACAAAATCCACATATATGTTTGAATAATAACAAGTCCAGCTAGGAGAAGAGGCTCATGTGTGTAATCCTAGCACTTTGGGAGTTTGAGGCAAAAGAATTACTTGAGGCCAGGAGTTTGAGACCAGCCAGGGTAACATCACAAGATCTTTTCTCTACAAAACGTGTTTTTAAATAATAAAAAATGAATTAGCCAGGCCTAGTGTGGCACGCTTGTCATCGTCAATACTTAGGAGTCTGAGGCAGAAGGGTCACTTCACCACAGGAGTTCAAAGCTGCAATGAGCTATGATCATGCCACTGCACTCCAGCCTGAGTGACAGTGAGACCTTGCCTCTAGTAACAAAATGGCAATAACAAATTCATAAGAATAGTATAAAATAAGGAAAATCCTTGGCAGGCAATAACCTAAGATATATCTCAGACATAGGGAACGAATGTGTTTGGATGATAGAAGAACCCCACAGTTCGCTGGGCGCAGTGGCTTATGCCTGTAATCCCAGCAATTTAGGAGGCCAAGATGGCAGATCACCTGGGGTCTGGAGTTCAAGACCAGCCTGGCCAACATGGAAAAGCCCCATCTCTACTAAAAATACAAAATTAGCCGGGGGTGGTGGCACAGCCTTAAATCCCAGCTACTTGGGAGGTTGAGGCAGGAGAATCACTGGAACCCAGGAGGTGGAGTTTGCGGTAAGCCAAGATGGAAGAACCCACACTCCATGCAGGAATATGACCAGGGAGGACAGCTGCAAAGTGGAGAGAGGTTCCCCTTTCTTTAGGAAATGAAACAAAAGCAAACAAACAACAAACCTGACCTCCCCTCTGGCTCCTGTTCAACATTCTTACTGGCTTCTCATCCAGTCTTTTCTGTAGTGTGGTCCATCCTTACACTCCCCTCCCACATCTCTGATTCCTGAATTCCCTTCTTGGGTCTCTCTCCTTTTTCTGTCAACAACTTCTCCTCTCTATCCTCCTGAGTGAATTATCAAGAGCTTTATAACAGGAAACCTATTGGTATTTTTCCAGATTTTGTTTCTTGGAATTGGACATTCATACATTTTCTCTCTTTTTTTTTGTTGGGGGTGGTGGAGGAGGTAGGGACAGGGTCTCACCCTGGTTGCCCAGGCTGTGGTCTCGACTCACTGCAACCTTCACCTCCTGGCTCAAGCAATCCTCCCAGCTCAGCCTCCCAAGTAGCTGTGACTACGGGCACACACCACCACGCCCTGCTAATATTTTGTATTTTTGGTAGAGATGAGGTTTCCCCATGTTACCCAGGTTGGCCTTGAATTCCTGAGCTCAACTGATCCACCCGCCTCAACCTCCCAAAGTCCTGGAATTACAGGCATGAGCTGCTGTGCCCAGCCTATTTTTTCTCTTTTACGAGCCTCTCTGATACCCTAGTTCTGAAGTAGCCCAGAGTTGGCTGATTCTCCTATTTTGCCTCAGATAGCACTTCCTCCTTCTCCTTTTTTTTCTCCTTCTGATTCCTGGAGTCCTCTGCATTTCCAGTGAACCCAGTGAACCACACAAGCATGCTAATTTATTCTCCCCAAACTCCACCATTCTGCTTTATGTGCTGATCTAGTGAGAATCAAGAAGGAAGAGAGACCCACGGATTTCTGTGCAGCCTGGAAAGTGAGTTCATGGCTGGACTTGGCTGGGACAGCAGACACCTGTCTCCCTGTCTCTATTTAGTATTCATGGGGTCCAGCAGCTGCATCCTCCCAGGGTGCCTGAGGAGTCACTGACCACGCTCTGCTACCTCGCAGCCACCCAGTCCTCAAGAAGTATAATCAGACTCAGCGTCTTATGTGAGGGGAACAACCATGGGGGCAGGTTAGACTTGCATTGAGTTCCCTCCTCTAAGAGGGGTCAGGGAAAAGGGACTGTTCCTGTGACTCAGGAAGCAGAGCTCCAGAGACTTCTCTACCATGCCCTGTATCCCTCTGCTGCTCACCCTCCTCAGTCTCTGCACAGGAGGCTGGAGATAGAAAGGCAGGGGCTGCCACTGGGAGGACCAGGGCTCTCTGCCTTTCTCCCTTGGCTCATGGAGTCACCTCCCATACCTGTGTCTCTCTCCTGGCTGTCACGGTCCTGGGCAGTCAGGGCTCACTTGGTAGCCTGCACAGTCTGTCTGTGGCTAAACCAGTCACCTGCACTGGAAACAGCAGCCATAAGGGTCTTGAGATTATGTCCTGGTACCAACAATGAACAGGAAGTGCCCTTAAACCTCTGATCCATAGACGTAAATGTCCACCTGCAGATCCAGAACTGATTCTTGAGTGATCAGTCTGTAAAGGAGACCTTCCTGAGCATATCTGGGCTCCAGGCTGAGGACAAGGCTGGTCATTAATGTTGGATTTAGACAGTCCTCTGGAGGCCCCCACGGTGCTGCAGTCTGTGGGGAAGTGAGACAGGAATATTTCAGGTCTCCTAGGAGCACGACCCTACAGCACCGCCTACAACCAGGAAAACTGGGCTGTTTACCATTTGTGTTCACGTTTGCTTGGGCTGCTGCTAACCAGGGCCCAGGTCTCAGGTCAGGGACAATGATTGAGAGAAAGCAGCTTTGTTTCCTCAGAGTCAGCCCTCAGAGGAAGCCCACAGCAACAGCATTGTCAAATTGCCTCAAAAAATAAAAAAAAATAAATCAGAAAGTCCTTGGTTCCTGGAACAGGCTGCCCTGGGGACAGAGCCAAAATTGGTCAGGGCAAGCAGGGACACAACTGTGTAGAAAACAACAAGTTTTACTTATGGAGATGATGGTTGGCTTTATAAAATGAGAACTATGTCACACTATTCACTGGTAAAAGTAAGTCTACCAATGCTATTCATTTCCCCATATCACTACATTGAGTAAAACGCTCTGTAAAATGTATGAAACCACTGTAGAGATAACTTTTGCTGAATTGCTGCCTTTAACATGTCATGGATCTTTTATTCTTCTTGCAAAATTCTCATTATTCGCCATCCTTTTGAACAGCCCCTAGCTGCCCTTCAACCCAGATCCTCAGCTGGCCCCTTCTCCACGATGCCCACCCTGATGGCACATGTGGGCAGTTAGATTTTTCTAGATTTTAAAAGTTATATATGCCCATGTCTACATCCCATGGACCAAGACTCATTCTGGGAGTGAGAAATCACAATAATCATGCCTAGCCTTGTGGAATTAGTGTCCAGCAATCAGACCACGGAGGTGTGAGTAGAGACAGTGACTAATAAGCTGCAGAGATCAGCTGGGCCGTGGGGAGGTGAGTGTCCTCTAACCAGCATGGGATGCAGGGGGACTGTTCTATGGTCCCTACAGAGCTCAGTAAGGACCATTCACTCAAAGAAATCCAAGACTAGGGGCTAAGACTCTGTGCTCACTGATGGGGACTTAGCATCTATGTCCTCCCATGGTGTGGCAGAGTCTCCTGAGCAGGAACGTGTGGATGGTTTCAGTAGGTGTTTTCTTCTAGAGCCCTCCCGGCTGGGAAAAGTAAACGCCCTTCTCCCTCAGGCTGCAGGTGATGGTTGCAATCCCTCAGGGCCTGTGCAGGGGCTGGGCAGCCTCGGTGGGTTCACATTGCACGGAAGCAGCCCCTCCTCTGCAGAGGGTGGTGGGAAGAAAAGGGGAGGCCTGGGGGCAGCCTGTAGTCCTACCTGCTTAAAAGAGGCCAGGTCCACTATGCCTGACCTCCTCCTCCTGCCTCCCACGCCAAAAATTTAAAAGACCTCAGAGACAAGGCCAGCACCTCAGCCTGATTGTGACTCTTCTGCAAAGATCCCGAAAAACTTGACCCTGGTTTCTGCCTTAGCACCCATTAATGTCTGTGTTTGCAGGTTCCCTCTCCCAGCCTGTGCGCTGACTCCAGCCGCCTCCCTCTCAGCATCTCCTGAGCATCAGCCAGTTCGCCATGCACCTTCAGCGGTGGCATCAATGTTGCTGGCTACTACATATACTGGTACCAGCAGAAGCCAGGGAGTCCTCCCCGGTATCTTCTGAGGTACAAATCAGACTCAGATAAGGGCCAAGGCTCCGGAGTCCCCAGCCGCTTCTCTGGATCCAAAGATGCTTCGCCAACACAGGATTTTACGATCTCTGGGCTCCAGTCTGAAGATGAAGTTGATCATTATTGTGCCATTTGGCACAGCAGCTGTCCCTCACAGTGACAACAGATGGGGAAGTGGGACAAAAATCTCACCCTGCTCTGGGTCTTGCTCTGTAACAATTTTTAAATTTTAAAATAACCGGCCTAGGCACAAACTACATTTGGATGTACTTTCTAGTTGTTAAAGGCTCTTCTGTCAATTTCCCATCCATTTCTCTGATGTCTCAGTAAAACCAAAACAGAACAAAAGGAAACCACCTGATGACCCTGAAGCGTTGGCTGCTTGTCCATGTGTGCTAACATCAGTACCTGTGGAGCTGGACTTTTTTCTTGAAAGAAGCAAAATGAGGCTTTCCAAGCTCACAGCATGGTCAGAGCCTGGGGACATGGTAGCAGGTGAACAGTCCCCTGCAGCATGGACTCTGCTCTTCCAGCGTACAAGCAGAGACCTCCCCTTCCATCCCCAGTAGTCTGTTCTCAGGGCTGTCTGAGGCTCACTGTGTCCCAGGAACAAGGCCCTCAAATATGAAATGCTGCCTGAGGACGCAGGTCAGGGAGGAATTCCAGATACAGAGCTGATCTGGCTCAGTCCTGGGCACCTGCATTTCAGTGGAAATGCCAGGAGATGGGGTTAGGTCTGAGGGTAACTGCAGACCTGGGGCCAGTAAAGTTCTGTGTAGGACATGAGAGAGTCAAGGGGAGGCTCCGCCATGGCTGAGACGAGGCTGAGGCTGCTCCTTGGCCATGGGGGAAGTAGGTCCCAGGGATGTGACTTTCCTGCAGCTCATCCCACTCAGGACCACAGCAACTGCTGAGGGTGGGTTTCCTGATCCCTCAGGGCCTGACTGTGTTCTCTTCTCCTCTTTTACACCATTGAAGCTTCTCGCTGAGTCAGGGTCTAGTGGTGAGTCTGTGGAATATCTGGGTACAGAAACCGCCCAATATTTGCTTCAAGTGACTCCTCCCTGGAAAATTCTTGAGGAGGCCCCCATCTCAAGGTCACCTTTTTCTGCACAGGGAGCAGCAAAAACAATGGGCATTCCTATGGAAATGGCTATGGAGGCCTTCCAGAGAGAGCCTCTAAGTTTATGACCTAGGACAGCAGTGATGGTCCCTCAGGGGTCCCAGCCTGATCCTCCGGCTCTGGGTTTATTCCCATAGCCTCCTAGACCACCTCTGGGCTCCAGCCTGAGGACCTGGCTGGTTATCAGTGTCACACAGCTGCATCCTGACTCCATGTTGCCAAAGGTTACTGTTCCACAGGGAAATGAGAGAAGATCCGCCTCACTCATCCTCTCTGCCCGTCCCTCCTTTATCCCTGCCTGTGACCAACGCCAGTTCATGCCAAGGCTTCTGCTGTCACTTGTGTTACTGAAACAGACCAGCAAGTTCAGTAAAAAAAAAAAACTCCTTTTCTTACTGGTCTCTGAGTGCAAACAGAATCAAATTGTTTCTAGAAACAAAAGGAGCTACCCACACATGGTGGGTGTGGACGAGGTAGGGACAAGAAAAAATCCAGCCTGTGTGACTCAGAGGCCCAGGAGCCCTTAGATTGGTCCCACAGGTGTACCCTCCTCTTGGTGAAGGTATGCTGACCATTTCCTGAGCTCGGAAACTGGGAGAAATGACGAGAATGAAGAATCCAGCCTGTGGGACCCACAGATGTGACAGAGGAAGTCTGATGCTTAAGAAAACGTGGGCTCAGCATTCTGAAAGTTCTGGATCTGGCTTGGCGTAGAGCTGGTGTAAAAGAGAAGCAAGAGAGATGCTCAGTCTTGGGTGGCCCAGGCCCAGCTGTCCTGTCAAGGGGCTGAGCTCTCTGCACCATGGATATCCTGCAGAGACATCCTCGGGCAGGCTGTGATCCCAGAGTGATGCAAAAATGCTAATGGAAGTGAGCAGGGGATGGTTTATGGGGGGATGAGGAGACGGGTGTGGGGTCAGATGTGATAATGAGGGTGCAGCCTAAAGAGGAGACTGTACACTGCAACTCATGGGAGGAGGCGGCCCAGGGCCTACTGCGGTGATAAAAGGAAGACCTAGAAGGACCTGGGCCCTAAAGACACATGGGGATTGAGGTTTTGGTCTGCCTCTGAGGGTCCCTGAGGAGGATCACATAAAAAATCCATGGTCAGTGTCCTCTGTCCAGGGCTCACTGTCCCAGCTGGTCCCTCCCGGATTCTCTGGGTGTCCAGGTTCCTTAGCTGTGGACCTGTTCTTCTCTCTGCCCTCAGCCTAAGAGCTGATGGGGCACCCACCAGGAAGCGCATCCATGGGCAGGGAGGGGGCCATGGGCAGCCTTGTCCTGTATGTGAGACACTGCTCAGCCTCAGTGACCCCCTGTTCATTAAAGTGGGAGGAAAGGAAAACAAAATTCACTGTGGACATCTATGCATCACTAAAGAGACAGCAATGAGAAGGAAACAGGAAGCGAAGCCCAGATCTAATAGTTTGTTTCTATTTGGAAATAAATAAAACTTAATATGCCTGATGTGTTATGTAAATGCAGTAACCATTTTTTTAAAACTATAAAAATTATGTAAAGGAACATGGCTTACACTAAAAGGAACATTTAAAGTAATGACACGCTTGAAATGCAATCCCAAAACAAAGCATACATTATATTTCAGTTCCATATATGGACTGGTTTTATTTAAATGTCTGTAATAAATCTCACTATTCCATTTTTAAATGGAGCATTTAAAATCTCATTCTACTGCAACTGCCTGGTGATACATTCACCAGTGGAAATATCAACATAACCATCCAGCTGTTTTCCTCCATCCCCATAAAATTCCCCAAACAAATATTTGTTAAGAGTCCAGGGTGTATCATGCTAGAAATCACGCAGTCATAGACATAACCTGTTTCATTTTTCATTTTGATCAACAGAATTACGTTTTTCTTAAGCTGGTTGTTTTTAGCTTATTAGATTCTAGATGTCATTACAGATCAAAGATAAATAATATTTATCATCTTTAAGCCCCACCCCCGCCTCCCCCCTCCCCCAGCCCTGCAACACTCACTACTAAATGTGAACCATAATTTTTCCCTGAAAATCCTAGCTGGGGTGCTCGATGCTAAGAGCTACCGTGTATCAGGCTCACCTGAGGACAGACTCTGATCAAACCAAGTTGCAGTTTTAATTCCTCCCATCTTCAAAGACTGAGCATCTTTGCTCTTTTTGCTCATAAGTGAAACACTCCAGAGTCATTTGCCAGGGACCGCTGCAGATGGGCACTCAGTGCTTGGAGGACAGACTCCTAGGCAAGATCCCCTGGTCACAGTATCCAAACACTATGACTGCAAATCTAAAAGTGTAGAGAGAGAACAAGTGTCATCATGAAAACCCTCTGGGAATTCCTCCCCAGGGCATCCTAGAGGAAAGAGCTCCCTTTTGCCTCAGCGCTGCAGGATCCACAGAGGAAGTGGAGCTTTGGCCACCAGGAAGGAGCCATATGAGAGGAGAGGACCCGGTGTCCCACACAGGTGGGGAAGTGAGTTCATGGGGCTGGTCCCTGCTCTGGGCTTGATCCTGACATAGGACTTTATGTAGACACCACCTGAGTCTTCTACAATGTACAGCCAAAGAGCCATGGACAGATTCACTCCTGAGGAGTCTGAAGACTCCTCAGTAGAGTGTGAAGCCCGCCCTGAAGTCACAGGGAGGAGACACAGACACCACTTGGCCTGGCTTGGACCTGAGAGAGGGGGCAGTGGACAGAATGCGGGGAGGAAGCCGTGTATCTGAGAAGCTCTGGTCACCTGATCATAGAAAGGTTTTCCTTGGTCTGGGCACCAGAGGGCGCAGGGGGATCATTCCTGAGAAGACTGGGGGTGATCAGAGCAGAACCAGCCACCTGCCCTGCCTGGTGTCCTCTGCTCAGGGCTCACAGCTCCGTCCTCCCCACCCCCTAGGACCACAAAGCTCCACCCCTGCCACCCCCTGACATCCTCAAGCGAGGAGCCTGGCCCAGGGCTCAAGGCGGGGTCACAAAGCTGGGGGGTCTGATTTGCATGGATGGACTCTCCCCCTCTCAGAGTATGAAGAGAGGGAGAGATGTGGGTGAAGCGCAGCTTCAGCTGTGGGTACAGAAGGCAGGACTCAGGACAATCTCCAGCATGGCCTGGTTCCCTCTCCTCCTCACCCTCCTCACTCACTGTGCAGGTGACAGGATTTGGGGCCAGGAGAGGGGCCCTGGGAAGCCCATAGGACCCTGCTTTCTCTTCTTGTCTCCTTTTGTCTCTTGTCAATCACCATGTCTGTGTCTCTCTCATTTCCAGGGTCCTGGGCCCAGTCTGTGCTGACTCAACCTCGCTCAGCGTCTGAGGCCGCCAGGAAGAGTGTCACCATCTCCTGTTCTGGAAGCAGCTCCAACATCGGAAGTAATAGTGTATCCTGGTACCAGCAGCTCCCAGGAACAGCTCCCAAACTCCTCATCTATTATAATGATCAACGAGCCTCAGGTGTCTCTGACCGATTCTCTGGCTCCAAGTCTGGCACGTCAGCCTCCCTGGCCATCAGTGGGCTCCAGACCGAGGATGAGGCTGATTATTACTGCACAGCATGGGATGATAGCCTGAGCGGTCCCACAGTGCTCCAGGGCCAGGGGGAAGTGAGACAAGAACCCCCTTCCTCGTCTGCCTGAAGGGTGAGCCCCGGCACCTGCTGCTCAGGCCTGGCCTGCGGCTTCTGCTGCTGTAGCTTCCCCCATAGGTCCAGGGGCATCCAGGGCTCTGCCTGAGAATGGAGGCTCCTCCTCCCCTTTAGTCCTCAGAGTCAGGAACAGGGTGTCCAGAAAACAGAAAGTTCTGTTCCCTGCAGCTTGGGACACAGGGTGTCTGCACTGAAGTCCTGGGCTGAGGTGGCAGGTCCAGCTGTGTCATCACAGACCCACCTCTGATGGGGAACCTGTGTCTCCATCATCCTCCTTCTCCCATTTCCAGGAGTTTCCAGAGTGGTGCCTTCCTCCCCCTGTTCCTCAGTTTGAATCTCTGTGCTTCCTTTCTCTCAAGCCTATTCTTTTTTTAATAAAACTCCTTTCATGTAAGAATAATGCACATATAATAAACCACCCATATTTACAATAGGGAATTAGACAAATTTTGGCATTTCTATGGATCCTTGAAAACATCACCAGCACCGGGAGCTATACAACCTGTGACCAACCCCAGCAGCTCCTCATGACCCTTGTCACCTCACTTCCTCCCCCAACACCCTCCTTGGAAGTTGCAGATCTGCCTCTGTCACTACTGTTTGGTTTCCATTTTCTGGAATGTATCAGTGTTATCAAACGTTATCCTCCCGTTTGTTCAGGCTTATTTCACTCTGCACACTTCTTTTGAGATTCTCACTGTTGTTGCTGAATTGTACCCATCCCATAGAGGGCTCATTACTATCTTTGAGGATCCTTAGGCCATTTTTTTCTGATTTTATTTTTGTATTTATTTTCAAGTTTCAATGTATTGTGCATCAAAATCAAACTTTAGGGGCAATGTTCATCTAAGGTGACAGGAGAGTCTATGATGGCTTATCGGGATTCTTGCTTCTTCATCTCTTGCCTCTGATTCTCTCTATAGTGGAAGAGGTTCTCATCTTTCATTTATTTATATATTTATTTATTTACTTATTTATTTGGGTTTTTAAGGGTTTTAGTGATTTTTCTCTTTTTGATTATTTTTCAATTTTTTTATCTTAATAGGTTTTTGGGGAACAAGTGTTGTTTTGTTACATAAATAAGTTCTTTAGTGGTGATTTGTGAGATTTTGGTGCACTCATCACCCAAGCAGTGTACACTGTACCCAATGTGTAGTCTTTTATCCCTCTCCCCCCTCCTACCCTTTCTCCTCAGTCCCCAAAGTTCATTGTATCATCGTTATACCTTTGTGTTCTCATAGCTTATCTCCCACTTATGAATGAGAACATACCATGTTTTGTTTTCCATTCCTGAGTTACTGCACTTAGAATAACAGCATCCAGTTCCATCCAGGTCGCTGTGAATGCCATTATTTTGTTCCTTTTATGGCTGGGAGTAATATTCCCTGGTATGTGGATGTATACATCACATTTGCTTTATCCACCTGTTGATTTATGGGTATTTGGGCTGGTTCCATGTTTTTACAATTGCAAATTGTGCTGCTATAAACATACGTGTGCAAGTATCTTTTTTGTGTAATGACTTCTTTTTCTCTCGTTACATACCTAGTCATGAGATTGCTGGATCGAAGGGTACATCTATTTTTATTTCCTTAAGGAATCTCCACACTGTTTTCCATAGTGATTGTACTAGTTTACCTTCCCACCACCAGTGTAAAAGTGTTTTGTTTTCACCACATCCATGCCAACATCTATTATTTTTTGATTTTTTAATTATGGCCATTTTGTGGTAGTAATGTGGTATCACATTGTGGTTTTGATTTGCATTTCCCTGATTATTAGTGATGTTGAACATTTTTCTATATGTCTCTTGTCCATTTGTATACCTTCTTTTGAAAATTGTTTATTCACGCCTTTAGCCCATCTTTTGATGGGATGTTTATTTTTTCATAATTAGTTTGAGTTCTTTGTAGACTCTAGACATTAGTCTTTTGTGGATGCATAGATTGTGAAGATTTTCTTCCACTCTGTGGGTTTTCTGTTAACTTTGCTGATTCTTTTGTTGTGCAGAAGCTTTTTAGTTTAATTAAGTCCCATCTATTTATTTTAGTTCTTGTTGCATTTGCTTTTGGGTTCTTGGTCATGAAGTATTTGTCTAAAGTAATGTCTAGAAGGGATTCTTTTATGTTATCTTCTAGAATTTTTACAGTTTCAGGCCTTAAATTTAAGTCTTTGATTCATCTTGGGCTGATCTTTGTATAAGATGAGAAATGAGGAGCCAGTTTCATTCCTTTACGTTTGGCTTGCCAGTTATCCCAGCACCATTTGTTGAAAAGGATGTCATTTTTCAACTTTATGTTTTTGTTTGCTTTGTCAATGATCAGTTGGTTGTAAGTATTTGGCTTCATTTCTGGATTCTCTATTCTGTTCCATTGGTCTATGTGCCCATTTTTGTACCAGTACCAAGCAGATTTAGTGACTATGGAGTCAAACTTTACTAGAGTATAGTTTGAAGTTGGGTGATGTGATGCCTCCAGATTTGTTCCTTTTGCTTAGTCTTGCTTTGGCTATGCAGGTCTTTTTTGGTTTCATATGAATTTTAGGATTGCTTTTTCCAGTTCTGTAATGAATGACAGTGATATTTTGATAGGAATTGCATTGAATTTGTCGATTGCTTTTGGCAGCATGATCATTTTCAACATATTGATTCTACCCATTCATGAGCAGGGGATGTGTCGTCTATGATTTTTTTCAGCAGTGTTTTATAGTTTTCCTTGTAGAGATCTTTCACCCCCTTGGTTAGGTAGATTCCTAAGTATATTTTTTGCAGCTATTTGTAAAAGGAGTTGAGTTATTGATTTGATTATCAGCTTGTTCACTGTTATTGTATAACAGAGCTACTGATTTGTGTGCCTTACTTCTGTATCCTGAAACTTTGCTGTATTTATTTACCAGTTCTAGGAGCTTTTTGAATGAGTCTTTAAGGTTTTCTAGGTATATGATCACATTATCTGCCAGCAGCAACAGTTTCACTTCCTCTTTACCAATTTGGATGTCCCCGATTTCTTTCTCTTGTCTGATTGCTCTGGCTAAGACTTCCAGTGCTATGTTGAATAGAAGTGGTGAAAGTGGGCATTCTTGTCTGTTCCATTTCTCAGGGCAATTGTTTTCAACTTTTTTCCTTTCAGTATAATGTTGACTATGGGTTTGAAATAGTGGGATTTTCTTACCATAAGAGATGTCTCTGCTATGTCAATTTTGCCAAGGGTTTTAATCATGAAGTGATGCTGAATTTTGTCAAGTGCTTTTTCTGCATCTATTGAGATAATCATGTGATTTTTGTTTTTAATTTTCTTTATGTGGTATATCACATTTATTGACTTGTGTATGTTAAACCATCTCTGCATCCCTGGTATGCGACCCACTTGAACATGGTGGACTATGTTTTTGATAGCTGTTGGATTTGGTTAGCTAGTATTTTGTTTAGGATTTTCGCATCTATGTTCATCAAGGATATTGTTCTATAGTTTTCTTGTTTTGTTATGTCCTTCCCTCATTTTGGTATTAGGGTGACACGGGCTTCAAAAAATAATTTTTTTGTTTGTTTTTTTATATCTGTCACATCTTTTTCAAAGACTAATTTAAGAAGGATTTCCTCTTTCTCCTTCCTGTGAATTAGTGCATTAGTCAGGGTTTTCTCTTTTTTTTTTTTTTTTTTTTTTTTTTTTTGAGATGGAGTCTCACTCTGTCGCCCAGGTGGAGTGCAGTGGCATGATCTCTGCTCACTGCAAGCTCTGCCTCCTGGGTTCATGCCATTCTCCTGTCTCAGTCTTCCGAGTAGCTGGGACTACAGACATCCGCCTCCATGCCTGGCTAATTTTTTTGTATTTTTAGTAGAGACGCGGTTTCACTGTGTTAGCCAGGATGGTCTCGATCTCCTGACCTCCTGATCCACCTGCCTCTGCCTCCCAAAGTGATGGGATTACAGGCGTTAGCCACCACGCCTGGCCTAATCAGGGTTTTCTAGATGGACAGAACTAATGGAATATATGTATATATACACACACACAGACACATATATAGCATAATCACAACGTCCCACAATAGGCCATCTGCAGGCTGAGGAACAAGGAGAGCCAGGCCGAGTTCCAAAAGTAAAGAATTTGGAGTTCCACATTCAAGGGCAGGAAGCATCCAGCATGGGAGAAAGATGTAGACTGGGAGGCTAGGCCTGTGTCTCTTTTCATATTTTTCTGCCTGCTTATGTTCTAGCCATGCTGGCAGCTGATTAGATTGTGCCCACCCAGATTAAGGGTGGGTCTGGCTTTCCCATCCACTGAGTCAAAGGTTAATCTCCTTTGGCTACACCCTCACAGACACACCCAGGAGGGTGTGTCTTTTTTATCCTTCAGTCCAATCAAGTTGACACTCAGTATTACCCATCACAAGTCCACCCCTTGTCAACCTCAACCCAAATATATCTTCTGAGTTCATACATAATTTTCAAATAAAGACAATGATAATGTCATAATTACACCTAACATAATACAACTATCCTTTGTACAACCAGAAACACATCAATCCCCAACCCAAATACTGTTACATAAAGTTAACAATACTTAAATGCTGATGTGAAGACAGTATGTCATATGATAAAGGAGAAAGGAGATAAAATGAAGACATTTTCTTAGAACAAGTGTATACATGCACAAATGTGTTTTTAACAAAAGAAGGAGGAAATACTCATGACAATTACACTCCTCGTTTCTGCAGCTGACCATAGCTGGTACTGATGATTACTTTCTTCTACTACACATTCTGTATTCCCTTTGCCTTCAGCAAGCACCTCAGCAGGTCATGGGTTTTTTTTCCAGGTGGAGTGACCCAAATCTTCATTCCTGAAGGGTCTGGTTCATTTGTAATCCTGCCTGGATTGGGCTGTTGTAGTTTTCCATTGTCCTTAAAAGGGCATGGCAATACTAAGAAATGCCCTAATGACCCTCCTGTGTTCCATGCATACTCCTCCTTACCTCCATTATGGAGTAGTAAACTGATTTCATCTTGATAGTCTGTGGCAAACACCCCAGCCAACACTGTAACTCCTTCTTAGCCTGTTGACTTAAAGGTAGGAGGAGCCCAAAGTGTCCAGGTGGCAATCTTAACTTCCAGTTTAATGGAATCTTTGATGTGTCTCCAGGTGGCAGTGTTCCTTCCTCTGGAATTAAATCCTCTAAACCAGCAGAACATAATGTCGCAGGAATAGGAAGTAAAAATTTTGCTAGTGAACCACTAGGTGATGGTGGGTTGTGCCACTTCCACTTCCACCCCTTGATTCCTGGACCCATGGATCCTGGCTATGGGAGGAACAGTACCATATAGCAGATGCTGACTCACAGAATACACACCTTCCGGAGAACTTAGCCCCAGTCTTGCAAAGTATTGTCACCTAGTTGGCATTGTAATTGTGACTTCAAAAGACCATTCCACTGTTCTATCAATCCAGCTGCTTCAGGATGATGGTGAACATGGTAGGACCAGTGAATTTTATGAGCATGAGCCCACTGCTGCACTTCTTTAGTAATAAAGTGAGTGCCCTGGTGAGAATAATGCTGTGTGGAATACCATGACGGTGAATAAGGCATTCCATGAGTCCATGGATGGTAGTCTTATAGGCAAACCCATATCTGGAATAAGTGTCTTTTTCAGTGAGGACAAACCTATGCGCTTTTGATAATGGAAGATTTCCAATATAATCAACCTTCTACCAGGTAGCTGGCTGATCACCCTAAGGAAGGGTGCCATATCAAGGGCTCAGTGTTGGTCTCTGCTGCTGGCAAATTGGGCACTCAGCATTGGCCATAGCTAGGTCATCCTTGGTGAGTGGAAGTCCATGTTGATATGCCCATGTGTAACCTCCATTCCTGCCATCATAGCCACTTCGTTCATGAGCCCGTTGGGCAATGACAGGGGTGGCTGGGGAAAGAGGCTGCCTGTCCCAATCTGTAACTCACCTCTCTTCCTTATTTGGAAAGAGTCCTCTTTTACTCCTGGCTACCCATTCTGTAAACTGCCCCTCCCACGAAACTACCCTTCCCACCTTTGCCACACCCTGACATGACCAAACATGCCTTGTACCATGGAGGCTATGGAAGGGACAGGGGCTCAGGGTTTCCCAGGACAGAGAAGTGAGTGAGGCCAGAGTCCCAACAGAAGGAGGAGGGGGTATGAGATGGGCTATGGGGGTGTGCAGGGGCCACAATGTTCAGGTCATGCTGCTGGGGCCACAGGATTCAGGTTTTATATAAACAACAAGGAGCCATTGAAGGGGTTTAAGCCAGGGAGTAACGTGCCACATCTGAATGAGTGGGATCTCTCCAATGCCTAGAGGAAAGAGTGTCTGAAGGAAGTGAGTGACCTGATTCTAGATTATTTACTAAAGCATCTTATAAGTCTAGAAATCCAGGGGCCTTTTGCAATTAGCACAAGTGGAGACATGGGCTACATTGAGGAAGTGATGGTCTCTGTCATTCTTCACAGAACTAGAAAAAACAATCTTAAAATTCATATGGAACCAAAAAAAAGGCCACATAGTCAAAGCAAGACTCAGCAAAAAGAACAAACGTGGAGGCATCACACTACCTGATTTCAAACTATACTATAAGGTCATAGTCACCAAAACAGCATGACACTGGTATAAAAATAGGCACATAGACCAATGGAACAGAATAGAGAACCCAGAAATAAATCCAAATACTTACAATCAAGTGATATCCAACAAAGCAAACAAAAACATAAACTGGGACAAGGACACCCTATTCAGCAAATGGCGCTGGGATAATTGGCAAGCCATACGTAGGAAGATGAAACTGGATCCTCATCTCTCACCTTATACAAAAATCAACTCAAAATGGACCAATGACTTAAATATAAGACCTGAAACTGTAAAACTTCTAGAAAATAATATCAGAAAAACTCTTCTAGGCATTGGCTTAGGTGAGGATTTCATGACCAAGAACCCAAAAGCATATGCAATAAAAACAAAGTTCAACTACTTAAACTAAAGAGCTAAAGAAAAAAGGGCCTAATTAAACTAAAGAGCTAAAGAACTAAAGAAATCAAAAAATCACTCATAGAATGGTGAAATTGGTGTCTGGGAATCAGAACATGGATGTGTGAATACAGACAATGACTGGTGAGCTGCAGGGCAAAAGGAACATCAGCAGAGTAAATGGACAACCCACAGAGTGGGAGAAATTCTTCACATTCTATACATCTGACAAAGGACTGATATCCAGAATCTACAAAGAACTCAAACAAATTAGAAAGAAAAGAAAAATCTCATCAAAAAGTGGGCTAAAGACATGAATAGATAATTCTCAAAAGACGATGTACAAATGGCCAACAAACATATGAAAAAATGCTCAACATCACTAATGATCAGGGAAATTCAAATCAAAACCACAATGAGATACCACCTTACCACCTGCAAGAATGGCCATAATCAACAAATAATAGATGATGGCATGGATGAAGTGAAAAAGGAACACTTCTACACTGCTGGTGGGAATGTAAACTAGTACAACCACTATAGAAAACAGTGTGGAGATTTTTTAAAGATCTAAACAGAGAACTACCATTTGATCCAGCAATCCCACTACTGGTTATCTACCCAGAGGAAAAGAAGTCATTATACAAAAAAGATACTTGCACACACATTTATAGCAGCACAATTCACAATTGCAAAAACGTGGAAGCAACCAAAATGCCCACCAATCAACGAGTGGATAAAGAAATAATATATATATGATGATATACCACAGCCATTAAAAGGAATGAATTAATGGTATTTGCAGCAACCTGGATGGGGATTGGAGACTTATTCTAAATGAAGTAACTCAGGAATGGAAAACATTGCATGTTCTCACTCAGAAGTGAGACCTAAGTCATGAGAATGCAAAAGCATAAGAATGACATAACGGACTTTGGGGACTCAAGAGGAAAGGGTGGGAAGGGAGTGAGTGATAAAAGACTACAAACTGGGTACAATCTATACTGCTCAGGTGATGGGCTCACCAAAAGCTCACAAATCACCACTAAAGAACTTACTCATGTAACCAAATACCACCTGTTCCCCCCAAACCTATGAAAATATATTTTTTTAATGCCAAAAACAAAAAAGTGATGGTCTCTGCCTTTGCTTGCTCAGACATGCAACTCATCTGCACAATCACTTTGAGGTTAAAATATATACTGATCTTCCTAACACACTGAAAACCTCCAGTGAGAAAATACAGGTGGACGGCCGGGCGTGGCGCCTCATGCTTGCAATCCCTTCACTGTGGGAGGTTGAGGAGTGTGGTGGATCGCTTGAGGTCAAGGAGTTTGAGACCAGCCTGGCCAATATGATAAAATCCTGTTGCTACTAAAAATACAAAAATTAGCCAGGCATGGTGGCACACACCTGTAACTCCAGCTACTCGGGATGCTGAGGCACGAGAATCACTTGTATTCGCCCAGACTGGAGTTCAACAGCATGATCTCGGCTCACTGCAACCTTCGCCTTCCAGGTTCAAGCCGTTCTCTTGTCTCAGCCTCCTGAGTAGCTGGGATTACAGGTGTGCACCACCACACCCAGCTAATTTTTGTATTTTTAGTAGAGACGGGGTTTCACCGTGTTGGCCAGGCTGATCTTGAACTCCTCACCTCAGTTGATCCACCTGCCTCAGCCTCTCAAAGTGCTGGGATTACAGGCATGAGCCACTGCGCCTGCCCCAAATCTTTTACTTTCCCTATAATACTAAATTGAGTCGAATCTCTACAAATCATCTGAAACTATTGTATATATAACTTTTGCTGAATTCCTGTCTTTAACATGTCATGAATCATTTATTTTTCTTGAAAAATTATCACTTTTCACTGTTCTTCTCAACAACCCCTACCCACCCTTCAACCCGGCTCCTCAGCCGACCCCTTCTCTGTGATGCCCACCCTGATGGCACATGTGGGCAATTAGATTTTTCTAGAATGT
This sequence comes from Papio anubis, assembly GCF_008728515.1. NCBI lineage: Eukaryota > Metazoa > Chordata > Mammalia > Primates > Cercopithecidae > Papio > Papio anubis. Next base: position 27,466,430 of record NC_044991.1, read on the forward strand.
CCTGTGGGGGTGCTGACACCTTTAAAACCTATATATGTGCATGACTGTACATCCCACGGACCAAGACTCCTTCTGGGAGTGAGAAATCAAAACAATCACTCATAGAATGATGAAATTAGTGTCTGGGGATCAGAACATGGATGTGTAAAACAGTGACGGTGAGCTGCTGAGACCAGCTAGGCCATGGGGAGGTGTGTGTCCTGCAATCGGCATGGGGTACAGTGGGATTGCCCTGTGGTTCCTACACAGCTGCTTAGTAAGGACCATTCACTAAAAGAAATCTAGGCCTTGGGGCTGAGGCCCTGTGCTAACTGAAGGGGACTCGGCAGCTGTTTCTTCTCTGGCCTTGCAGTGTTCCCTGAGCACAGAACTGTGTGTGGTCTCAGCAGGTGCTTCCTCCCAGGGCCCTTCCAAGGTGGGAAGCAAACCTTCCTCCTCCTCAGTCTGCAGTGTGAGCTGAGCTGCATCCCCAGGGCTCAGGGAGGGACTGGGCAGTCCCTGGGTGGAAACACATTTGCATGAGCAGCCCCTCCTCTGCAGAGGGTGGGAAGAAAAGGAGGCCTGGGGCAGCCCAGCCCCACTGCAGGTGTCAGGGACTGGGTCCACCATGGCCTGGACTCCTCTCCACCTCTTGCTCTTCTCTCACTGCACAGGTAGGGGCAGGGCTCAGAGACCAGGGGCAGTCACCCAGCCTGATTTACCAGAAGGGATCTCTTCTGGTAAAGATCCCTGAAATTTACTCTGGTCCCTGCCCATCAACCATGAGTGTCTGTGTTTGCAGGTTCCCTCTCCCAGCCTGTGCTGACCCAGCCTCCTTCCTTTTCTACATCTGGAGCATCAGCCAGTCTCACCTGTACTTTGCACAGCGACATCAATGTTAGTAGATACCGAATATATTGGTACCAACAGAAGCCAGAGAGCCCTCCCAGGTATCTCCTGAGCTACTACTCAGACTCATATAAGCACCAGGGCTCTGGAGTCCCCAGCCGCTTCTCTGGATCCAAAGATGCCTCGGTCAATGCAGGGCTTTTACTCATCTCTGGACTCCAGCCTGAGGATGAGGCTGACTATTATTGTAAGACTGGGTACGGCAATGCTTCTCACAGTGACACACACAGATGGGGAGGTGGGACAAAAACATCGGCCTGCCCTGGCTCTTCTTCTATAATAATTTTCAAACTTTAAAATAAGGTACCTATACAGAAACAATATTTAAGTACTTTCTAGTTGTAAAAAGCTGTTTTCTCAATTTTGCATTCATTGTTTCTGAAGTCTCAGTAAAAGGAAAACAAAACCAAAGCACCTGATGACACTGAAGTGTTGGCTGTTTGTCCATAAGTGCGAACACCAGTGCCTGTGGAGCTGGAATTTTTTTTCTTGAACGAAGCAAAATGAGCCTTTTTTAGCTCACATCATGGTCAGAGCCTGGGGACATTTTAGCATGTGGGCAGTTCCCTGAAGCATGAACTCTGCTTTTCTAGGGTTCAAAGCAGAGACCTCCCCTTCCAACCCCAGCAGTCTGTGCTCAGGGCTGTCTGAGGCTCACTGTGTCCCAGGAACATGGCACTCAAATGTGAAATGCTGCATGAGGACACAGGTCAGGGAGGAATTCGAGGACCAGAGCTGGCCTGGCTTAGTCATGGGGACCCGCATTTCAGTTGCAGTATCAGGACAGGAAGTTAGGGGTTGGGGCAACTCTGGGCATGAGGCCAGTAAACCTCTATGTAGGACATGAGAGAGTCAGGGGAGGCTTCACCATGGCTGAAACAGTGCTGAGTGCTCCTGGGCCACTGTGGGAAGCTGGTCCCATGGATGTGACTTTCCTGCAGCTCATCCCACTCAGGACCACAGGGACTGCTGAGGGTGGGTTTCCTCATCTCTCGGGTCCTGACTGTGTTCTCTTCTCCCCTCTTACATCACTGGGGCTTCTCATTGAGTCGGGGTCTAGTAGTGGGTCTCTGGAATATCCCCATACAGAAACTGCCCAATATTTGCTTCAAGCAACTCTTCCCCGTGAGACTCTTGAAGAAGCCCAGATCTCAAGGCACCTTTTTCTGCATGGAGAGCAGCAGAAACATTAAGCATTCCCATAGAAATGGCTATGGAGGCCATATAAGATGAGAATGGAAAGATTTAACAGCTACCTATTTTCTATGTAATGCAAATGGGTTCATCAGAGTGACTTGTGTATAAATGTTCTTATTAATGAAATAAATCCGGTGGGCTTGTGACCAGCAGGAGGCAATGGGTAACTGTCCCAGGCCCTGCCTGGGGGCTCCTCACAGCTGGGTGAGCCCCACTGGCCACAGGCTGGCAGAGGCTGAGCTGCCCCCTGTACTCACTGATGAGACTCAGCATCCTGATGTTCTCAGGGTCCAGCAGAGGTTCTTGGGCAGGATCGTGTGCCTGTTCCCAACAGCTCCTCCCACCAGGACCCTCCTTGGCCCACACTCAGAGCAGACCCTCCCTCAGTCTCCTGTGTCCTCAGGTCCCCTCTCAGGCTCCTGAATCAGTGATCAGTTCAGGGAAAGGGGCTTTGCGTCCATGGGGGCCCACACACAAATCAAGGTCAAGGTTGATCCTCCTCTCCATAGCAATAACGATGTCTCTCTTGAGTTTCAGGGACAGATCCTCAGACAGTGGTGACCCAGAGCCATCACTGTCTGTGTCTCCATGAGGTACAGTCATACTCAAATGTGGTCTTAGCTCAGAGTCAGTCTCTACAGGTCACCACCCCAGCTAATACCAGCAAACACCAGGCTGGGCTCCAAACACACTCATCTACAAGATGATCAACTGCCCCTCTGGGGTCCCTGATTGCCTACAGGCTCCATGGCAGGGGACAAAGTTGTCCGCATGGGGGCCCAGACCGAGAATGAAAATAAGTATTATTGTGCGCTGCATATGGATGTTGGCATTTTCACAGTGATTTAAACCCATGGGAGAAGTACCACGAAAGTTTCTTCCTATGCTCAGAGTGCCTTAGCCTTCAACAGCAGGAGACAACGTGAGATGCTGGAAGAGATAAATCCCACAGTGGGGAGAGAGTCTCCTTGCCCCATTCTCCGGTCCGGCGCTTCATTGCCTGGCGCCTGATCTGGTCTCTCATGGGATATGGCCCTCTCCCCAGTGTGCCTCCTCCAACCCTGTGCATCCTGTCTCCCTCTCTGCCTGGAGTAATGAGAGAGGGAGGCTCTGCTCCAAAATATATCAACCACAGTGACACGCAAAGACCCACCACTACTAGGAAGACTCTTCTTATTCAAGCAGCACTAAAAAACACATCCTCATTCATTAATTTGTCTATGGAGATCAAATTATATTTCATTTAGTGTTGAAATGAGATCATTAACTGGGAGCTTCTTACAAATGCAATTGCCCATCTTAAACCTACTAAATCAGAAATTGGTTTGGTGCCCCAAAATCTGTTTTAACAACCTTCCCAGAATATTTTTTATAAATATTAACATTTGAGAAGCAACTCTACTCACTACTATGAAGTTATCTTGCACATTTGTACTTCAAATGCAGTCAGTATAATATTCTCTGACTCAGTTACTCCCAATTTCCCATTCAAAAATCTAAGAACACACAGAAACAAATTTAAATTCTCAATTCAATGCTGAAAACTATGACTTGATTTCAAACTACAGTATGAAGATGGGAAAAATTTCCACCATATTAATTCTCTAAGAAATAGTTGATGGAGCATATGAATGTTTATGTTACTTGAAACCTTCCATGTGGGATTGGTTTCTAGAGACATTCCCACCACTCACTGAGATGACTCACCTGGTACCAGGACATGAAGGGGAAGAGCTGAAAATTACATCACCAAATGGACATCCCCATAGCACACGGTGGATTAGAGAAACAGCGTGAAAGTGTGATGATTTACTTTTCTGCTGTCTCTACATAAAATGATATTAGAAAAGCATTATGTTGAGGCAATAAAGAATTTGAAGATAAAAAAACATAGATGAAGTTTGGGTCAACCTGCCAGGTAAAGAACCATGAGAAACTGAGGTGCTTGCGGAAGCTTTCATGAAACAGAGGAGGATGGGCCTGGACAGCTTTATTCGGAAGACTGTCAATAACTCGTATGTATCCAAGCACCCTGGAATTTGCCCCATCTTCAAAAATCTCCCAACCTCAGGAGACTGAGCTTATGAACACCAACACTTATCCTCCACCAAATCCTTCTTAGCAAATCAAGCTGGATCTATCATCCAGTCCTAATGCTAAACCAATTATTTCATGGTTTGACAGAAGCTTTTCTCCCTTTTAAAAACAGGAAGAAAAGAAACAGAGCATCTGGTTTCTCCAATGTTTGGGTTGTGATAATGAATATTACGAAATGTGCCTTTTCTCATAAGATTGTATTCACTTCAAAGCTTTTCTTGTTGCAAAGCTTTTCTTGTTTCCTTGTGTATTTACTGTTTAAACAGTAGTATGAGTGTAGTATGCCTGTCACAGATGGATTTTTTTCAGAAGCATCAAAGTCACATTTGCAAGATGCTATGACATGGGACACTGTTTCTACCATATTTGGAATATAAATTTATGAGTAGGCTGGTATGTTTTGTAAGATATAGTTAACAGCTACAATTTATTGAAATGGTATTACAATGACATATTCAGATATTTACAGAAAGCATTGCTGCTACAAACGATTCTATTTTTAGAAAGAGGTTTTTTAATTTTTGTTGTTGTTGTTGTTTGTTTGTTTATACAGTCTCGCTTTGTCTCCCAGGCTGGAGTGCAGTGGCACGATCTTGGCTTACTGCGACCTCCACCTCCCAGGTTCAAGCGATTCTCCTGCTTCAGCCTCTCGAGTAGCTGGGATTATAGGTGCCCACCACCACACCAGGCTAATGTTTGTATTTTCAGTAGAGACAGAATTTCACCATGTGGGCCAGGCTGTTTTTGAACTCCTGACCTCAAGTGATCTGCTAGCCCTCAGCCTTCCAAAGTGCTGAGATTACAGTTGTGAGCCACCACGCCCAGCCAGAAAGAGTTTTTACAGACAAATGCTCCAGTTGTCTGTCAAAGCTGTTGTTGTTTTCATTGTTTAAAATGTCACCTGCAAAATGAGCATTATTTATGTTTTCTTTTTTTTGCCTTTCTAATAATTATATGTATTGTCTAAAGAAAGTCTGGGCCGGGAGTGGTGGTTCATGCCTGTAGTCTCAATACTGGGAGGCCAAGGTGAGAGGATCACCTGAGGTCAGGTGTTCAAGACCAGCCTGACCAATATGATGAAACCCAGTCTGTCCTAAAAATACAAAAAATTAGCCAGGCATGATGGAGGGCTCCTGTAATCCCAGCTATTTGGGAGGCTGAAGCAGGAGAATCACTTGAACCCAGGAGATGGAGGTTGCAGTGAGCTGAGATCATGCCACTGCACTCCAGCCTGGGCAACAAGAATGAAACTCCACCTCAAAAAAAAAAAAAAAAAAAAAACCACACAGAAAAGAAAAAAAGAAAGTCTGTACATTGAGTTATAACACTAGCATATTTAACTTACAGGCTTTTGTTGAAAAGATTAGGTATAACTCGTGAACCTAATTAACCATTCTAGCAGAGGCCAGGAATAGAGATGGTTTATCCAGGAAAGATGATGTGGAAGACTTGTCTGATGGTGTGGACACCCTTGAATGATATGCGAGAATGACAATGGGTTTTTAAGACTGTTACACAAGCAGAAACACTAACAGTCTAGAATGAAAGGAACAAAGAAAAAACAACATAAAAGAGGAATGACTCAAAAGGCTAACCATGTAGACAGAGACCAGAGAAGGCATCGTATCCACTGCCAATGAGTATCCAGAGGGTCGGGCCACTTCCACTGTGGGTCCAGAGTACAGAATATCAAAGCAGAAGGGACTATTAGGAGGCCCTGAAACCTAATGGAATTTTCCCTGCTGAGTTTTGGGCTTGCTTTGGATCAGTGACACCCTTCTTCCTCCTACTTTCTCCCCTATGTAAAGAGAATCTCTAGCCCTTGCCTATTCCACCATTGCCTTTTAGTAACTGAAAAGTTGTTTTCTTCTTTCACAGATTGAGAGGAATTTTTCCCCAGAAACATTGAGGGATTCAAGGAAAGAGAAATAGTTCCTCCAGCATAAATATTTACCAATGAGAACAAGCTTTACAAGAATCATTCAACAGACTTCCCCTCAAGTCTCTTTAGCCAAAATTGCATTAAATGTCAAGACTTAAACCATTTACTGTCAAAGGCAATGAAATGACCTATAATTGGTTAAAACTCATCAAGATGTATCCCTCTTGTTGCTGGAATAGAGGCAAGTTTGCAACTTTGCCTTGAGGAATAAGGGGACAACCAACAGTGTCTGCTCATTTGATGGAACTGGGATAGAAATTTTAAACATAGCAAGACAAGATTGAAAACCAAGAGATTTGGAACTATAGAAAATGAATTTGACTTGAACTATAAAACAGGAACTAGAGCCAGGCACAGTGGCTCACACCTATAATCCCAGCACTTTGGGAGGTTGAGGTGGGAGGATCACCTGAGGTCAGAAGTTTGAGACCAGCCTGGTTAGCATGGTGAAACCCCGTCTCTACTAAAAATACAAAAATCAGCTGGGCTTGGTGGCATGTACCTGTAATCCCAGCTACTTGGCAGGCTGAGGCATGAGAATCGCTTGAATCAGGGAGGTGGAGGTTGCACTGAGCTGAGGTCACGCCACTGCATCATGCCAGCCTGGGCAACAGAGTGAGACTCCAAACAAACAAACAAAATAGAAAAAAAAAAAACAAAAAAACCAACAACAAAACTTAAACGATAGCACAGCATGAAATAATCAAAACCACCAATTACACCCCCCACAAAAAAAATCACTACAAGGATACAAGGGAAAAAATTCCCTGGGTTAAAGGAGAGTTCATTCTTCAGACACATAATTTAAATAGATATGGTAAGCAAATCTCCTTGGGCATTCCAGATTCCAGTAGATAACCTACAAAAGACTCAGGGTATAGTTTTAAAAAATAGAAATGGCTGACTCTTATTAAAATATATAAATAACCAATATAAAGTATTTATTCAAATGATATGTTAAGGAGGATACCAATACAATGGTAAAGCTTGATCAAAAAGCGTATTTTTATACTTTTTAAAATTTTTAATATTTATTTAAACTGAGATGGGGTCTAATTCTGTCACCCAGACTGGAGTGCAGTGGCATGAACATGGCTCATTTCAGCCTCAACCTCCTGGTCCTGAGCCATCATCCTGTGTCAGCCTCCCACGTAGCTGGGACTACAGGTGCACACCACCACACTCAGCTTAAAAAAACACTTTAAAAACACAGTATCTATAGCCCAAGAAGAAAGGACATTTAAAGCAAAACTTCTGTGTTGGAGATAAGATGGTCAATATCTTTCAGGTTAATATCACCAGAAACACTGTTTATCTTTTCCTCTGACAGAAATATACAAATTAACAAGATTCTGTTTACATGAAATTTCCCAAGGACGTGTAGATTTCAGAAACTCTCCATGTTACACTTCCCATCTAGTCTTTCCTGAAGGGGGATCTACTTTCCCTCTTTCATTTTCTCAGGCATTGTTCACTCCACACCCTGTAACATAGGGCTTCAGCCTACCCTCCCTGCCAGCACCAGCAGATCACAACACACCAGTCGCAAACTCCTTGACAGGAAAAACGTCATCTTCCTGGATTACTAAAGCACTGGTCCTGCCAAACTCCTTCTCCTTTCCAAATTCTAATTCCTGGGCTCCTGGTAGCCCCTTTACCTGGGTTTCATCATTCATTTCTGTGTTGCTCCATCTATATCTACTTCATGAACTTCTCATCTTCACTCGAACCCAGGACTTACTCCTTCAATGCTTATGTTTGTTGTTTGTTTTCTGAATCCCTCCTCCACTATAATCCCTACTAATATTCACCCTCTCAGACCCCACTTGTCTCTCTGCCTCCAATGGTGAAGGTGATTTCGGAAAGGAGGCTTTCTGTATGATTTAAATCCTGTGTTTCCTCATCAGGATCAGCTCTCTAAGGCAGAGACCAGACTGTCTGGCTCAGCCTGGTATATCCACTGCTGAACAAAACACCCAATTCAAGATAGGTGCTGAATAATTATTTACCAAATGCACACCTGTCTCTCACCACACTAGTCATGTGGTACTGGGCCTAGGATGGGGCTAGACTGGGAGAGTCAGCTGTGGACCTGCTCCTCTCTATGCGCTCAACCCAAGAGCTGAGAGGGGCACCAATTGGGGAGAGCGCTCATGAGTGGGGATGGGACATGGGTCACCACATCCTGTGTGAGACACTGCTCAGCCTGTATAAATCCCTCTTTATGAAAGTGAGAGAAAAAGGAAAACAAAATTCACTCTGAAAACCACTGCCTCATCAAAGAGGAAGCAGTACTAAGAAAACACAGATTGTAGGCCGGGTGCAGTGGCTCACGGCTGTACTCCCAGCACTTTGGGAGACCAAGGTGGTTGGATCACAAGGTCAGGAGATCAAGACCATCCTGGATAACATGGTGAAACCCCATCTCTACTAAAAATACAAAAAATTAGCCTGGTGCGGTGTCAGGTGCCTATAGTCCCAGCTACTCGGGAGGCTGAGGCAGGAGAATGGCATGAACCCAGGAGGCAAAGCTTGCAGCATGCCAAGATCACACCACTGCACTCCAGCCTGGGTGATAGAGCAAGACTCCATCTCAAAAAGAAAAAAAAGAAAACACAGATTGTAAGCACATGTTTGTACTGAAGCAGAGGATATAAAAAGAAAAACAAGTTTTGTTCCTTGTTCTGTTCTCCTAATTACTTTTTCAAGTTTTGCAAGTTCCCGTTTTTCCACTCTGTGCAGCACAGCAAGGTCACAAGATATGGTTAAGTTGCAAAACCTGTCACTCTAGGGCGGGTGCAGTGGCTCACGCCTGTAATCCCAGCCTTTGGGAGGCTGAGGCAGGTGGATCACAGGGTCAGGAGATCAAGACCACGGTGAAACCCCATCTCTACTAAAAATACAAAATTAGCCGGGTATGTATGGTGCCTGTAGGTCCCAGCTACTCAGGAGGCTGAGGCAGGGAGAATGGCGGAACCTGGGAGGCGTGAGCTTGCAGTGAGCCGAGATCCTGCCACGCACTCCAGCCTGGTGACAGCGCCAGACCTCGGTCTCAAAAAACCTGTCACTGCTTGACAAACTGCTCTTTTGTTCTCCTTCTGTAAGCTTGCTTGCCTGCCCTATAGGTTTTTTGCCATCAAACTGCCAAACCCCCTTTTGGATGCATGTATAAAAGTCGAGTCCTGTCTTTGTTCACAGCTCAACCTTTGGATGTTAATCCACTGGGCCTGTGAGCACCTAATAAATCCTCCTGTTCCACCCATTGGTCTCTCCTGTCCCGTGATTCCCACAACATTTCTGGGGGTTCATCCAGGATTAGAGACAACAGATTTGCTGCCTTTGCCTGTGGGTCCGAGGCCCCAAGCCAGGGGAGACCCATGACCTCAGGCACCATCAGGAAAACTTAAACCTGGAAGAGGGATTGGTTCTCCCACAACCCAGTACTCCTCCCTGCTAGTGCAACAGAACCTAAGGGGTTACAGGATGATCCCAGGAACAGCGCGCTACAGGACCGCAGTAAGGTTTGGGGCCCAAGGCAGGACCTGTCCCATAAGGACAGAAGGACAGTCTGATCAACTTCTGGGATGTACCTAGTAGTCCCACCCAGGATGCAAGAGTGGCTCACTGAGTCCATTGAAACCTACACTCCAACCTGAGAAGAGGAACTGAGAGGGGTGAAGTGTGTGAATGTGTGTGCATGAGCAGAGTGGAGTGTGTGGGACCACAAGTCTCCTAGTATGAGTACATCCCGAGCAAGTGTGGGACTGACCAGGGCTAGTGATGAACTGCATATGGCTTATGGAGGTACCCCACAATTTAGTGATTGTGGGATCCAGGTTTGGGGTTTATATGAACCCTCCAATGCTAAACGGCATCTGAAATACTCCCATGAGGGAGGCAGTCTAATCAGAGTGAAGGGAAAGTAAGAGTTGCGCCATAACTAGGAGGAGATGGGAGGGAAGCCATCAAAACCCACCCCATTAGAATGTACATTAAAGAACTTTTAAAAAGGTTATATAGAGGATAATGGATCAAGCTGACCCTCAGAAGTTGAAAACCCTTTGTGAAATAGAATGGCCCTCTTTTAATGTTGGATGGCTGGCCAAAGGAACAATGGATAGGGAAACAATTGGCCATGTATATCAGGTGATGACTGGGGTCAGAGGACAGCCAGGGCATCCAGACCAATTTCCTTATATTGACTAATGGCTGAATATCATCCAAACCTGACCTCCATGGCTACAGCCCTGCCTGGCAGCTTATTGCAAAATGCTCATGGCTCGAGTTGAGCCTAAAATGAAAGAAAAATCAGCTTCGCCAGAAGCTACGGAGACAAAGGGAAAGCCACAGGAAAGAGAGAAAGAACCAGTTTTACAGGAATCACCAGAGGAAATAGAAATCCCTCCTCCCTACACCCCAATTTACCCTCCTTTACCAAGGCCAGCCCCCGAGGAGTCAGGTTCAGAGGATGATGAGCCCCAGGCTTCACCCCAAAAGGAAAAATCAGAACCACTGCCCCAGGAGGTCAAGGAGGAAGTAAAGATGGTCAAGTAGGCTGCTTCCAGTCTGGCTGCACCCGGGCTCTGCAGATGCCTCTTCAGGAAACTCAGGGACCCCTCTATTATGATGAACATGGCCATATCCAAGGGGGATGATGGACCTTTGTCTACCAGCCCTTTTCAACCACTGATCTACTAAACTGGTAACACCATACTCCCTCATACATGGAGAAGCCCCAGGCCATCATAGATCTAATGCAGTCCATTTTTCAGACACATAATCTGACTAGGCCAGATTGCAAACAGCTCCTCCTGATGCCATTTAACACTGATGCATATGCTCAGGGCCAATTCCCAGAAGCAGATCCACATTGGGACCCAATGCTGGTAAGACAAAATCGTGAGACAAAAACTTGCAATCCTCTAAATCTTACCATCTTGAAGCCAGATCTGCCCATATGGACTACAGGTTACCCCATGGCATTATGGATCAGCAGTCAGGGAGTAGACCCAGGAATCTATTTATATATTGTCAGAAAAACGTAGATTCATTCGACCCAACAATTCCAAGTTTTTGAGTCATTCTATGAGCACATATACCAGGAGTTGCCTGAACCCTCTCCCTTGGCCAGAAACCTGTTCACCCAACTGGCTGAAAACATAGCCAGCAGTCTATGTGTCTCCTCATGTTACGTTTGTAGGAGAACCAACATGGGGGACCAATGGCCATGGGAGACAAGGGAGCTGATGCCCCAAGATAACTTCACTCTGACTGTCTCTTACCCTGAATCTACATTCACAAGACTGAGCATCTGGCTTTTAAAAACCTCTATTATCGGGAGGTTCTGCATTGCTTATTGGGGAAAAGCCTTTACAGACCCAGTAGGAGAGTTAACTTGCCAAGGACAGTAATATTACAATGAAATGCTGGGGAGAACTTTATGGTGGGTCAAAAGAAATGATTCTAAATCGCCCCATCCAGGCCCATTCTCCTGTTTCCCCTCTTTAAACCACCCTTGGTACCAGCTTGAAGCTCCAAACACCTGGCAGGCACCCTCTGGCCTCTATTGGATCTGTGGACTGTGGGCATATTGGCAGCTGCCAGTTAAATGATCAGAAGCCTGTGTACTAGGGACAATTAGACCGTCCTTCTTTTTAATCCCCCTAAAACAGAGAGAAGGCTTAGGGTCCCCATCTACAATGAAACTAAAAAAATAAATAAATAAAGGAACATAACCATAGGGAATTGGAAGGACAATGAATGGCCCCCTGAAAGAATAATCCAATATTATGTCCCAGCCACCTGGGAAAAAGATGGAATGTGGGGATACCGCACACTTATTTACATGAGTAACCGCATCATAAGGTTGCAGGCTGTGCTTGAAATCATTACTAATGATACTGCAATGGCCTTAAATCTGCTTGCCTGGCAAGCTACAAAGATGAGAAATGCCATTTATCAAAATAGACTGGACTTGGACTACATGCTAGCCCAGGAGGGAGGGGTATGTGGAAAGTTCAACCTAACTAATTGCTGCCTAGAAATTGATGACAATGGGAAGGTCATTGAGGATCTAACCGTCAAAATCCAAAAATTAGCACATGTCCCAGTCCAGACTTGGAAAAGATGGTCTCCAGGTTCCTCTTCGGGGGCTGGTTTTCATCCCTTAGAGGATTTAGGACCTTAGTAGGAATAGTTCTAGCCATACTAGGAGCCTGCCTTATATTCCTTTGTTTCTTACCCCTCCTTGTCAAAAACAACCAAATGGCCATAGAGGCTCTTGTCGACAAACTACCACTTAACTAATGGCTCTAACTAAATATCAGGCCCTGCTGAATAAAGACCTACTCTCCCACGAGGAATTAGATGGTGATGATGCTCTCTATTAAACCCCATTTGTAAAGAGCATCAAAGGGGGGAATGGAGCAGAAGATATAAAAAGAAAAACAAGGGCCAGGTGCGGTGGCTCACACCTGTAATACCAGCACTTTGGGAGGCCAAGGTGTGTGGATCATGAAGTCAGGAGTTCAAGACCAACCTGGCCAACACAGTGAAACCCCATTTCTCCTAAAAATACAAAAAATTAGCCAGGCATGGTGGCCAGTGCCTGTAATCCTGGCTACTTGGGAGGCTGAGGCAGGAGAATCACGAGAATCTGGGAGGTGGAAGTTGCAGTGAGCCGAGATCACACCATTGCACTCCAGCCTGGGTGACAGTGTGAGACTCTGTCAAAAAAAAAAAAAAAAAAAAAAAAAAAGCCAGGCGTGGTGGCTCATGCCTCTCTAATCCCAGCACTTTGGGAGGCCGAAGCGGGCGGATCACCTAAGGTCAGGAGTTCGAGACCAGCCTGCCTGACATGGAGAAACACCGTTTTTACTAAAAACACAAAATTATCTGGGCATGGTGGTGCATGCTGTAATCACAGTTACTTGGGAGGCTGAGGCAGAAGAATCACTTGAACCTGGGAGGTGGAGGTTGTGATGAGCTGAGATTGTGCCATTGCACTCCAGCCTGGGCAACAAGAGCAAAACTCCATCTCAAAACAAATAAATAATAAATAAAAAGGAAAACAAGTTTTGTTCCTTGTTCTGTTCTCCTAATTACTTTGCAAGTTTTGTAAGTTCCCGTTTTTCCCTTCTGTGCAGCACAGCAAGGTCACAAAATACGTTTAAGTTGCAAAACTTGTCACTGTTTGACAAACTGCCTTTGTTCTGCTTCTGTAAGCTTGCTTGCCTGCCCTACATGTTTTGTGCCATCAAACTGGCCAACCCCCTTTTGGATGCATGTATAAAATCAAGTCCTGTCTTTGTTGGAGGCTCAGCCTTTGAACGTTAATCCGCTGGGCCAATGCGTACCTCATAAATCCTGTCCCACCCATTGGTCTCTCCTGTCCCTTGATTCCCAAAACACTATATGGTCATGAATAAAATTTCATAAAATACCACCTATGTGCTTCAAACAGTCAAATTTTAAAACTGCCTCTTAAAAAATAAGCATGACTAAAAAATAATATTATGCTTACAAATGCAAAATTAAAATGTGTCAGATTTTCTTTTAGATAAATATTTAGACCTATTTTTTAGGTGACTACGTTAGATATTCACTAATTCATTTTTTAAAAAATATAAAAACAGTGAATTTAAAATCTCACAGTACTAGGACTGCATTGTGACACACTTGTCAATAGAGATGTCAAACTCAAAATCTAGCTGTTCTTTTCTGAGTCATGTGACTTCCCAAAACAAAATAGGTTATACACTTCTACCACTTTTCTAGTCATACATTAACCTTTGTTTCTTCTTGTGATTTTGGTAAACGGAATTATCTTTTTGCAGAAGCTTGAATTTTTCGATAAAATAGTACCTACTATATTTTGAGGGTGGTCAGAGATTAATTTTTTTCTCATTTTTAAACAGATTGATAGCACTAATTCTTGAGTATGAATCTTTTTTTCCTTAACCCTCTATTTGGAGTGGTCAAACCTAACAGTTCTTACAAATCAGGTTCATTTAGGACCAGGCACTGGTACGACTAATTTAAACTTGTAACTCATTACATCGTCAAAACTTCTGTGTTTACCACCCTTTACTTAATCCTAAGTAAAATACTGAAAATAATGCCATTTCACATGACTCTCTGCAAACTGTGTTTTGTGCTTGGAAAAGATTACTAGGAATCAATCACTGGTCACAGTACACTGGTCACAGTACAAAGACTACTGTGTTCAAGTACGTGGAAGTAGAAACAGTAATGATGTCCACACCATAACTCTCTAGGAATGCACACTCAGCTTCTCCCCCATAATCTCACCATCCATAGGCAGAAAAGCTTTCTCTTCAATGCTGCAGGGTATCCACTGAGGAAGGAAACCTCTGGCCACCAGAGAGGAATCACATGAGAGGAAAGAACCTGTCTTCAAGTGCAGCCATGGAAGTGTCTCCATGAAAGCCTCAGTGCTCTAGAACTGACCTTGATCTTAGAAGATTTTGTATAAGAAACACCACTTCATTCACAATCCAACGAACAATCAAGAGAGCCATGGACACATTTACCTGTGAGGAATCCAGTAGAGCATGAACTGCCCTGAGGTAATGGGGAGGTCACATAAGGGGCCTCCTAGCCTGACTCTGAGGCAGAGTGCAGTGGACAGAGCAGTGGGGAGGCAGGGCTGGTGCTGGGGGGCTCTGGCCACCATGTCAGAGAATGGTATTTCTGGGTCTGGATATCATGGGTTACTCAGTACCCATTCCTAAGGGTCTGGGAGTAATCAGAGAAGGGAGAAGCTACCTACCCTGCCTGGTGCCCTCTGCTTAGGGCTCACAGCTGTGATCTCCCCATCCCTGGGACCACACAGCCCCACCCCTGACACCCTCACTAACATCCTCAAGCAGAGGAGCCTGACCCAGGGCTCAGGGTGGGATCAGAAAGCTGAAAGGGTCTGATTTGCATGGGTGGACTCTCCTCTCAGGGTATAAAGAGGAGAAGGGGGAGATGTGGGGGAAGCTCTGCTTCAGCTGTGAGTACAGAAGGCAGGACTGGGGACAATCTCCAGCATGCCCTGGTCTCCTCACCTCCTCACCCTCCTGGCTCACTGCACAGGTGACTAGATATAGGGCTATAACTAAAGAGCATAATTAGTTAGAATGAGATATATTTTGATATTTTATACATCTTAAAAAACATCAACACAATCAATATAATGAAACTATCCACCACCTCAAAGGCCTCCTTATGCCCATTTGTAACTCCTCCCTCCTATTCTTTCCCTAAAGCCCACTGATCTGCTTTCTGTCACTATGGTTTGTGCTGCATCTGACCCACAGACACTGACCAAGCAATGGATGAAAAAATGTACTCAGACACAGGAATCCAGTGAAAGAGTGGGCTAGGGGAATGGGCTGCTCACAGAAAGAGTTGTAGCAGCCATGGCCCTGACAGGCGGGTGCTGCAGGCATTTATTCAGTACAGATTTAATGACAAAGGCCTTGAGTCAACACACTTGTAGATAATTAACATGGTCGCCCCCTGGACAGCAGTCCTGCATGCAGATGATTAAAGGCCAGATTCTGAGGCCTAAGTAAACTAACTTGTCTAGATGAATTTCTTTACATCCCCTTGTTTTCTAACCTAAGACTTCAGGCACTGGATAAGAGAATCTGGCTGCCTTCAGCCAAATCTTTTCCAATGCTTTTGTAAACCTCCCAGCCTTCCAAGAAGGTTTGCATCTTTCTACAATTTTTCCCACAACCCTGACAGATCTCCTACATCTCTCCCTTTTCTGTTTTTAGCATCAGGTTTTGTTGATAGAAGCGTACAGATGTGTGCAGCAACAAGTTTGCCAAGCATGGTGGTCATTGCTCGTATTCCAGCTTTGCATCCTACAATTAGTAAGTAACAGAAGACAAACATGGGTATAATCAGCAACATTCATTTCCAATCAAGGAGTGACCCCCAGGAGTGGGAGTCTATCCAGGAGAGATGCTCTCGCACACCCTTCTATATGTCTATTTGTTGGGCATGTAGATCTATGGCATTTAGGGATTCTAGAATTTTAGTTTTAAGTTGCTTTATGTCTGGTGTTAAATTGTCATGAACGGTTTCCCAGAGGTGTTGTTTCATCTCATCCCAACTATGTATTGATTGATTCCATGGTAGAGAGGTGACACAGATGTGCTTATGCTCACAGTCACAGTTTAATTGCTGTCAGAATGCCAGTGCATTTTGTCACTCCCCCACATATTCCAAGGCAGCCTCAAGGGCTTGCAGACATGCAAGAATCTTTTGATCTATACCCTGCTGTAAAGAAGTTCATTAGACACTTTTCTGGCCAAAGTATCTACAAAAGTAGTTGTTTGTACTGATTCAGTCATAGATGCTACAGCAACACTAGCAGTTGCTAGGATGACTATGGCTGAGACTATAAAGGCTATAAGTGTAACTATGAATCTTTTGTGTCTGACCTGGGACAGGGCACCTTCTAAGGTGGCAAGGGCAGGGGAACCTTGCCAATTGTGTGTTAAATTGACTGGTAGGAAAGCCTCAGATTGTCTCCTTAATACCATGACACTAGTAATATTTAAATTAGATATAACTAGTGATACAAGAGTTGAACCAAACCTGTCCCTGCACTCGGGTCACAAACGTGGAGTTTTGGGGTGTAATGGAAATATTGGTTCCCACGAGGAAAACATATGGATAGGTAGTGCAAATCAGGCACTGATCAGTGAGATTATGAAAGAAGGTCATAGTGTAATTGTGACTAGAATTATGATATGTCCCATGCCAGGTGTTAAGGGGGTGCTAAGATGTCCCAGGTGCCATAAAGTGTCTTGGAGTGGCATGGACTCTACTTGGGGTCTGGGTGATCCCACACCTCTATCGGCCCAAATTATAGGGGACCAAGATATGGCTATGAAACTGTCATTGATGCCACAATAGACACGAACATCAGTACTATCACCCTCCAAATGGCTGTGGGGGCTCAGCCTAAGATGTATAATTGCCTAACTGAAGGCTCCGAGCCTGTTCTCTGTGACAGACCTCCCAGCTAAAGTGGAATCCATTACTTTCCCGGCTTTGTTCTTTAGCACAGGAAGGAATGTTTGGGAAAGTGGCACTGATTGCATTGCCTAGTTCAAGGCTACCTGGAACTAAGACTGTTAAGGCATTTCCTTTGCCATGATGTAGCCATAATTGTGTTTGGGTAGGTACACAGTAAGGGTTAGAACCTTTATAACTTACACACAGTGGGAGGATAGTGGAGTGATATGTAGTGTTACCCGGCACCTTAGCCCAATGTGTGCCATTAATGAGGGACCCCACTGGGGGTAAATCCAGCCCTCCTAGCCAAGTAGTTACGTTATTAGAGTCTGGGAAGGGGGTGTCTGCTCAGGTGACAGGGTGAAAGAAAGGCAAATCTAAGATATTAGCCCAATAGAATGTAGCAGGTACAGGTTGCAGACAAAGCAAGAGCATAAAAAGTATCAATACCCTATGTGAGTCGCAAGGTACAACAGAGAGCATAGCAAGGAACAGATTATCTGGAGTGAATGGTGTCTGTGTCCAGAGCAGGATTCGCTCAGCCTCTTGAGTAGTCCTCTTCAGCACCCCCCAGGTAATGTCCGGGACTTGTGTCGTCCAAGGAAGCCGCATAGTCTAGGGCTGTGGATCCTGTAGGGTAATTTTCTTCAATTCTGGTACTGGGTTGGGTCCTAGCCATGCCATAGTATGGTTTGATGCATCATGCTGGAATCCAAAGAGGACCTGAGGGGGTGTGAACACTAGCATATCCTCTTCCCCAAGTTAACAATTCATTTGGACCACACCATACATTACTGTTTACATCTTTCCATAAAACTGTGGGTTTTGTGTCTTGAGAGGTTTTAGCAAAGAGCTTTTCTACAACTAATTGAAATTTATCATCTAAATTTTAAAAATTAAGGGTAAATAAGGCTTGTGCTAGTAGCGTTGCAGGGTCCTTACTCATATTCCCCTTTTTTTGTATTTTGAGCATATTTTTAAGGGTGGAGTGGGTATGTTCTACTATGGCCTGTCCTTGGGGGTTATATGGGATGCCTGTGGAATGTTGGATGTTCGACATGTGACAAAATTGTTGAAACTGTGAGCTGGCATAAGCCGGACCATTATCAGTTTCAATTTTTGTGGACCACCCCATAAATGCAAAAGTTAAAAGAAGATGTTTAATGACATATCGGGTGGACTCTCCAGGAAAGGCATGAGTGCTAATTAAATGAGAATTGGTATCAACAGATACATGTACATATCTAAGTTTTCCAAATTCAGGGACAGGTGTAATATCTGTTTGCCATAACTGATTAGGTTCTAGTCCTCTAGGGTTAACACCTGTTGAAGAAGGGGACGTGCCTGTGAGCTGTCCAGATTATTTATTCTAGACAACAATTGTACTATTAGGAGTCCAAATTAAGATTCTATATGAAACAACTACAAGAATCTCTAGGTAGTATGAAAGAAAACTTCAAAAACGTAGAAAGATAAAGAAATTAAATATCAAGAAGTCAAATCAAGTAGACAAGTGGGGAATTTATTTTTTTGAATTATATTTATCAGGGTAGAATAAGAATGAAGAAGAAGAGGATCTAGGAATAAGGAGATCTAGGAACAGGAGGACCTAGGAATAGGAAGATAAGAAACCTCCGTGCGTTGAGTATAAGGTGACTAGGTAAGTGACATTGATGGTAGTTTTGTCCTTAGAGCTTTCCTGGGAGATGCTATCTTGAGTTTAACATTATAAATGGGTATGTATCTAACAACAGAGCTTTATTACACTGGCCAGAATTCCCAGTATGGTGCTGAGTAGGAGAGGTGAGAGAGGCCATCCATGTATCTTATTCCTCACTGAAGGAAAAACATTCGTATATCACCGTTAAATATGGTATTAGCTGTAGGTTTTAAAAAGATATAATTTGCTATGTTAAGGATGCTCTCTTCTATTTCTCATTTGCTGTGAGATTTTTTTGTCATGAATGAATGTCAAATGTTGTTGATTTTTAAAAATTTGTTGAGATGATCATATGATTTTTAAGTTTAATCTGTTAATGTAGTGGATTACATTAACTTATTTTTGAATATGGAACCAGCCTTATATTTCTGAATAAACATCACTTTTTGGATGTATTACTCTTTTTATATGTGGCTAGATTTTGCTTGGGAACGCTGTGTTGAGAATTTTTGTGTCTGTGTTCACAAGGGATATTGGTCCATAGTGTTCTTTACAAATAATGCATTTGGTATTGGTACCATTAACAAAAAACCATGAGATCTGTGGAGAAAAAAAAAAATGAAGAATTTTATTTGCTATATTTAAAAAAAATCAGCAGATTGGGGAGGCATAGCCTTCAGTACAAGCAAACGTGCTCCCCAAAGAACAAGAACAAAGGAAGGGTTTGGCTTAAGTAAGGAAAGTTCCCACTCTGGTTCTCAATCAGGTGGACTTATGCAAATGAAGGATTCAAATGTGTTCAGTTCTGATTGGTCAAAATAGTCGAGCCCTGATTGGGTGGCTTCTCAAGCCCCAAACCAAAAGTGTCTGTCAGATGCTTCCTTTTAAAATGAGCAGTGAGGGGGTTTCTGGCTGCAGTTTTCCTTGGCACCAATCACTAGAACTTTTCTGGCTCAAGGGCATAAAGCAGGATGTTTGCCAGGAGTTGCCTTTTCTAAAAACAAAGGGCACATGACTGCTCTTCTCTCATCCTGCCATGGCCACATGGTTCTGTTATCCAAAATTGGGTATCTCCCATCTCACACCAGTTAGAATGGCGATCATTAAAAAGTCAGGAAACAACAGGTGCTGGAGAGGATGTGGAGAAATAGGAACACTTTTACACTGTTGGTGGGATTGTAAACTAGTTCAACCATTATGGAAAACAGTATGGCGATTCCTCAAGGATCTAGAACTAGATGTACCATATGACCCAGCCATCCCATTACTGGGTATATACCCAAAGGATTATAAATCATGCTGCTATAAAGACACACGCACACGTATGTTTATTGCGGCACTATTCACAATAGCAAAGACTTGGAATCAACCCAAATGTCCATCAGTGACAGACTGGATTAAGAAAATGTGGCACATATACACCATGGAATACTATGCAGCCATAAAAAAGGATGAGTTTGTGTCCTTTGTAGGGACATGGATGCAGCTGGAAACCGTCATTCTTAGCAAACTATCACAAGAACAGAAAACCAAACACCGCATGTTCTCACTCATAGGTGGGAACTGAACAATGAGATCACTTGGACTCGGGAAGGGGAACATCACACACCGGGGCCTATCATGGGGAGGGGGGAGGGGGGAGGGGTTGCATTGGGAGTTATACCTGATGTAAAAGACGAGTTGATGGGTGCTGACGAGTTGATGGGTGCAGCACAGCAACATGGCACAAGTATACATATGTAACAAACCTGCACGTTATGCACATGTACCCTAGAACTTAAAGTATAATAATAATAAAAAACAAACAAACAAACAAACAAACAAACAAAAATGACCGGACACCTGTTTGATAAATAGTTTACTGACCTAGCAGACTTGCGGAAAAAGAATCAGACCTTGATTGTTCTGGGTTTATACTGGTTGTAAAACAGAATGATATAGAAAATGTTTTCCTTGTTTAACTGGTAGTTGAACATAGAACTTGGGTATTATAGATCACTTTTCACTTTTTGGAATGTTATGTATTGAAACTTAATAAAACTTTAACATGGCCAAAAAAAAAAAGTATTCATGTTGCCTATGGAAAATATACAACCAAAAAGTTAGTGGAATAACCTCTTAGAAGCTGTAGAAAATATTACGGCAACCTAAAATGTATATTCAGTACAAGTGCATATAAAAAAAAAAATTGGGTATCTCTATTAGCCACAGGGAGTCCATCTTTTCTGGAGAGCTTGGAGTCTTATTTGCAGTTTCATTTTACAGTATTAGAGTAAAAAAATGAGATAGAAAGTATTCGCATCTCTTCTATTTTCTGGAAGGGATTTTTATAGAATGTTTATTATTCTCTTTCTTGGTGTTAAGTGGAATTTACCATTAAAACTATCTGAGCATGGAGTTTCCTTTCCTGAAAGGTTTTTGGCTACAAATTGAGTTTCCTTAGTAGGACTATTCAGATTATTATTTTTTTACAGTTAGATTTAATATTAGGAGAAACTGGATGAAGGATATTTGTGCAATATTTATGTATATCTAAAATTATTCTAAAATAAAATTGGTCAGGCACAGTGGCTTATGCCTGTAATCCCAGAATTTTGGGAGTCAGAGGCAAGAGGATTGCTTGAGGCCAGGGGTTAGAGACCAGCCTGGGCAACATAGTGAGACTTTGTCTCTACAAAAAAAAAAAAAAAAAAATTAAAGAAAAATTAGCCGGGCATGATGGACCATGCCTGTAGTTCCAGCTACTTGGGAGACCGAGATGGGAGAATTGCTTGAGCCTAGGAGGTCAGAGCCATGATAGTGCCCCTGCTCTCCAGCCTGGCCAGGAAAGCCTGTCTCTAAAAGGTAAATAATATAAAACCATCCCATTCCCTTTTCCTGAATGTAACCACTAACATCTGTACTGTACTGGATCCTAGGCCTGGCTATAAAACTCCACATTTGATCTTGCATGTATGTCTGTTTTCCAGGTAATATACTCTGGAGAAAAAAATAAAAATAATTTCCACACAATGCCAATTTTTCATTCATTCAGCTTGAAGTTCAAAATAATTACCTTCAACCAAGGTTTGTTGTCAGGATTATAACTTTTTTCATCATTCGAAATACTCAAACAAATGAAAACAGATTTAATGAAATTGAAAAACAGGCATTAGAGTGTGTTTTTGAAAAGAACTAGAGAAAGAAGTACAAACAGAAGTGAGCAAATAACAGATTACCTTTGACATTGGACTGGCCTGAAAAATACAGCAGAAAGTGTCAAAAAGATTGAACAACATTTATTTGTAGAAAGAAAGGGATACAATTCACTTGCTTATTTTCTATCACTAGTCACATTATCCAGAAGATGCCACCAGGGGGTGCTGTTGGTCTTCTTGAAGACAAATTGGGCCTGAAGCAAATCCATGGGCTTCAAGGATTCCTAGCAATGGATGCTTAGTCATTGATTAGACTGAGAACTTACAGCAGCTGCTTCCTCTCTTGGGGCAAATTTTATAGCCACCTAAAGCAATGAAACTTCTTTTGCAGCTGAAAACTTAGAATTGGGTATGGATATGAGGGCAGGTATAGAAATGAGATTTGCCTAGAGATCCATACCAACAAATACCACCCACACGCAGGTAACTCAGAAGATGAAAGAGCCATTAGAGAGTTCAGTACCAGCGGTGTGGCCAGGAGGTCTTTGGGAACATCTGCATCATGATCTGGACTCCTCTTCTTTCTCCTCATTCACTGGCCAGCTTCATGGAGATTTCAGAGACTGACATTTCGAGGGATCCTCTGCTTCCTTCCTCATTGCTAACATGTGTCTGTTTTTTGTTTTAGGGTCCAGTTCTCAGGGTGTGGTGACTCAGGAGCCCTCACTGACAGTGTTCTCAGGATGGATAGTGACTCTCACCTGTGGTTCAAGTACTAGAGCACTTGCCAATGGTCACTCTCCATATTGGTTCCAGCAGAAGCCTGACCAAGTCCCCAGGACGTTGATTTATAACACATACAACACACACTTATGGACGTCTGCCCGGTTCTCAGCCTGTCTCCTTGGGAGCAAAGCTGCCCTGACTCAAGGCCCAGACAGAGGATGATGCTGAGTACAACTGCTGGCTGGTATACAGTGGCAGATTCAAATGAGGGACTAGGATATAAACTCACCCTGAGTCTATGAATGAATTCATGAATGAAGGGTCAAATGATCAGTTGCCTAAGCTCTCTGGGCAGTCTAAATGAGACAAAGCTGAGGAAAAAGACATTCGAATAATTCTTACCCCACTTTGAGCACAAAATATGAGACATCACAGTGACTGATTTGGGAGGAGCTTTTCCAGAGAAACCAGAGCTCAGTTATTTTATAATCCAAAAGGAAAAGTAAAGTCTGGATCAGCTGAAGGGGCTGGTATCAAACATTTTTCCTCCATTAAGAAGTTTCCAGTTGGGTGTGGTGGCTCATACCTGTAATCTTAGCACTTTGGGAGGCTCAGGCAGGAGGATCACTTGACCCCAGGAGTTCAGGAAAAGCCTGGGAAGCATAGCAAGATCCCATCTCTACAAAAAATAAAAAATAAAATAGCCAGGAGTGGTGATACATGCCTGTAGTTCCAGCTACTCAGGAGGCTGAGGTTCGAGGATCACATGAGCCCAGGAGTTCAAGGCTACAGTGAGCTATGATCACAACACCACACTCCAGCCTGGAGGAAAGAGAAAGACTCTACCAAAAAAAAAAAAAAAAAAAGCAAAATACAGATATTCCCAAGTAAACAAAATATGAGTGGGGCCAACTTTGGTGATTTATGCCTATAATCCTAGCACACTGGAAGACGGAGGCAGGAGGACCGTTTGAGACCAGGAGTTCAAAGCCACACTGGGTGACATACCAAGACCTTTTCTCTACAAAAAGTTTTAAAAATTAGCTGAGCATAGTGGCAGGCAGGAAGGCTGAGGTGGGAGAATTGCTTGAGCCCAGGAGTTCAAGGCTGCAGTGAGCTATGATCATGCCACTGCACTCCAGCCTGGGTGACTGAGCAAGACCCCATTTCTTAAAGAAGAAACAAAAAAGGATGAGCGAGTTCATTTCTCCTAGATTTGCCTTACAATAAATGCTAGAAGGAGTAGCTTCGAGTTAAAATGAAAGGACATGGACAGTAACTATATGAAAGGAAATATTTTCCAGTAAATGTAAATACATGAATAAACATAAAAACCAGTATTGTAAGTTTGGCTTAAAACTCCACTTTTTAAATTTTTACAAGATTTAAAAGGCAATAAATAAAAATAATTATAGATCTGTGTTAATGGGTATACAATTCACAAATATGAAATTTGTGACATGTATGACATGTATAACATAAGTGGAGGTGAGCTGTAAAGGAGTAGAGTTTTGGGTGTGATTGAAGTTAACTTTATTTATTTATATATTTATTTTTATTGGAGATGAAGTCTTGCTCTGTTGCCCAGGCTGGAGTGTAGTGGCACAATCTTGGCTCACTGTAGCCTCTGACTCCTAGGTTCAAGTGACTCTCCTGTCTCAGCCTGCCGAGTAGCTGGAACTACAGGTGTGAGCCACCACACCCAGCTAATTTTTTTGTGTTTTTAGTAGAGACAGGGCTTCACCATGCTGGTCAGGCTGCTCTCAAACTCCTGACCTCAAGTGATCAGCCTGCCTCAGCCTCCCAAAGTGCTGGGATTATAGGCGTGAGCCACAGTGCCCAAGCTGAAGTTAAGTTTAAAATAGATAATCATAATTTTAGGATATTATATGTAATCTCCATGGTACACTGAGAAAACATCTATAGAAAATACATAATAGAAAAATGAGAAGAAAATATAAATAAATAAAAATAAAACAGAAAAGGCTGGGCGTGGTGGCTCACACCTGTAATCCCAGAACTTTGGGAGGCTGAGGCAGGCAGATCACAAGGTCAGGAGGTCGAGACCAGCCTGGCCAACATGGTGAAACTCCATATCTACTAAAAATACAAAAATTAGCTGGATGTGGTGGTGGGTGCCTGTAATCCCAGTTACTCGGGAGGCTGAGGCAGAAGAATTGCTTGAGCCTGGGATGCAGAGGTTGCAGTGAGCCAAGATTGCGCCACTGCACTCTAGCCTGGGCAAAAGAGTGAAACTCCATCTCAAAAAAAAAAAAAAAAAAAAAAGAGAGAGAAAATGAGAAGAAAATCAAAATATGTTGCATCAAAAAAAATCAGCTAAGAAGGCAGTAAGGAAAGATATGGGGAATAAAAAAGCTATAACATATGCAGAAAACAAATAACAAAATGTCATGTAACAGTTCTTCCTTATCAGTAATTACTTTAAATGTAAATGGATTAAACTGAACCCAATCAAAAGCCATAAACAGACACAAGGACTAAAAATCTATAGGAGACTCACTTTAGATCTAAGGAGCTCATAGGTTGAAAGTGAAAGGATGAAAAATGATACCCCATATAAGTATCAAACAAAAGAGAGCAGTGATGGCTATAATAATATCAGAAAAAAAGAACTTTAAGTCAAAAACTATTACAAAGACAAAGGACATTAAATAATGCTAAAAATGTCAAATCACTATTTAAATGTAACAATTAAAAACATATATACATCAATCATCAGAGCTCCTACATATATGAGGCAAACACTGACAGAACTGAAAAGAGAAATAGTGCTACAATAGTAGATACTTTAGTACTACATTTGTATTAATGGATAGAACAACCAGGCAGAATATCAATACAATAAATAAAGAACTTGAACAATAATATAGAAAAATTGGACCTAACAGAAATATACACAACATGCCATCCAGTGACAGAAGAATTATCTATTTTCTCAAGTGCACATGAAACATTCTGTGGGATAGACCATATATTAAGTCACATAAGTCAATAAATTTTTAACAGAATGAAATCATTCAAATAAATTATCTTTTTCAAACACAATGAAATAAAACTAGAAAACAATGGCAGAAGGAAAACTGGAAGATCCACAAATATGTGGAAATTACATAACATACTCTTAAACAACCAATGAATCTCAGAATAAACCACATGAGAAATTAGAAGCTACTTTCAGATAAATGAAAATGAAAACACAACATACCAAAATTTATGATATACAGTAAAAGCAGTACTAACAAAGGGAATGTATATATTCAAATGCTTGCATTAAAAAAAGAAAATATCCCAAATCAACAACTTAACTTTATACATTAAGGAATTACAAAAGAAAAACAAACTAAACTCAAAGCTAGCAGAAGGAAGGAAGAAAATAGTAAATACTAGAGCAGAGAAAAACAAAATAGATCATACAAAAGCAATAGAGAATATAAACAAAACTAAGTTTTTTCCTTAAAAAGATAAACAAAATTGACAAACATTTAGTTAGAATGATTAAGAAAAAGAGAGAGAAGCCTCAAAATCCTAAAATCAGAAATGAAAGAGTGGACATTACAACTGTTCATACAGAAATAAAAAGGATTTCATGAAAGTCTTATGAATAATTATGTGCCAACAAATTGGGTAACCTAAGTGAAATGGACAAATTCCCAGAAAAATACAACCTACCAAGACTGAATCACAAAGATATAGAAAATCTGAATACACCTAAAATAAGTAAAAAAAAAAAAAAAAAAAAAAATCCATAATCAAAAACTTCTCAACAAAAAAGAGCTCAGCTCAGAACAAGATGTGGCTTCAGTGAACTCTACCAAAGATTTTAAAAAGAACTAACACCAATCCTTCTCAAACTTTTCCAAAAAAAAAGGAACATGTGGGACCACTTCCCAACTCATTCTGTGAGGTCAGTATTACCCTGACACCAAAACCAGAAAAAGACTCTACAAGGAAAGAAAATGATAGACTAATATCCCATATGAATATTGATGCAAAGTTCTTCAGTAAAATACAAAAACTTAATTTGCAAACCAAATTCAATGGCATATTAAAAGATTATACACCATGTCCACATGGGATTTATTCCTGGAATGCAAGGATGGTTCAACATTGTAAAATCAATCAATGCAATACCCCATATTAACAGAATGAAGGGGAAAAAACATGATCATCTCAACTGATGCAGAAAAATCATTTAACAAAACTCAATACCCTTCCAGGATAAAAAACATTCAACAAACTATGAATAGAACAAAACTATTTTTCCTCTAATACCAGAAATAAGACAATAATGGCTATTTTCACAACTTCTCTTCAACACAGTACTGAAAGATCTATCCAGAGAAATTAGGCAAGAAAGAGAAACAAGAGAAATAGAAATTAGAAATGAAGAAACACCATCTTGGGCAACACAGTGAAACTCTGTCTCTACAGAAAATGTCAAAAAAAATTAACCAGGTGTGGTTGCACATGCCTGTAGTACCAGCTACTTGGAGGCTGAGGGGGGAAGACTGCTTGAGGCTGGGATGTCAAGGCTGTAGTGAGCTGTGTTTGCACCACTACACTCCAACCTGGGTGACAGAGCAAGACCCTGTCAAAAAAAAAGAGAGAGAGAGAGAGAGAGAAAGGAAAAGAAAAAAATAAATTACTGTAAATCACACAGTTTTATACATAAAAAATCCTCAAAGCTACACACACAAAAAACTGCTAGAACTATTAAATAAATTCAGAAACTTGCAAGATACATTATCAACATGAAAAATCTGCTGCATCTCTATACACAAACAATAAACAACCCAAAAAGAAAAATAAGAAAATAATTCCATTTACCACAGCATCAAAAAGAATACTTAAGAATAAACTTAATGAAGAAGGTGAAAAACTTGTGTACTGAAAATTACAAAACATGGCTGAAAGAAATGAAAGAACACACAGATTAAAAAAGGAGGAAAGATTTCTATTTGGTCTAATTACTCTCTTTCCAAGAGAAGTGGAAGAATACAGAGTAGAAGGGAGAGCATGAGTATCCTGAGTATCCTTCCTTTTATGCTGACCCCACAGTATCCTAACCAGCCAAGAGGGTTAGAGATGTCTCATTACAAGTGATTCAGAATGATATGAGTTTGGAACCTGCAAAGTCCAAAGGTCCCCAAAACAACCTTCAACTCTAAAAAACTGCAAGTTAAGGGGTCTCCAAGACCTCCTCAGTTTTACAGTTCCTAGGAGAACTAACATAACTAAATGAAAGCTATTATATTCATAGATACAGTGTATTAGAGTAAAAGGAAACAGATAAAAATCAGTCAAGGGAAGGCCAAGCACAATGGCTCACACCTATAAATACTTGGCCTCCCAGCACTTTGGGAGGCCAAGGTGGGAGGATCACTTGAGCTCAGGAGTTTGAGACCAGCCTGGGCAACATAGTGAGACCCCATATTAGTTAAAAAAAAAAAAAAAAAAAAATCAGTCAAAGAAAGAGGCACATGGGCAGGATCCAGAATTCCAAGCACAAGCTTCAAGTTGTCCTGCCAGTGGAGTCACAGACTCCATACCATACATTCTCCTGGCAACAATATGTGACATTATGCATGGACTGTTACCAACCAGGAAAGTTCACCCAAGCTTGATGTCAAAGGTTTTTTAGAAGGGCTTGGTCAAGTAGATCTTGTTGGCCATACACATGGCTGACTTTAGCCTCTACCAAAATGGCAGTAAAACTTTAACCCTCAGTCTTTGCTCCTTTTCTTTCTAAAATTCTCTAAAGCAAACTATTAAAATAATTCTCACTTAAGCCAGCTATTTATCCAATATAAGGTTCAAAAGCAATAACCTCAATAAAGTCAGTTGGTGATAAAGTAATTCCTTTAGTCATTAAAAACGCTCAGATAAGAACTTATGACCATGTAACACTAAAATTTAATTATAGACAATGAGGTGGAATTTCAACAACCACTAAAGAAGGAAGTATTAACCAGACTGAGCAAAAAAAGACAAGCAATGAATGTGGTTTGTCCTGGGAAAAACAGTGGTAGTAGAAAAAAGATAAATCAATAGTTATGTGTTAAATTAATGAGAGGCGACCACAGCCTCTGCCCGGGGAGACCACCAGGGTATATTGTAGATTTTTTCAAAGAACTTAAGCTCAAGCCTTTCAAATGTAATGAACCCTGCACAGTTGTTCACTGGCTCCTGCAAAATGTTAGAGCAGCTGCTTCCTGCCACAGGACAAATCCACAGCACACAGCCACCCTGGGCCTACCCCTGACAGTGTAGCTGCTCTCAGGGCTGAGAACCTGGGCAGAGGAAAGGGGTGGGAAAGGGGTCAGATTTGCATAAAGCTCCACAAAACACACCCCCTCCATGCAGGGAGCCCAGTAGGAAATAAAGGGCCATCAAAGAGTCCAGCACCAGCTTTGGGGTGAGAAAAGAATAGAACTTTCATCTGAGGAATGTGAGCCCTTTCAAGTTTTAGGCCCAAAAAGGCATTGAAATAAAACAGCAATCACCCTCTCTACTCTCCTATTTGAGCTAAGTATTCGTCTCTTGAAACTGCTTGCTCCTGCCACAAATAGCTATAAACTAACCTAATAATGCCATACCAGACACTATAACCCATATCCTATAACTTAACAGGGTATAGCCAATCACTAATCAATGTTATTTCGTAAACCAATCAGGGCAAACAACTTTGTATCAACCCACTGGCCATCTCCCTATTTGCCTTTAAAAATCCACAGGCACAGTGGCTCATTCCTGTAATCCCAACATTTAGGGAGGCAGAGATGGGAGAACTGTTTGAGCCCAGGAGTTTGAGACCAGCCTAAGCAATATAGTGAGATCCTGTCTCCATTAAAACAAACAAACAAACAAACAAAAAAATCCACTTATATCTGCTGCTAATTGGAGAATATATTCAGGGCAATTTGAATCTATACTCCCGGATTGCAAGTCCTCAAATTTAACTCAAATAAACTTTCTACTTATATTAATTTTACCTTAGTTTCCTCAGTTTAGGTCAACAGAGATTTCCTCCACAGTCTGCACCGTGGCCTGGAGTCCTCTCTTTGAAATCTTTGTTTCAAATATCACCTGGGCAGCCAGTGAGAAGCAGGAAGAGGAGGAGAGAGATTTCAAATACCAGCATTTGGAGTGATCCCTCTGCTTTTCTTCCTCATTCCTGATACGTGCCTGTCGTTGGTTTCAGGGTCTAGCTCACAAGCTGTGGTGATTCGGGAGCCTTCATTGACCATGTCATCTGAAGGGATAGTCACTCTCACCTGTGGCTCTAGTACTGAAGTGGTCACTAATGTTCACTAGCTATATTCGTTCTAGCAGAAATCTGGCCAAGTCTCCAGAACACTGATTTATAATTCAGGCAACAATTCATGGGCCCCTGCGTGGTTCTCAAGATCCGTCCTTGGGAGCAAGGCGGTCCTCACTCTCTCAGGTGCCCAGCATGAGAATGAGGCTGAATATTATTGCTGGCTGTACCATAGTGGTGTTCAGCATAGTGACATGACATAAACCTTCTATTACAGAAATATGAGAAATAGATGAAAACAAACAAGCAAACAACAACAAAAGAAGCTTTCATGGCCCTCGTCATGTGGAGATCACATTATCAGACACACCAGCTCTCAAGGCAGCCTAAATATGGACCAGCCATAGAAAGGGGAAGGGAAGGGTCTGAACTGACTTTGATCTCTGCTTGAGCCCTAAAGTGCATGTCAATGATTTGTAAGAAACTGGCTCAGGAAGCCGGGCGCGGTCGCTCATGCCTGTAATCCCAGCACTTTGGGAGGCCAAGGCGGGCAGATCATTTGAGGTCAGGAGTTCAAGACCAGCCTGGGCAACACAGTGAAAACCTGTCTCTACTAAAAATACAAAAATTAGCTGGGCATGGTGGTGCACACCCATGGTCCCAGCTACTTGGGTGGCTGAGGCAGAACTGTTTGAACCTGGCAGGCAGAAGTTGCAGTGAGCCAAGATTGTGCCACCGTACTCCAGCCTGGGTAACAGAGTGAAACTCTGTCTCAAAAAAAAGAAAAGAAACCGGCTCAAGAAAAACAAAATCCAATTATTTTATAGTCCAGAAGGAACAGTAAAGGCTAAGTCAGATCTAAAGCTGAGGTCAAACACATTTCCTCTAAAAAGCAGTGGTTCCCTATGAGGTACTTTGCTTGGTAAGTACTAAGAGAAGAAACTCTCCTTTTGTATTTTACTAAAATTTAGTTTATTGGGTTGCATTTAAAGCAATATGTATGTATCACATAAAATCAAAAACTATAAAAAATTCTCTGTGAAGATTCTCCTAAGATGTTCTTTATCTCAATCAAAATATTTCTAAGTTTGAAGGCATCCTTTCATTTTTGTTCTCAATATTTCCACAACTGCAATCAAACTTTGTGCTAGTTCTGTTTTGATATACTTTTGTTTAAGATTAGTATAGGTAATTTCCAATTTCCTAAAATGTTTACAAATATTTGAATGACTGCTTAGTATTATTTTGATTTGAGTGCTAACACAATATTATAGCATTTAGTTAATCCTTCTGTTTACTAGTCAAACGAAGATGTGATATTATATTATTACAACAGCACTCCTGCTTATTTTGTGAGGTCAGAATATGCAATCCATTTTCAATGGGAGGCCTCAATTAGATGTTATCCCTGACTTACAATGCACAGAATTGAGAAAAAAGAAGTTAGTTTGCTGCTCAAGTTAGTTGGAGCATAATAGATTAAGGTATGAGGAACGATTTATATCCAAAACCTCACCAATGTCTTCATACATGTGTTAGAGCAGTGTGTACCAATCTTTACTATGCATATATGAATTACTTGGGGATCTTATAAAATGTAGATTCTGATTCAGTGTGTCTGGAGTGAAGACAGAGTTTCTGCATTTCTAAAAGGTTCCTGCCACACAAAATCCTTTTACTATGTCTTAGTAATAACACACCCATAAAAGTAGGATAAAATAAGAAGGAGAATCCTTGGCAGACAAGAACCTAAGAGAAATCTCTGACATAGAGAACTAATGAGTTTGGATGACAGAAGAACCCCACCCTCCATGCAGGGAGATGACCAGGGAGGACAGCTGCAAAGCTGGGAGAGGCTCCCCTTTCTTTAAAAAATAAAAGCAAAAGCAAACAAACAACGAATCTGATCTGCCCTCTAGCTCTTGTCCAATCTCCCTACTGGCTTCTCCACTCTTCTCTGAAGTGCAGACCATCCTTAGCCTCTCCCCTCCATATCGCTGATTCACAAATCCCCTTCTCAATTGTTGGATCTTTCCCTTTCCCACCTCATTATCCTCTGTGACCTGCACAGTTAACTATAATATAAAGGCCAGGAAAAACTTTCTTTCCTAGGAAGGTGGCATCCATATGTCCTTTCTCTTTCATTATCCTCCAATACCCTAGTTCTGAAGTACTCCCAAGTCAGTAGATTCTGTTTTTCCAACTCAACCAGCAACTCCTTCTTCTCCTTCTTGGGGTCCTCTGCATTTCCAGTGAATCCGGTGAACCACACAAGCATGCTAATTTATTCTCCCCAATCCTCACCACTCTGCTTTATGTGCTGATGTAGTGAGGAATCAAGAAGGAAGACAGCTAGGTGCGGTGGCTCACGCCTGTAACCCAACACTTTGGGAGGCCGAGGCGGGTGGATCTCTCGAGGTCAAGAGTTCGTGCCCAGCCTGGCCAACATGGTGAAACCCCATCTCTACTAAAAATACAAAAAAGTAGCCAGGCGTGGTGGCACACACCTGTAATCCCAGATACTCAGGAGGCTGAGGCATGAGAATCACTTGAACCAGGAGGCAGAGGTTGCAGTGAGCTGAGATCACACCACTGCACTGCAGCCTGGGCGACAGAGACTTCATCTCAAAAAAAAAAAAAAAAAAAAGCAGAAGAAGAAGAAGAAGAAGGAAGGGAGACCTATGGATTCCTGAGTAGCCTGGGAAGTGAGTTCATGGCTGGACTCAGCTGGGATACTAGACACCTATCTCGGGGTCTCTGTTTAGTGTTTACAGGGCCTAGCAGCTCTGTCCTCCCAGGGTGCCTGGAGAGTCATGAACCATACCCTCCCACCTCCCACCCAACCCCTCCTCAAGAAGAATAACCAGACTACGTGTGAGGGGCACAACCAGGTGGGCAGGATAGACTTTTATTGAGTCCCTTCCTCCCTAGGAGTTGGAGAGGGAAGAAGAGAGGTGCAGGGACGTGAGCTGTTCTCCCTGAGCTGTGTGGCTCAGGGAGCAGAGCTCCAGAGACACCTCCACCAGAGCCTGGACCCCTTTCCTCCTCAGTCACCTAAGTCTCTGCACAGGTGGGTGGAGACCAGGCATCAAGGCTCAGAACTGGCAGGGCCCTAGGCTCAGCCTGCACAGTCTCAGCCTGTGGCTAACCCATTAAACATCTCCTACAATGGAAGTAGCACATGGGTCTTAAGACAGTGTCAGGAGTTCTAATTAGGAGATGGTGGCATTATACACATAAGAGAATGAGGTCTCGGGTGAGTGATGTAGCAGTTGAGATAGGAGGCATGTGCATGACCTACACTGTGGTGAGAAGGACTAGATGGGAGAGCATGTTGAGTTGAGGCCCTGAGCTCATCTCTGTGATGGAAACCTGAACAACAGCTTCCCATACTGGTTTAAGCGTGTCATCTGCTCTCTGGACAGCACATTGCTGCTCTTCTAGTCACTGAGATTTACATGAACCATCACTTTTCACACCTGGAAAAAGAGCTGGTTAGTTTCTTCCCTTTCTCTCTCTCTGTCTCTCTCTCTCTCTTTTGACAGGGTCTCTCTCTGTCACCAAGGCTAGAGTGCAGTGACACAATCATTGCTTATTGAACTCCTGGGCTCAAGCAGTCCTCCTGTCTCGGCCTCTAGAGTAGCTGGGACTATAGGCACATGCCACCACACCTGGCTAATTAAAAAAAAATTGTAGAGACAGGACTCTCACTGTGTTTCCAGGTTGGTCTCAAATCCCTAGGTTCAAGTCCTCCTCCTGCCTTAACCTCCCAAAGTGCTGGAATTACAGTCAAGAACCACTGCATCTGACTGGTTACTTTCTATTGAGTGAAGGCATTGAAGGCAGAATATTTTAGAGCACATGGGATGCCCTTACACACTGAAGGGCTGTTGTTAAAGCATGTGATCAAATATCCCCTGAGTTACATCAGAAACCATAAGAGGGGAGGTACCAGTGTGTGCAGCGCTCGTTTGGGGAGCAGGGGAGTGACGGCTGAGGCCCAGCACAGACAAGATGCTCCTGGGGTGTCATTATGGGCCAGGGTGCTTGTGGCCACCCTGGTGATGGGTGGAGGTAAAGGTCGATTGAACGGCTAGAGAGCAGTGGAAAGGCAGGATTCTGTGTCTGGGAGAGGGAAGGAGGTCCAGCCCCTGCCCAGGCATCGTTACCCACCCCTCTCTTTGTCTCCGTCCCCTCCGGAGTAGATTTCCAGGACTGTGGTATCGCTGGTGTTTTTCTTGCATCACAAACAGAGCGGCAGAGAAGCTGTCTGATGACTAATTTCTGTGATGACACTGAGTTGTCTGGACAACCTTAAGGGATTCTGCTTGAATACAGTGAAGTTTTTATTTTGTTTGCCTTCTTCCTACCATCCAGTGAGATCCCAGCCATAAACTGGGATGTGATTGATCCCATCAGGTTAAAACAAAATTACTGCAGCTACACATTCTTAAGAACACTGGGCTCCTGAACAAAGCAACATACTCATCAGGGGTCCTAGAAATGTGAATCCCTAGGTGACTTCTCTCCTTCCACCAACTTGCACTGTAGGAGAATAGGCCTGGAAAAACACCTTAGTCCCCTAGTCCTTAATGCTGTCTGCTTGCTAGAAAGTTCTGGAGGCTTTGGAATAATACAATCAGAAGAGCACCCAACTAGATCAGCCATGTTTCCTAACAGCGCTTGATTTCACAGATATCCCTTAGAGGGAGGGACTGTGTGTTCTGTGCTCCTGCTTATGACTGTCCACAGACAGGCCAGCTGTGCTATCTGGAGCTGCAGACTCAGGGCAACTTTTCTCTACATCTTTAGTGCATTAAACTAGTGACTCATGTACCTCATATCCCTGAAGAGCCAGCCGCAGGAAGGCCTGATAGGTCCTGGTATAAAGGTCTGTGATTCCTGTGTCCCTGAAGATATAAGACCAGCTCTTAACAGTCCTGGTTAAACTCTCCTGAGTTCCCCCTTCTCTCCGGCCTCTGCTAACAAGGTCCTTCTGGGATGCTCTGTCTCTGTTCAGTCATGACATATCAGCATCCTCAGATTCAGGCCTCATCCTTTCTCAGCCCCTGCATGCTCCCAGGAGAACTCATTCACCTCCAGGATTCATTGCACATCTTCCTCAGGACACCCCCCACCCCACCACCATTTCCATGTCTAATGACACAACTGGGCCAGCAACAGAAGTCCTTTATGACTGTCAGTGCTTTCAAGTTGATTGAAGTGCAGCCTGGAGCAGATAGTAAAAATTGTAGGAACCCTGCCTCGGACTCCCAAGCATCTTCAACTGCTGGTTTCAGAGGCAGATGGAAAAATGTGCCTTGCAGGAGTCAGTTCTCAGGACAAGGGAATGTCTGTATAATGCCCCCAACAGGCTTCTGTGTTGTGAAATTAGAGTCCCATCAAATGAACCAGGCTGTCTGATTGGGGGAGTGGACATGTGCCGAGATCCCTTCTTACTCACCACGGGGATTGCTTTAAGAGTACTCGGGTATCCTCCAGCTTAGTTCCGTGTTCTCCAACCATCACTCCGGCGACCCTTCGACCTGGATTCAAGCCCCCACGAATGGGCACCACTTGCTGAGACCAGCTCAGTTGGGGAGACCCTAACTCAGCAGTACTAGAGGAATTAAAGATACACACACAGAAATATAGAGGTGTGGAGTGGGAAATCACGGGTCTCACAGCCTTCAGAGCTGAGAGCTTCGAACAGAGATTTACCCATGTATTTATTAACAGCAAGCCAGGCATTAGCATTGTTTCTATAGATATTAGATTAACTAAAAGTATCGCTTATGGGAAACAAAGGGATGGGCCAAAATAAAGGGATGGGTCTGGCTAGTTACCTGCAGCAGGAGCATGTCTTTAAGGCACAGATCGCTCATGCTATTGTCTGTGGTTTAAGAACGCCTTTAAGCAGTTTTCCACCCTGGGTGGGCCAGGTGTTCCTTGCCCTCATTCCGGTAAATCCACAACCTTCCAGGGTGGGTGTCATGGTCATCATGAACATGTCATAGTGCTGCAGAGATTTTGTTTATGGCCAGTTTTGGGGCCAGTTAATGGTCAGATTTTGGGGGCCCTGCTCCCAAGAGACATGGGCTTTGCCCTTGAGAAATAAAAGGACATGAGGCCTCACTGGGCTGGAAGACTGGAATGGGGAAGCAGTTTAAGGTTACCCTGAACATCAAACCCTGATCACCAGGCAATTGCAGAACTGCAGACAAGTATGATCTGAGATGAACCTGAGATGGGATAGGTGAGGAGAGCCCTTTATTACCTGAGCTCTAAGCACCTTGGCTGCCTTTGGCAGTGCTAGAGAAGGTCCCCATGAACCAGGTTGGCACCTGGATGTGAAGCCACCTGGGGACATGAAATGCTCCTACAGGAAAGGACAGGTGATCTGGTTATATATTCAGTCACGAGGCTCTCCTAAACAAGGGGAGCAGTGTAAAAAATGACATGGCCCAGATTGAAATTAATTATTAAAAAGAAAATAAAAGGTATGACCATTTTTAAACTCCAAGGGTAAGGGAACAATCTATCCCTGTTGGGAGGTTGGTATGTAAGAGTCCTTCATGGCCGGGCATGGTGGCTCATGCCTGTAATCCCAACACTTTGGGAGGCCAAGGCAGACAGATCACCTGAGGTCAGGAGTTCAAGACCAGCCTGACCAATATGGTGAAACCCCGTCTCTACTAAAAACACAAAAATTAGCCAAGCGTGGTGGTAGATGCCTGTAATCCCAGCTACTCAGGAGGCTGAGGCAAGAGGATTGCTTGAACCTGGGAGGCGGAGGTTGCAGTGAGCCAAGATGCTACCACTGCACTCCAGCCTGGGCGACAGAGCAAGACTCTATAAAAAAAAAAAAAAAAAAAAAAGAGAGTCCTTCATAACTGATAAGGATGCATTTAGCTTCAGTCTGTTGCACCAACATCACCAGACAGGAAATGGGGCTCAACTCAGAGATCAGCCAGGCACACAGCTGAGGTCTGTTTTCTCCTAGTACAAAGAAACCACTGCTCTTTATTTGAAATTTTTTTTAAAAAATGTAATATAGAACATAAATAAATCATGTAAAATTAAATATCAAGTAGTAAATATAATGAATCTTATAATGAAAACCTTCCTGACATGGCTTCACTGGGGAAGATAAAATGAGCTTGTGCATATATCCACATATAGAGCTTAAAGAAATGAACTTTTTAAATCTAAAAATAGTTGTAGACGGCCGAGCGCAGTGGCTCAAGCCTGTAATCCCAGCACTTTGGGAGGCCGAGTCGGGCGGATCACAAGATCAGGAGATCGAGACCATCCTGGCTAACACAGTGAAACCCCATCTCTACTTTAAAAAATACAAAAAACTAGCCGGGCGAGGTGGCGGGTGCCTGTAGTCCCAGCTACTCGGGAGGCTGAGGCAGGAGGATGGCGTGGACCCGGGAGGCGGAGCTTGCAGTGAGCTGAGATCCGGCCACTGCACTCCAGCCTGGGCGACACAGCGAGACTCCGTCTCAAAAAGAAAAAAAAAAAAAAAAAATAGTTGTAGACATCTTTCCCAGTCAGTAAATACAGATACATATTAGAGTCATGTTTCCTATGTCATACTTCCAAAAAATGAGAGAAAATAACATAAACAATGAAAAATATTTGTATGAAAATAAAAGAACACTCTCCTAACCTGGGATTTATAGAAACAAGGAGACATATAGAGTAACTCACACCATTTGAGGGACCCTCAAGAATAAGCAATGTCAAAACAATTCTAGGACTGGTGCAGTGGCTTACACCTGTACTCCCAGCATTTTGGGAGGCTGAGGTGGGCAGATCACTTGAAGTCAGGAGTTCCAGACCAGCCTGGCCAACATGGTAAAACCCCATCTCTACTAAAAATACAAAAAAAAAAAAAAAAAAAAAAAAAAAAAATCAAACTATACTACAAGGCTACAGTAACCAAAACAGTATGTTACTGGTACCAAAACAGAGATATAGACCAATGGAACAGTACAGTGCTCTCAGAAATAATACCACACATCTACAACCATCTGATCTTTGACAAACCTGACAAAAACAAGAAATGGGGAAAGGATTCCCTATTTAACAAATGGTGCTGGGAAAACTGGCTAGCCATATGTTGAAAGCTGAAACTGGATCCCTTCCTTACACCTTATACAAAAATTAATTCAAGACAGATTAAAGACTTAAATGTTAGACCTAAGACCATAAAAACCCTAGAAGAAAACCTAGGCAATATCATTCAGGACATAGGCATGGGCAAGGACTTCATGACTAAAATACCAAAAGCAATGGCAATAAAAGCCAAAATAGACTAATGTGATCTAATTAAACTAAAGAGCTTCTGCATAGCAAAAGAAACTACCATCAGAGTGAACAGGCAACCTACAGAATGGGAGAAAGTCTTTGCAATGTACCCATCTGACAAAGGGCTAATATCAAAAATCTACAAAGAACTTAAGCAAATTTACAAGAAAAAATCAAACAACCCCATCAAAAAGTGGGCAAAGGAAATGAACAGACACTTCTCAAAAGAAGATATTTAGGCAGCCAACAGACACATGAAAAAATGCTCATCATCACTGACTATCAGAGAAATGCAAATCAAAACCACAATGAGATACCATCTCACACCAGTTAGAATGGCGATTATTAAAAAGTCAGGAAACAACAGGTGCTGGAGAGGATGTGGAGAAATAGGAACACTTTTACACTGTTGGTGGGACTCTAAACTAGTTCAACCATTGTGGAAAACAGTGTGGCGATTCCTCAAGGATCTAGAACTAGAAATACCATTTGACCCAGCCATTCCATTACTGGGTACATACCCAAAGGATTATAAATCATGCTGCTCTAAAGACACAAGCACACGTATGTTTATTGTGGCACTAGTCACAATAGCAAAGACTTGGAACCAACCCAAATGTCCATCAATGATAGACTGGATTAAGAAAATGTGGCACATATACACCATGGAATACTACGCAGCCATAAAAAAAGGATGAGTTCGTGTCCTTTGCAGGGACATGGATAAAGCTGGAAACCATCATTCTCAGCAAACTATCGCAAGGACAGAAAACCAAACACCGCATATTCTCACTCATAGGTGGGAATTGAACAATGAGATCACTTCGACATAGGGTGGGAAACATCACACACTGGGGCCTATAGTGGGGTGGGAGGAGGGGGAGAGATAGCATTAGGAGAAATACCTAATGTAAATGATGAGTTCCTGGGTGTAGCACACCAATGTGGCACATGTATACATATGTAACAAACCTGCACATTGTGCACATGTACCCTAGAACTTAAAGTATAATTTTTAAAAATCCTGGGCATGGTGGCATGTGCTCATTCTTTTCTAGTTGGGAGTCCTAGCTACTTGGGAGGCTGAAGCAGGATAATCCCTTGAACCCAGGAGATGGAGATTGCAGTGAGCCGAGATTATGTCACAGCACTCCAGCCTGGGCAACAGAGTGAGACTCCATCTCAAAAAAACAAACAAACAAAAAAAACTATTTCTCTCTCTATATATATACACACACACATATATATATACACACATACATATATAGAATGTGTGTGTGTGTGTGTTTAGTAATAGTCTGTTACAATTAAGATGATTTAAGATGAGAGAGACATCTGGAACATAATCCTAAAAAGAATATCACAACAATGGAAAAGTAATTTTGAGATCCTCAGAAAAATCATTTTAAAAATGCTTTTAAGAATCTGTTCAGTGATATTAAGTTCTATCTACTATAAAACAATCACTGACATTGGCTGAGCACTTAAAATCTGCTAATACATCTAAAACATCATCTTATTTAATTTTCATAATAACACATGACAGTAGGCACTATTCATAATCCCATTTTTCAAATGGAGAAGCAGAATCTACTTTTGTAAAGATATTGCCAGTCTTGTCCCCATAATGAATCCCTAACGGTATAAGACTATACAGTAACTTGAGGAGGACCTTTATTTATAATGTATGTCAGAGATGACAAACAGACATCCTAAAGGCAGTACGTTGCATATCGCTGTCCTTTGTAAGTTGCTCTTGATGTATCACAGCATTCTTCCCCACTCTACCCAGACCTGGCCTCATGGTTCTCAACCCGGTGCTTCATCAAGACTCTGCAATTTTCATGTGTAATTGTCCCAAATGAATACATCTGCCTTTCATCCCTGAACTTGATCTATGTCTAAGATCAATGAAGGATATTCATGGTGTACATTGTGGAGTGAGAAAATGATACCTCAGAACAGGATGTATACAATGAACACTCTTGTAAATATGTCATATGTGCACAAAACATTGTTCTGCAACAATGCATCCCAATTCATTATTTCTCTAAACAATAGGATTAAAGATACTGTTTTGGTGAGGACATCTGTATTTTAAAAATTTAAACATATTTAATTATATGATTTAAAGAAAAAAGGATACCCCTTAGAGACACCCTAAAGTGGGAGGATTAGTAAAACTTAGTCAAGCCCAGGCGCAGTGGCTCACGCCTGTAATCCCAGAACTTTGGGACACCAAGGTGGGCAGATCACAAGCTCAGGAGTTCAAGACCAGCCTGGCTAATATGGTGAAACCCCGTCCCTACTAAAAATACAAAAATTAGCCGAGCGTGGTGGCAGACGCCTGTAGTCCCAGCTATTCGGGAGGCTGAGGCAGGAGAACCGCTTGAACTCGGGAGGCTGAGCTTGCAGTGAGGCGAGATCTTACCACTATACTCCAGCCTGGGCAACAAGAGCAAAACTCTGTCAAAAAAAAAAAAAAAAAAAAAAAACTTAGTCAAGAAGCAACTGATGAAATACTTTGGAAGCAACTGGTGTCTGCTCCTGTTCTGTGGTACATCTCACCCCACGATGAAAAGAATGAGCATTTGAGTTGTGAGCAGACCACTGTGGGACCACTCCTATGAAAACGAAGTACCACCAAGGCTAGAAATGTGTGAATTTTAAGGCCATGGTCAGGATTCCAAAAGGAAGAGAAGCCAAGCACAGTGGCTCATGCCTATAATCCCAGCATTTTGGGAGGCTGAGGCAGGAGGATCACTGGAGGCCAGGAGTTCAAGGCCAGCCTGGGCAACAGAGTAAGACCCTGTCTCTAAAAATAAAAAATAAAAATAATAAAAATAAATTAATTAAAATAAAAAAGAAGAGTGATAAGGCATTGTGTGGGGACTTCGTAGGAAAGAACTGGAGACAGTCTGTCAAAGAAGAGAGAAATAATCAGGCATCCAACTGGAAAGGTAGAAGTAAAACTATCTATAATTGTAGATGATATGATTTCATATATAGAAAACCCTAGAGAATCTACACCAAAAAATTCAAACCAATAAACAATTTCAGCAAAGCTGCACAATACAAAATAAACATACAAAATCAGTTGTATTTGTATACACTAGCAATTAAGAGCAAAGAAAATAGATATATAGAAAACAATTTAATTTACAATAGCCTAAAAAAGAATAAACTACTTAGGAATAAATTTAATCAAGGAAATTGTACATTTGTACACTAAAAACACAAAACATTGCTGAAAGTAATTAAAGAAGATATAATTTCAGCTCTTGGGAACTTAATAAGGGACAAAAAAAGGCTAGGCATTGTGGCTCAGGGCATGGTGGCTCACACCTCATGCCTGTAATCTCAGCACTTTGGGAGGCCAAGGCAGGAGGATTACTTGAGCTTAGAAGTTCAAGAACAGCCTGGGCAACACAGCAAAACCTCGTCTCAAAAAAAAAAAAAAAAAATTAGCTGAGTGTGGTGGCATGTGCCTGCAGTCTCAGCTAGAGGATTGCTTGAACCTGGGGAGGTGGGACTGCAGTGAGCCATGAAGATGCCACTTCACTCCAGCCTAGGCAACAGAGTCTCAAATATATATATACACACACGTACACACACACACACATAAATAGAAAGACATCCTACATTCATGGAGTGGAAGACAATACTGTTATGACCTCAATGCTACAGAAAGTGATTTACAGATTCATTACACTGTCTATCGAAATCCCAATTTTTTGCAAAATCAGTAAAAGATTGTTTTTAAGTTCACATGGAATTGCAAGGGACCCAGAATGGCCAAAACAATCTTGAAAAAATAAAATAAAATTGGAAAACTCACATTTCCTGATTTCAAAACTTACTACAAATCTACTGTAATCAAAATAATGTGGCACTGGCATAAGGGGAAACACATAGGTTAATGGAGTAAAACTGAGAGTCTGGAAATAAACCCATACATCTTTTGTTGATTGATTTTCCACAAAATGCCAAGGCCATTCAACGGATAGAGAATGATCTCTTCAACAAATGATACTGGGATAACCAGATGTTCATATGTAAAAGGGTGAAACTGGACCTTTACCATACATCATATATAAAAATTAACTTAAAATAAATAAAAGACCTAAATATAAGAACTAAAAATAAAAATATAAAACTCTTAGATGAAAGCTTATAGGATGTCTACATTTACTTGGATTTGACAATGATTTCTTATATATGACACCAAAAGTGCAAGCAACAACAACAAAAACAGATTAAATTGGACTTCATCAAAATTAAACACATCTGTGCACCAAAGGACATTATGAAGAGTGATGAGATGGCCACAAAGTGAAAGAAAATATTTAGAAATCATGTATCTGATAATGGTCTAGTATCCAGAATGTATACACATACATATACAAACACATGAAAAGATGCTCAGCATCATTATTCATTAGAGAAATTCAAATAAAAATCATGAGATACCACTTCACACCCATGAGGATGGCTGTAATTTAAAAAAGGAAAATAAGCGTCAGCAAAGATGTGGAGAAATCGAAACATTCACACATTGCTAGTGGGAAAGCAACAATGGTTTAGCTACTGTGAAAAAAGGTATGGCAGTTTCTCAAACCATCAAACATAAAGGTACTATATGACCCAACAAATGCATGTCTAAGTGCATAACTAAAAGCACTGAAAACAGGTATTCAAACAAGAACTGGTACACAAATGTTCTTAGTGGCATTATTCACATAGCCAAAAGGTAGCCAAAAGACCAACTGCCCATAAAGTGATAAATAGATGAACAAAAGGTGGCATATCCATACAATGGAACACTATTCAAACATAATAACAAATGAAGTATAGATACATGCTATAAAATGAATGAGGCTTGAAAACATTTTGCTAAGCGAAAGAAGTCAGACACAAAGGCCACATCTTGTATTATCCCATTTATATTAAATATCCAGAATAGGCCAATCCATAGAGAAAAAAACCAGATTAGTGGTTGCCAGGGCCTGGGAGAAAGACAGAATGGGGAATGACTATCGAAAGGGTACAAGGTTTCCTTTTGGGATAATGACAATGTTTTGGACCTAGATAATGGTAATGATTGCACAATATGGTGAATGTACCAAATTCCACTGAATTGCACACCGTACAATAATAGTATACATTGTACGTATTTTACCACAATCAAAAAAAAATTATGGCCAAGCATGGTAGTTCATGCCTGTAATCCCAGCACTTTGGGAAGCCAAGACAGGAGGATTTCTTGGAGCCAGGAGTTCAAGACCACCCTAGCTAACATAAAGGGACCTCATCATTATAATACTAAAAAATAAAAACATAAAGGGAATCCTTGATAGCTGTATCACAGGAATAAATTTTTTTTTAAGGGAACTACAAAAGGTCACTAGGAGGCACAAATGCCCAGGTTCCACTGGCCTAGCGGATGTGTACCTACCTATCCTATAGTTACTGTTGTCTGACATCACAATAGTTGTTCTCTTTTCAAGTAACTAAATGTGATGGCCTGGGAAGATTATTTGCATAATTTCCCTTGCAAACTTTAGGGACTGATAATTCCCGGTGGCCCAGAAGTGTTGTAAGGGTCCCAGGAGAAACACCACTTGAGGGTATCTACACCATTGCTTGGACTTGGCTCCTCCTCACACTCCTCACTCGCTACATGGGTCAAAGGGAAACCCTCTGAGCTCGGACAGAGGAA
Organism: Papio anubis; assembly: GCF_008728515.1. Classification (NCBI taxonomy): domain Eukaryota; kingdom Metazoa; phylum Chordata; class Mammalia; order Primates; family Cercopithecidae; genus Papio; species Papio anubis. Next base: position 27,510,431 of record NC_044991.1, read on the forward strand.
GAGAATGGTAAATATATTCCCTGACCCAGCATTGCCCATGACTGCTCTGACATTTCTATCTCTATTATTGCTTGTAGGACTCACTTCTCAGGCTGAGGTGATCCAGGAAACCTCACGGACCACAAACCCTGGAGAGACCATCACACTCACCTGTGGCTCCAGTGCCGGGGCTGTCACCATAAGCAGCTACGCAGACTGGTTCCAACAGAAGCCCAACCAAGTTCCCCGAGGTCTGATTGGTGACAACACCTATGGAAACCCAAATGTCCCTGAGCGGTTCTCTGGCTCCCTGCGTGCAGGCAAGGCTGTCCTCACCATCACAGGAGCTCAGCCTGAAGATGAAGCATTTTACTACTGTGCTCTCTGGTCCACTGATCACTGCCACAGTGACAGAGCTCAATAGGGAAGAGTGACACAAACTTCGTAGCTCAGCTTCAGTGCCCTCCCCTGAGGCATTTCTTCTTAGTTCGAAATTTGTTCCTGGCTTGGTGTCTCAGGACAGTCAATAGACATGACTAGAAGAGATGATTCACTTTTTTTTTTTAATTTCAAGACTATAACTGCTGAATAAGGAGAACTACATCCCATTCTCTCTCTGTGTTGAAAGCACCCTTCACTCTTCCAACATTCTCTCTTTTCTCTTCCTTAGTAAGACAATGTCAGTAATACCTGCTTTAACATGTGGAATTGTGGCTGTGGTCCTCAGTCTCCCTAACTCTTGCTGGACATGTGACAAAGTTCTAGTAAAGTGTAATCTGCACTCTTGTGTGGGATTATTGGAAGTCTTCTTTTAAATGTCATAATAGCTCTACTTTTGGTATATTTTGTACAAGCTCCTACTGGACACAACCTTATTCAGATATCAACTATACATTCTGGATAAAATACTGAAAAGCAACCATATCTTGCAGTAAGCCAAGATCGCACCACTGCACTCCAACCTGGGTGACAGAGCAAGATTCTGTTTCACTAATAATGATAATAATAATAATAATAATAATAATAATAATAGGCAACCATCTGAACAATCAAGACAGTGAAGAAAAATAGGAAGATCCTGGATAGAAATTGATGTTTTAAAGATGGGTATGGTGGAACAGAGTTTCCCAATTTTATGGCTTTTAGACTGGAGGCAGCATCAATTGGCATGATTAAAACTCCTAGAGAAGGTTGGGCACGGTGGGTCATGCCAGTAATCCCAGCACTTCAGGTAGCCAAAGCGAGTGGATCACTTGAGGTGAGGAGTTCAAGACCAGCCTGGCCAACACGGTGAAACCCTGTGTCTACTAAAAATATAAAACTTAGCAGGGCATGGCGGCACATGCTTCTAATTCCAGCTACTCTGGAGGCTGAGGCAGGAGAATCACTTGAACCTGAGAGGCGGAGGTTACAGTGAGCCGAGATCGCGCCACTGCACTCCAGCCTGGGTGACAGAGTGAGGCTCCATCTCAAATAAACAAACAAACAAACAAAAAGGAAATATCAGCAGAGAAATAGAAACCAAAAAGATTTTCCAAAGCTGAAAAATACTGTATCTGAAAGAAAAACAAAGGGGGTGAACTGCAAAATGGAGATAACAAAGAAAGAGAGAGTGAATTTAAAGACAGAGAAATATAAATTATTAAACCTGAGAAAAAGGATTGAAGAAAACTGAACAGAGCCTCGGGAGCATAGAAAACTATCAGAAATTCTAACACACAATGATTATGAATCCAAGAAGGAGAGAAGAGATACAATGGATTAGATAGTTTGGAGAGAAAAAGGCCAAAATTTCCCAAATTTAGTAATAAACAAATTTATAAATATAAGAAGCTAGCAAACCACAAGCAGGATAAAACAATAAAAATTACACCTACCTATCATAGTCAATAAGACATACATCATGTTCATAGGTTAAGATATGAATTATTTCCAAATTGGTATATAGATTAAATACAATCCCAATAAAAATATCAGCAAACTTTTATTTTTTTTGAGATGGAGTCTCGTTCTGTTGCCCAGGCTGGAGTGCAGTGGCACGATCTCAGCTCACTGCAACCTCCGCCTCCCAGGTTCACGCCATTCTCCTGCCTCAGCTTCCCGAGTAACTGGGACTACAGGCGCCTGCCACCACGTCCGGCTAATTTTTATGTATTTTTAGTAGAGATGGGGTTTCACTGTGTTAGCCAGGATGGTCTCGATCTCCTGACCTCGTGATCCACCCACCTTGGCCTCCCCAAAGTTTTTGTAGAAATGAACAAGCTATTTCTAAAGAATATGTGAAAGTGCAGCATATATGGAATAGTCAAAACTTTTGAAATTTTTGAAAAACCAGAACAAAGCCAGAGAAATACATAATCTGATTTCAAAACGTATCTGATTTCAAAACATATAATAATCTGATTTCAAATGTACTAATAAACAAATAAGGCAGGATACCAACATGTATTTCTATTTTGAGCCCAAGTCCACGTCAAGACGTACATACATAATCGGACCCACCCCCCCAACACACACAGGCTTTCAATTGTTGTGTGACTTTCAGTTGTTGCAAAGGTATTAAAATGCAGAGACCAGTCAAAGATTCTAAGCTCCTCAGGCCCAAATCTAAAAAAGGGGGGACCCTAAACCCTTGATGGGAATGTAGAATAGTCAGTGAAAACAGATATATAGTCTGCACTTTGAATTCTCACAGTCACCAGCGCCCTAACCCACACGTACATGCACTTAATTTCCTGTTCTAGGTTCCAAGATTGGGCTGAGAACCTCCCTTTTCCCATAGTGTTGTCTTTCCTTTTGCTTTGGTGATTGGTACAGGTTCTAGTATTTGAGCCATGCTGACTTCAAACAATTAATTGAGAAACTTTCCATCTTTTTCTTTCCACTAGATATTCTTACTTTGAGTGATTTCTTCTACTCATTTGTATAAGCACCTGTGTGTGTAGGGGGGTGGGTCCGATTATGTATGTACGCCTTGACGTGGACTTGGGCTCAAAATAGAAATACGTGTTGGTATCCTGCCTTATTTGTTTATTAGTACACAGAGACTATTTTACATTTTCACTAAATATTCTTTGAACATACAGTTTTCAAAACTATATCAAATGGATACACCCCAATGTATTTAAATATTCCCTTAATGGTGAATATGTAGATAATTTTCCATTTTACTCTAACATAAAAAATAAAAGCCTCTAAAAGCCCGTGATAACTAAAGATGTTTATCATCCTCATCAAGTTATTCACTTGAAAAATATTTATTGAGGACATAACTAATAATTATGCCAGGAAAATCATGCTAAACAAGAGTGTCCTGGCTAAGTGGGAATACTCAATGCGTGTGTGTTTTTTAATTAATTTAATTTTAAATTTTAGACAGGCTTATTGAAATGCATTTTACATACAATAAAACACATATTTTTATGTCATCAGATCAGCGAATTTTAACAAATGTACTTAATTATATAGCTACCACCACAATCAAGATATACAACATTCTCTCACTCCAAGATATACCCTCATGCCTCTTTGCAGCAAACTACCTTCACTAAGCCCTAGCAACCATTGATCGGTTTTCTGTTGCTATAGTTTTGCCTTTTCTAGAATGTCATGTAAATAGACTCATCGAGTATTCAGTCTGTTATCTCTGCCTTCTTAACATAATGCATTTGATATTCATCCATCTTGACGTGCTTGTATCAATATAAAAATTTTTCCTGAACATAATTACATTCTATAAATGTACTACCATATGTTTATTCATTCACAATGATAACCAGGTAGGTTGTTTCCTGTTTGGGGCCAGTATGTGTAAAACTGCTAGGAAAAACACTATATGTCTTTTTGTAAACATATGTTTTTATTACTCTAAGGTAAAAAACCTCAGAGTGGGATCGCTGGGCCATTTTTGCATTTCTACCAACAATGTGATGAGAGGTCTAGTTGCCCCTAGTCCTTGATATGGTAAATATTTCACATTTTAGCCCTTCTAGTGGTGTTTACTGGCATCTCATTCTGGTTTTAATTTGCAACCTATATTTATCAGCATCTTCATCTTCCCTCAAGTAAAGCAAGCACTTTAAGCAAGGTCTTAATTGTTTTTCATTCCATTCCCAACCCCAAAGCATCCTCACTCCATAGGTATCTTTTCTTATTTTAGGTCTGGATTGATATAAACATATTTTCCATTTTCTTCTTTCTTTCTTTTCTCCCTCTCTCTCCCCCTTTCTACTTTTCTTCCCTTTTTACTTTTTGCTCTTATTTCTTTATGTAATACATTTGGAAGTGAATTTGTTATCCTTAATTCCCGTATTTCTTGTACCATCTTCATTTATTGATTCCATTCAAGCATTTTTTCAATACCCACGATAAGCTGGCAACATTCTAGGTGCTGAGAATACAGTCAAACACAGACAAATGCCCTAAGGAGAATAGGGTTTTTTTTTTTTTTTTTTTTAGATGGAGTCTCGCTCTGTCGCCCAGGCTGGAGTGCAGTGGCGCGATCTTGGCTCACTGCAAGCTCCGTCTCCTGGGTTCACGCCATTCTCCTGCCTCAGCCTCCTGAGTAGCTACAGGCGCCTGCCACCACGCGCGGCTAATCTCTTATATTTTAGGTAGAGACAGGATTTCACTGTGTTAGCCATGATGGTCTTGATCCCCTGACCTCGTGATCCGCCCGCCTCGGCCTCCCAAAGTGCTGGGATTACAGGCGGGAGCCACCGCGCCCGTCAAGAATATAGTCTTAGTAGGAAGAAAAAGATAAGAATGTGATATGTAAGAAGCTGGTAAGTGCTAGGTATAAAAAATAAAGCAGAACATGGGAATAAGCAATAGCATGAGTATACGATTTTATTTTATTTTATTATTATTATTTTTTGAGACGGAGTCTTGCTCTCGTTGCCCAGGCTGGAGTGCAATGCCACAGTGTCAGCTCACTGCAACCTCTGCCTCCCGGGTTCAAGCGATTCTCCTTCCTCAGCCTCCCGACTAGCTGGGATTACAGGTGCCTGCCACCACGCCCAGCTAATTTTTTGTATCTTTAGTAGAGACAGGGTTTCAACATGTTGGTCAGGCTGGTCTCTAACTCCTGACCTCGTGATCCGCCTGCCTCGGCCTCAAAAAGTGCTGGAATTACAGGTGTGAGCCACCAAATATATCACCCAGGTTGGAGTGCAGTGGCGTGATCTAGGCATACTGCAAACCCCCTCCTGGGTTCAAGCCATCTTCCCACCTCTGCCACAGAATAGTTGGGACTACAGGCGAGTGCCGCCACACCCAGCTAAGCTTTGTATTTTTTGTAGAGATGAAGTTTTGCCATATTGCCCAGGCTGGTCTCGAACTCCTGGGCTCAGAACGATCTGCCCGCCTGGACCTCTCAAAGTGGTGGGATTACAGGTGTGAGCCACCTCGCCTGGCCTATTTTTACATATTTTTAAATCTTGATATTCTACTTCATTAATTCTAATTTATGGTAAAAAAAATGTTCAGTTGATGCCACTCTTTCTGTAGTCTGTGCATTTCTATAGGTGTCTGTTTACTTTTGTGGCCAGTCCATAGGATGTCAGTTTATTCCAATTAGAAAGGTTGAAGCCTAAGGAGGCACTAAAGTCCAAGCCTTAGTGTGTGTTACTCCTGGTGAATTTAAGTAGGGGGAGGTGATCTGCCCAGGAAGAGAGGTTTTATGGTGCAGTGAAGTAAGTCCACGCTTTTCTGTTCCTTTGCGGTAACTGGATGACTATAGGCCCCCACCCATCTTCCTTTATATCCTCCTGAGATTGATTTCTACAGCTTTTTTTTTTTTTTTTCCTGTAAACTTAGGACCAAGAGAGATAGGAGGAGAGATTGAAATGCTGAAGCACTGCCTGCTAGGCCACTGATCCCTGCTGCCCTATTGTTATGCTGCAAACTCGATTTGGCCTGAGCTGCTTTTTTTTTTCTTTCAATTTCTCAGTGGTGAATGGTTGGGCAGCCATCCAGCCAGGCAGTGAGGGAGAGAGAAAAGAGCCAAACTCAAAGCTCTTTTGCTAGCTATTGTCCTCAGAAGGAAGCCTAGTCTTCCAGTCCTGTGCCCCATGATATGGCTTTCCACATGTAAACAAAGTCTCTAACACTCTGACTCCCAGCTTGTCCCCTCCTCCATTTTTGTACTTTCTTTTCACATTATTGCCACAAACCGATACCATGCTAGTTTGCTGTTCTACCCAGGGCTCTCCCTTTCACTCTTCAGACCTCTGCCAAAGGACTTCCCCTTTCATTAGCTCCTGAAACGTTCTGGTTAGTTTCAGGAAGGATACTCTAATTGACGACTTCACAGGTGCATTGTATTTTTCATCTTACTTGCTCCCTCACCAGCAGTTGAAAGTACTGGAATCTTTCTTGTGGAAAGTGTCTTCTCCATGAGAAGACTCTCACCTTTCTCTCTGGCCTAGCACCTTTACTCTCCTTTTCCTCTTTCCTATCCAGGCCCCTACAAACCATATTTCATACCATGTTGAGAATGTTTTCCTAAACTACAAATACGCCTCTGACTCTTTTCCCTTGGAAAGTCACATACATCAAGAATCTAAAACATCAAGTCCAAACTCCTAAATGGAAACATTCGCTTCTCAGTACTACTCCATAGTTTAGCCAAGTTACTTTTAGTTATTCAGATAACTTTTCTTTGTTTTCTCTAATCCTTTATGTAGAATGATCTCTCATCGAGAATGCACCATCCAACTGACCAAAGTCCCCAGCACTCCCACTACGTCTACCTACATGCTAGTCTTTTTCAAATCCAGATTTCATTCAGATTTCACCTCCTCCAGAAAGCTTTCCTTGACCTCATGGATCACCTGAGGTCAGGAATTCGAGACCAGCCTGGTCAACATGGCAAAACCCACTCTCTACTAAAAATACAGAAATTAGCCAAGCGTGGTGGCACATGCCTGTAATCCCAGCTACTCAGCAGGCTGAGGCAGGAGAATCACTTGAACCCAGGAGACTGAGGTTACAGTGAGCCGAGATCGTGCCATTGCACTCCAGCCTGGGTAACAAGAATGAAACTCCATATCAAAAAAAAAAAAAAAAAAGGAAAGAGAAGAGAAAGGAAAGAAAGACTTTCCTTGACCTCTCCAGGCAGATTTACCCCTACTTACTCACGTGTCACAATAACATATTTTCTGACATATATTTTTATACTCTCTATCTAACTCTAAATTTTTTCCAGTCTCTTTTCTCAAATAGATTCTAAATTCTAAGGGTAGACTTGTTTCTGATTCATCTTGTATTTAACAAGTAATAATAATTGTATAAAGTTTAGTGAGTGAGTGAGTGAATGAATGAATGGATAGATCCTTTAGGTTCCTAAGGTTCTATTGTTGTATCATCTCCATGACTGGTATTCTATACCCCAGGAAAATCCAAACAATCATAACCTCTCATTTCAGAGATGGTCTAATGGCAGTTGTGCTTCTAGACTGTGCTTCTAAACCCCTTCATGAGAGGAACTACTACCATTCTGCTCTCTGATATATTCTTTTTTAATTTTTTTTGAGACAGAGTCTCTCTCTGTTGCCCAGGTTGGAATGCAGTGGCACGATCTCAGCTCACTGCAACCTCCACCTCCCAGGTTCAAGCGATTCTCCTGCCTCAGCCTCTCGAGTAGCTAGGATTACAGATGTCCATGCCCGGCTATTTTTTGTATTTTCAGTACAGACGGGGTTTCGCCATGTTGGCCAGGCTGGGTTCAAACTCCTGACCTCAGGTGATCCATTCGCCTCGGCCTCCCAAAGGGCTGGGATTAGAGGTGGTGGCCACCGCGCCTGGCCCTTCCTCTCTGATACATTCTTCTGGTCCCTCAAAAAACACCTCCAGTAATAGAAGCCAATGAGTTTTAATTGAATGAGTGAACTCACGCATTAATGTTTGCTTGAATGGCAGATTCTGCTCTCAGGGTGCACCCATGGATTGCTCCGTTTTAGTGGACGACTCTCCCCACAAGGGTGAATAAAGAGTCCAGAACTAGGTATGCGAATTCTGGGCCTCTGAAAGAATATTTATTTCTTCTGTGCCATCCTCAAAATATGATCATTAAGTCTTTTTTGTTTGTTTGTTTTGTTTTGTTTTGAGACAGAGTCTCACTGGGTCACCCAAGTTGCAGTGTAGTAGCATGATCTTGGCAATAAGCCTGTGTTTAATTCATGATAAATCTATCCTCTCGCAGAAAGTGTCAGCTTAGGCTGTCATGGTTTAATGACTTACTGTTACATAAAAAGTAATATATATGTTACTGAAAACTTCCTTCATAAAAAGCCATTAAAATGTACCAAGAAGATCTGCAAAATATTTTTATGCAAGAAGACAAATTTCATCTAATATTCCTCATCAAGCTGAATCCTGAACTAAATCAGATATTTAATTTTGGTTCAAGTAAAGGACATAAAAATTGGAAAGGAAAAAGTAAAACTCTCTCAATATTTGAAGTATATTAAATATTTTCAAGTTGATATATAGATACAAACCAGTCCTGATCAAAATTCCAATAGGTTGGCAGAAATTAAGTGATTTTAAAGTTTTACGGAAATGCAAAGAACCTAGTAATGTGGGAACTTTCAATAAGGCAACACTAATTAGGACCATATGAGATTGGTAAAAGGACACAAATTGATCAGGGGAATATAATAAACAATTCAGACATAAGCCAACACATATACAGTCACCTGATTTTCAACAAAGGTGCCAATAAAATTTAGTGGGGAAAAAGTATTTTCAGTAAATGGTACTAGAGCCACTGGATATCTGTATGGAGTCGAGGTCAGGGGTGGGAAGGAGCCTTGACACCCTACCTCATATCATACATAAAATTCAAGATGGATTATAGACCAAAATGTGAAAGCCAAAACAACAAAGCTACTAGAAAAAAAAAAAAAAAAAATACTGAAGAGAATTATCTTCATGGCCTTGGCCTAGATAGGGGCAAAGATACTAAGGGTACAGGAAAAATTTGTTAAATTTGAATTTCATAAAAAGTAAAAGCTTGTGTTCATCAGTCGATACCAGTAAGAAAGTAAAATGGAAAGCACAAGTTGCTGCCAAAAAATCATAGGCATTAAAACAATATTCATTTTATTAGTTGAATAAAAGAATGGGCAACCACTCACCCTCCCTACCCCCATCACTATTCACATTCTCTTAAAGAAGCCGCCAGCGGGTACTGTGCATCCCCTCAGAGGTAAGCATAGTCTGTAACTAAGGGCTTTAAAATTTCAGGCACTCTGAACTCACTGACCAGCATAAAAGGTTTCTTCATCAGGTAAACTCAAAGGTCACAACCTACCAACTTGTCTCCCAGCAATGGATCTGTTTTCTGAGCTTAGGACACAGTTGCAAGGAGTGGTAAAGGTAACAGATTTATACCACACACATACCCCTTATCCAGGGCATTCAGGAGAGAATGCAAGAACCAGCAGAGAGCTCGGCATCAACTCTGCGGCCACTGGGCCCTTGGTACTTTGTACCATGGCCTGGACTCCTTTCCTCCTCCTCCTACTTCTTACGCACTGCCCAGGTTCACGGGGATTTCACAGACTGGGCTTTGGAGTGATTCCTCTGCCCTGGTTTCTCATTCCTAAAATATCTGTTTTCTTTTCTTTCTTTCTTTTTTTTTTTTTTTTGAGACGGGGTTTTGCTCTTGTTGCCCAGGCTGGAGTGCAACGGCGCAATCTTGGCTCACTGCAACCTCTGCCTCCCAGGTTCAAATGATTCCCCTGCCTCAGCCTCCCGAGTTGGAATTACAGGGGCCCGCCACCGCGCCCAGCTAATTTTTGAATTTTTAGTAGAGACGGGGTTTCACCATGTTGGCTAGGCTGGTCTTGAACCCCTGACCTCAGGTGATCCACCCACCTCGGCCTTCCAAAGTGCTGGGATTACAGGCGTGAGCCACCGTGCCCGGCTGTTTTCATTTCAGAGTACAATTCACAGGCTATGATGACACAGGAAGCCTAACTGACCATGTCATTAGGAGGGACCTTTACTCTCACCTGTGGCTTCACACTGGAGCAGTCAACAGTGGTAACTATCCACACTGGTTCCAGCAGAAGCCTGAACAAGTCCCAGTACACTGACTTATGAGACATACAGGAAATACTCATAGACCCCCTCCTGGTTCTGAAGCTCCCTCCATGGGGACAAAGCTGTCCTCGCCCTCTTGGGAAATCAGTCTGAGGTTGCTGAATATTATTGCTGGCTGTACAAGTTACTGGTAGTAGTAGTTAGTAGGTTTGTTATACAAGTAGTATGAGTTAGCAATTATGAATCTATGTAATGTGCTCTCTAGAATTGAGCAAATAAGAAAATATAGTGTGGTTAATGGGAGCTAGTTTTCTCATTTTCTCGCTAAAAGACAATATATAATATGAAAAAGCAGAAGGCCAGAATGAATCCAGGAGTGTTAGGATTATATAGGGGATATCAGTATAACCTCTTTCAATAGATACTTATAGGAATACTATACACACATACACACAGTATACATGAGAACCCAATGACAGGGTTCTTTTACAAGGCCAAGTACAGAATATAAAAATTTGCATATAAAGGTTATGTTATTACCACCAGGCAGTGAATGTAGACACTAGAACCTAGAAGGGAAGTTTCCCGGCTTCTCTTGAGCATTTTGGTTCTTCCAAACCAAAGAAGTTCTAGGTATAGTTATATCCTGAGACCAGAACACCAAGTCCTGACTCAGGCTTCTAAGGAGCATATTATGCACATTTCATGCTGTACTTACCCTATTGTAGCAGCTATCACGGTTCATTTCAATTGCCAATTTACCGATGTAGACATGGCCGTATGCCCCAAGAATGGCATACTGACTGGTTTAGTAGATTGAATTATTAGCTCCAAACATTACTCCTACCTGTGTCTGTGTATGTTTGTCATGTGACTTATCCCCCTTGACTTTGTGCTTGGCCCTGTACTCACTTTGGGTAATGGAACATTTGTGGACCTTATACAAGCTTAAGCTTAAACATCCTGGCACCATTTGGTTTGCCCTCTTTTGCTACTCTCATTACTAAGATCTTGTCCTGGATAGCTTTTGGCGCTTCAGGCTGGGTTTCCAAATAAACACGTGTGAGTAAAAATGCTGGTATTTGTGATTGTTACATGGCAATATATGAATGATACGTCTATCATAAAGCAGGCACTCGATGTTGGTGTGGTGAGTGAACACACACAGGCACAATTGTATGTATGTAGATCCCTCTCCTGCAGAGGGCAGTCATCAATATCACCAACTTAACTAAGAGGGGAAGACTCTTATTTGGTGCAGTCTCTCTAATTCCAAGAGCAGTGGAGAAGTCTAACACCAGGGCAGTGAGCATGAGCATCTGAACAATCCTTCCTTTTATGCTGGCTCTGACGCATCCTAAAAGGCCAAGAAACCTGCAAGTGCCTCCCTGGAGGCAGCTGGGAGAGTGATGAGAGATCGGGCTACATGGGTGATTTATTTATATTCTTCTATTGTCTAAGATGGATATGTTTATTTAAAATTGGAAACGACTGCTATAATTAAAGCATTGAATAAAACTAAAATTTTTAATTAAGAATTAAAAATGTATATATTCTCCAACATCCTACCTGTCAAAGAAAATTACAGGTGGGTATTAAATTGTCAGATAAAAGAAAAACTTTCAGAGCAAAGGAAAGAAATGAATATTTATAATCTCCAAGCATTGCATGTATATTTTCTCTAATTTTACCATTTGGCTACATTTTTAAGGTGCCCTAAAATTTGATTTTTTAAAAAAAATTTTCTTTTGCTTTCTAATTCTCATTATTGCCCATGAAGTCCCATCTTTAATTTTTTTAACAACAAAATATTAGGAGAAAATTAATCATCATTTAATCTATTTATTTTTATTTATTTATTTTTGAGATGGGGTCTTGCTCTGTCATCCAGGGTGGAGTGCAGTGGCACAATCATGGCTCATTGCAGCCTCTACCTCTGGAGCTCAAGTGATCCTCCCACCTCAGCCTGCCAGGTAGCTGGGACTACAGGTGTGCACCACCACACCTGGTTCAGTTTTTAAAATTTGTGTAGAGATGGGGTCTCACTGTGTTGCTGAGGCTGGTCTCAAACTCCTAGGCTCAAGCAATCCTCCCACCTCAGCCTCCCAACGTGCTGGGATTATAGGTGTGAACAATAATCATTTAATCTAAAATTCTCTCAGATGAGTAGGTATGGGGACATATTTTAAAAATAAGAATAATATTAAAATAATAATATAATCTAAAACCCTCATTTCACAAATATATCTCAGGCCCAAATTTTCATCCATCCATCCATACATTCATCAATTCATTCACTCAACCATCAAACATTTATATTTTTGTTTTTTTTGGACACAGAGTCTTGCTCTGTCACCCAGGCTGTAGTGCATTAGCGTGACCTCTGCTCACTGCAGCCTCTGCCTCCCAGGTTGAAGCGATTCTCCTGCCTCAGTCTCCCATGTAACTGGGACTACAGGTACATGCCACCACGCCTGGCAACTTTTTTTTTAATTTTTAGTAGAGACGGGGTTTCGCTGTGTTAGACAAGATGGCCTCGATCTCCTGACCTCGTGATCCGCCCGCCTCTGTCTCTCAAAGGGCTGGGATTACAGTTGTGAGCCACCACAGCTGGCCCATCAAGCATTTATTAAGGGCCCATTCTGGGTGACCTATTATGTTAGGTTGGACTGTGACGGTATAAATACAGGACAAATGAGAAGGGTTCCTTCTGTCAAGGATAACACACTCGAAGATACTAGGAATAAAATAGAAACTTCTATGCTAATTACTATTATAGAGAATTACCAGATTTTTGAAAGCTCAACTAATAAAGCAACCACCCTTTTCTGGATATATCAAGAAAGTGTTTGCCTTGGATGTGGGGTCTTAGAAAAAGAAGAGTAAGTATGGAGAGAATGAGGTCATCTCCAACAGAGGAACTGTGTGATGGTATGGACTGCATATTTCTGTCACCCCCAAAATTCTTAGATTGAAACTGTAACCCCTCAATGTGAGAGTATTTGGAGGTAGAGCCTTTGTGAAATAATTAGGTTTAGAAGAGGACATGAGAGTGGAGCCCTCGTGATAGGATTAGTGTCCTTATAAGAAGAAAAGGAGACTAGAGCTTTCTGCTATGTGAGGCTACAGAGAAAGGTGCCATCTACAAGCCAGAAAGTGGACCTTCACCAAGAACCAAATCTGCAGGCACCTTAATCTTAGACTTCCCAGCCTCCAGAGCTATGAGAAATAAAAGTTTGTTGTTTAAGCCACCCAGTCTTTGCTATTTTTCTTATAGCGGCCTGAACTAAGACAGCCTGGCAAACACAGGAAAGGAAGTTATAAAAGGGCACCCATGGGCTGGGCGCAGTGGCTCACACCTGTAATCTCAGCACTTTAGGAGGCCAAGGCAGGCAGATCACTTGAGGCCAAGGAGTTCGAAACCAGCCTGGCCAACGTGGTGAAACTCCATCTCTACGAAAAATACAAACATTAGCCGGGGGTGGTGGTGGGAGCCTGTAATCCCAGCTACTCAGGAGGCTGAGGCAGGAGAATCGCTTTAGCCCAGGAGGTGGAGGTTGCAGTGAGCCGAGATTGCTCCACTGCATGCCGGCCTGGGTGATCGATTGAGACTCTGTCTCCTAAAAAAAAAAAAAAAAAAAGGCACCAATGCCTGTGTGTTGAGTGACCAATTGTGTTGAGCCATAGAGGAAAGATGTAGGCACCAGTGACTTGTCCAGTATCAGGGATGACACACTTCTTTTTCTTGATAGCTATTCTGTCCTCTCCCAGACATTTTTCTTTTTTTTTTTTTTAACACTGCTGTCGCCCAGGCAGGAGTGCAGTAGTGCAAACATGCTCATTGCAGCCTAAACCTCCTGGGCTCAAATCTCCCACCTCAGCTCCCAAGTAGCTGGGACCAAAGGCATGTGCTACTATGCTTAGCTATTTTTTTTTTTTCTTTTTTAAATGTTTTGTATAGATGGGGTCTGCCTAAGTTACCCAGGCTGGTCCTGAACTCCTGTCCTCAAATGATCCTCCCGCCTTGGCCTCCCAAAGTACTGGGATTATAGGCGTGAGCTGCCTCACCTGGCCCCTCTCCCAAACTTTCTTTTGAGGTTAAATAATGTAAAAAGGAAGAGTGTGTGGAACAAAAGTCATAGCCAATGTAAAAAAAAAAAAAAGTTTAAAACAAAAATTACCCATATCTCACTACTTAAAGATAACCATTACATATATTTTGACAACATATACCCTTCCAGATTTCTGCATTTGCTATGTGAGATGTTAGTTGAGGTAGGACAGGGGAAGGGGTTAAGGGAGGAGGCAAGGAAAGAGGGGTCAGACTGCAATTTATCTTATGATCTGTTTTCCCATTTAGTAATATACAATCAACATCTCTGCATGTTTTCAAGTATATAAAGCTACTTAGATCATTACTTATTCATAGTATTACAGGGGATTCTGTATTTTCTCTACTATAAACTACATGTTGTGGAACTTCTTTCAAACTACATCTATTCATACAGCAAGTCATTTACTTTGTAAAAATTCCTAAACTTAAATATCTGGTTCAAAACAAGTATGCAAAATTTTACACAGATTTTATTTACCATAGAACTATGGCTACAAATTAAATGAAAATAATAGTAATAAATTATAATAATACAGGAGTCACTTCACAGATGTTTCCAGTCACAAAGCAAGGCTTTTCCTGCTTTGTACTGAAGTTGAAATCCCCCCAAAGTGCATAAAGGCTGATACATCCTTTCTAGGGTACCCTTTTCACCCTGTAGATGAACCCTGATGTGGCCAACTGACCTGCCGACAGTAGTACAGTCTAGATGTCTTTTATTAAAATAATAGATAATAGAGTAATCCACAAACCAGCACCTTACACACAAACACACAGAGCAAAAGCTCCTGAGGTGCCGAGCCTACAGGAAACCTCATCAAAAGCTCTGATGGCTCCTGTGGATGAGCACCTTTAGGAGGGACTGCTACTGTCTTAAGTCAGAACAGAGATAGTTTGTCCTCTCCGTTTCAAATGCTCCAGATTTCCCTTCCCTGTCTTGGTCTCCCAGAGCCTAATGTCTGTGCTAGACTAGCACAGTTAGTCTTTGGCTATGTGTCTGTATTTTCTATTTAAAGTACTCTAGGCTGGGCGCAGTGGCTCACACCTGTAATTCCAGCACTTTAGGAGGCCGAAGTGGGCGGATCACGAGGTCAGGAGTTAGAGACCAGCCTGATCAACATGGTGAAACCCCGTCTCTACTAAAGATCAAAAAATTAGCTGGGCGTGGCGGCACATGCCTGTAATCCCAGCTACTCAGGAGGCTGAGGCAGGAGAATTGCTTGAACCTAGGAAGTAGAGGTTGCAGTAAGCTGAGATCACACCACTGCACTCCAGCCTGGGCAACAGGGCCAGACTCCATCTCAAAAAACAAACACACACACAAAAAATTAACCAGGGGTGACGGTGAGGCCTGTAATCCCAGCTACTCAGGAGGCTGAGGCAGGAGAATTACATGAACCCAGGAGGCAGAGGTTGCCGTTGCAGTGAGCTGAGATCGCACCACTGCACTCCAGCCTGGGCGACAGAGGGAGACTCCATCTAAAAAAATAAAATAAAATAAAATACGCTAAAGTAAATTATTTAAATAATTCTCATCTTAAGCAAGCAGTTTATTCAGCGTGAGGTTCCAAGTAAATAACTTCAAACCAGATGGTCATGAATATAACTTCTTTAGTCATTCAAAACACTCAGATAAACAAGACAGGTAACACTGAAATGACATACAGACAATGCAGTGGATTTTCGACAATAACTACAAAAAGGACTGAATAAAGAGACAAATAACGAATGTGGGCTTGCCTAGGAAATAGAGTAGGAATGTCAAAAAAAAGTTAAATGAATGAGAGGGGTACTACAATCCTCCACCCCAGGAAACCACAGCAAGGTGCTGTGGATCCTCTCTGAAGCCTGAAGTTCAGGTGGTTCATATTTTAGGTACCCTGGACACTTGCTCATAGGTCCTGCAAGAGGTTACAGCAGCTGTTCCCTCCCACAGGGCAAAGCCAGAGCTCACAGCCACCTAGGCCTCCCCATGACAATGGAGTTGCTCCCTGGGACAAAGACCAGAATAGGAGGAGGGAGAGATAAAAGGCTCAGATTTGCATAATGTGTCCCACAAATACCTAACCTTGTTGCAAAGAGGTGAGGAGGGCATAAAAGAGCCATTAGAGAGTCCAACACTAGCTGTGAGGCCAATGGGCCCTTGGAACTTCAGTACATGGTCTAGATTCCTCTCCTCCTCCTCACTCTGTCACTGCCCAGGTTCATGGAGATTTCAGATCAGCCTTTAGGATGATTCTTCTCCCTTCTTTTGGGAGAAAGTGGGTCTAGGAAAAATAGAATGCAAATATTTTTCCAATCCATAGGGAACAATAGGAGGTATACTAGGTGAAGAGTTTATGGTCAAATATTGTTTCCAAAAAAAAAAACTATCTATGATGTAATTTTGACTGATAATAGCAAAGAAAACGAGCTCCTTATTTTATATAAAAATTTTTTCAAAACAATGCAAGTTTACTACATAAAATCTGGATTTCTTTACTATTATTATTATTATGTTTTTAACATACAGTCTTGCTCTGTCATTCAGGCCGGAGTGCAGTGGCACAATCACTGCTCACTGCAGCCTTGACCTCGCAGGTTCAAGCTATCCTCCCACCTCAGTCTCCCAAGTGGCTGGGAACATAGGTGTGTGCCACCACACTTGATCTTTTCATTATTATTTTCTGTACAGCCTGGTTCTCCCTGTGTTGCCCAGGCTGGTCTTGAATTTCTGGGCTCAAGCAATCCTTCCTCCTCAGCCTCCCAAAATGCCGGAATTACAGGCACGAGCCACCATGCCTGACCTAGTATTTTTTTCAAGGAGCATATTTAACTGCCCTGTAAAGACCCAATAGTTCAGAAGTTAGATGTTACAATTTTAGTCTCTTTTCCTTCTTTTATTTTTATTTATTTATTTATTTATTTATTTATTTATTTGTTTTTTTGAGACAGAGTCTCACTCTGTTACCCAGGCTGGAGTGCAGCCGCGCAATCTTGGCTCACTGCAAACTCTGCCTCCCGGGCGGTCAAGCAATTCTGCCTCAGCCTCCTGAGCAGCTGGGAGTACAGGCATCTGCCACCACACCTACTAATTTTTGTATTTTTAGTAGAGACATGGTTTCGCCATGTTGGCCAGGCTGGTCTTGAACTCCTGAGCTCAAGTGATTTGCCCCTCCTCGGCCTCCCAAAGTGCTGGGATTACAGGCATGAGCCCCTGCGCCTGGCTGTTCTTTCACCATAGCTCAGATCACAATATATACAAATTTTTTTCCTGCTAGTTCTCTTTCACATTACCGCAATCTATTTCTTTAAAGATATTGTGCAGCTATTTCAGCAGGCACAGTGGCTCATGCCTGGAATCCCAGCACTTTGGGAGGCAGAGGTAGACTGACCACTTGAGACCAACAAGTTTGAGACCAGCCTGGGCAATGTGGTGAAACCCCACCTCTACTGAAACTATAAAAAAAATAATTAGCCGGGTGTGGGGACCTGCGGCTATAATCCCAGCTCCTCAGGAGGCTGAGGCAGGAGAATCACTTGACTGCGGGAAGCAGAGGTTGCCGTGAGCCGAGACAGTGCCACTGCACTCCAGCCTGGGTGACAGAGTGAGTGAGGCTCCGCCTCAAAAAAAAAAAAAAAACTAAATCAAAACAACAACAACGAAAAACAACAAAAAAAGTATATTGTGCAGCTATTAAATGAAAAGTACAAAATTGTTCAGTTTCCAGGCATTTAAAATTATTTCTGGTCGGGCCCGGTGGCTCATGCCTGTAATCCCAGCACTTTGGGAGGCCGAGGCAGGCAGATCACCTGTGGTTAGGAGTTTGAGACCAGCCTGACCAACATGGAGATACCCCATCTCTACCAAAAAAAAAAATATATTATTTCTACTTTACATTTACATTAGTACAACCAAAGTATTGATGAATTATCTTACATACTCAATTTTGGAAAAATACATAAACATTCATTCTGTAAATTTGTATTGGATATGTTAAAAGCATCCTATGAGGCCAGCAGTGGCTCATGCCTGTAATCCCAGCACTTTGGGAGGCCGAGGCAGGTGGACACCTGAAGTCAGGAGTTTGAGACCAGCCTGGCCAACATGGTGAAACCCCGTCTCTACTAAAAATACAAAAAATTAGCCGGGCATGGTGGCAGGTGCCTGTAATCCCAGCTACTTGGGAGGCTGAGGCAGAGGAACTGCTTTAACCCAGGAGGTGGAGGTTGCAGTGAGCGGAGATTGTGCCACTGAATGCCAGCCTGGGTGACACAGTGAGACTGTGTCTCAACAACAACAACAACAAAAAGCATTCTATGAAAAAATATGAAATTATTACCTTTTTACGCATATATTGAAATAACTTCCAAAAAGGCTTATGCCAATTGAAACTCCTTTTAATACATCCTCACTGACAGTAAACATTACAATTTATATAATATTCATCAACACGCTACCACTGCTTTAATTTCCATTTTTGTTTTTGCTATGGAGACAGAATATTTTGCATTTATTTACTAATCAGCTATATTTATTCTTTGTGAAATGGACAGGGAATTTTTCTTTACAACAATTTAACAATAGTGCATTAGAGATTTTTCTTAGCAATCTTGTTTTTTTTTTTGATAGAGTCTGGCCATGTCGCCCAGACTAGAGTGCAATGGCACAATCTCAGCTCACTGCAACCTCCACCTCCTGGGTTCCAATAATTCTCCTGCCTCAGCCTCCCAAGTAGCTGGGATTACAGGCGCCCACCACCATCATGCCCAGCTAATTTTCGTATTTTTAGTAGAGATGGGGTTTCACCATGTTGCCCAGGCTGGTCTCGAACTCTCGACCTCGTGATCTGCCCACCTTGGCCTGCCAAAGTGTTGGGATTACAGGCGGGAGCCAACACTCCCGGTCCCCTATTTTTCTTAGTAATCTTTGGAAACACTTCAGAAATATTTTTAATTAGCCCTTTCATAATCTCAGGCTATAATTTTCCTGTTTATATGCCATAAAATGTGAACATGTTACACTGCCAAAAAAAAAAAAGCAAGATGCTGAAGACTGTGCATAATATAAATCAGTTATTAAAAGAAAAAAATTAGAAACTATCTGAAAGGCTAAAAAAAGAATCTGAGTTGTTATATTGTTTGATGTTTGAATAATGTGAATATATTATATATTCAATGTTTTAAAATAAATGAACTTCAAAAATAATCCTCTCAAAATGGTGTCAGCCACAGTGGCACACCAGAGAGTGGGAAGGTAACACAATGACCTTTAACTAAGTTTTAGCTGCCTTCCTTGTGTCATAAAAACTTCTAATGCTCCATTTTCCCTGTGGTAACCTCCAAGATGGCCCCCAGTGATTCTCCACCCTCTGGTATTCCTATCTATATATGGTCATTCCCACATAGCATCAGGGTTGCTCTGGGTGACCAAGAGTATACAACAGAGTGAAGTTATTTTACCTCCAAGGCTGTTATAAAAAAACACTGCAATGCCTTCCTTGTTCTTTCTTGGATCACTCATTCTGTAGGAAGCCAGCTGACATGTCATGAGGACCACATGACAAGGAACAGAGGGAGGCCTCCTGCCAATACCCAAGTGAGTTTGAAAGCCCCAGTCAAGCCTTCAGATGATACAGCCCCAGTCAACATCTTAACTACAACCTCATGAAAGCAGCTGAGACAGAACCACTCAGTTAAGTGACCCCAAATTCCTGACCCTTGGAAACCATGAGATAACAAATGGTGGTTGTTTTAGTTGGTAAGTTTGCAGTAATATACAGCAATAGGTAACTAATACAGATTTTAGTACCTGGAAGGGAGGTGCTGGTGTAATACCTAACATGTAGGAGTGGCTTTGAAACTGGGCAGTGGGCAGAAGCTAAAAAACCTTCAAGGAGATTGTTAGTGCAAGCCTTAGCAGAAAACTGGACTCTGAGAAGGCTCTGGTGTAGCTTCAAATGAAGTGAGGAACATGTTATTAGAAAATTGAGCAAGGGGTTATGTAGTTACGTAGTGGCAGAAAGTTTAGTGACTATCATCTAGTCAGGTGAAAGTAGAAAATGTACCTGAATCATCTAATTGAGATTTCCAGCCAGAATACTGAAAGTGCTGACTGGTTTCTTCTAGCTGCTTATAGTAAAATCTGAGGGGAGAGAAATAAGCTAAGGGAAGAAGTGTTAAACAAAAAAGAGCCAATAGCCAGTACTTGCTGGTTGTGAAAATTCCCAGTCTTTCCAGATGGCAAAAGATGCTAAAATTAACTGCTCCCAAGCAAAGGTTATACCCAGGTCACTAAAGAAAGGTGCAGAAATATGAAAGATGAGAGTAAAAATCCTTCTTTTTTTTTTGAGACAGAGTTTTGCTCATCACCCAGGCTGGAGTGCAATGGCTTGATCTTGGCTCACGGCAACCTCAGCCTTCCAGGTTCAACTGATTCTCCTGCCTCAGCCTCCCGAGTAGCTGGGATTACAGGTGTGTGCCACCACACCCAGCAATTTTATTATTATTTTTTTTTTTTACTAGAGACAGGGTTTCACCATATTGGCCAGGCTGGTCTTGAACTCCTGACCTCAGGTGATCCACCAGCCTTGGCATCCCAAGGTGCTAGGATTACAAGTGTGAGCCACTGTGCCTGGTCAGAGGGTAAAATCCTTTAAGGCTCTGAAAGATCAAAAATGATGCTTCAGAGTACAGTAGTCCCCCTTATCCGTGGTTTTACTCTCCATGGTTTCAGTTACCCACAGTCAATTGTGGTCCAAAAGTATTGAACGGAAAATTCCAGAAATAAACAATTCACAGGTTTTATTTATTTAGTTATCTAATGACAGGGTCTCACTGTCCCCCAGACTGGAGTGCAGTGGCATGATCTCGGTTCACTTCAACCTCTGCTCCTCGGGCTCAAACAATCCTCCCACCTCAGTGTATTGAGTAGCTGGGATTACAAGTGCCCACCACCACACCCAGCTAACTTTTGTATTTTAGTAGAGATGGGGTTTCACCATGTTGGCCAGGCTGTTCTCAAACTTCTGACTTCAAATGATCTACCTGCCTCGGCCTCCCAAAGTGCTGGGATTAGAGGTGTGAGCCACCGCACTCAACCAACAATTCTTAGGTTTTAAATTGCATGCCATTCTGGTTAGTGTGATGAAATCTAGTGCAGTGGCACTGAGTTCCATTCAGGACATAAATCATCCCACTGACCAGCATCTCCATGCTATGTATGCTATGCTCCTGTGGTGTCATAATATACATTGGTTTTGTCCACGGTTCATAACTCCCATAGCCCTTGTTACAGTCTTTTGTTATAATGTTCGGTGTGTTAGGCCTCAGAGGCAGGCTTCTGACCTTCTGCCATCCTTTTACCTGCCCCCAGGCAGGACTCTAATCTTTCTGATTATAGGTTCTAAGACCCTCCCAAGAGAGAATCCTGCCCTATACTCTAACGGGAGAGAATGCTTAAGTAATGAAGCTTCCATAAAAACCCAGGAAGACTGGGTTCAGGGAGCTTTCAGTTAGCTGAAGAACACTTGGAAGTTCCTGGAGGGTGGCGCACTCAGGGAAGCCATGGAAGCTCCATGCCCCTTCCCACACACGTTGCCCTGTGTGTTTCTTCATCTGTGTCTTTTGTAATATCCTTTATAATAAACCGGTAAACGTGTTTCCTTAAGTTATGTGAGCTACTGCAACAAAGTAATGGAACTCAGATGAGGTTGTAAGAACCCCAACTTGAAGTCAGTCAGTAAGTTCAGGATACCCAGACTTGCAATTGGTGTCTGGGGACATGGGGGGCAGTCTTGGGGACCGAGACCCTCACCTGTAGGATCTGACACTAAGCTGTTCCAGGATTCCTGACACTCAAGAGACTATGTGAGTTAACGTTTATTTTAAGCTATTAGTTTTGTGGTAATCTGTTATGCAGCAACAGATAACACATTCCCTTCCCTGTTTGCAAAGCACACAATCGCACTCATCAAAAAACATGGAAAAATGGTACTAAGGTTGGACGTCTATGTTTATACACACCCATACACACATCCCTCAGACAGCTGTTCTATCATTTCTGACATCGTCTCTTTCTACTGTTTTGGACTCTGTTTCAATCGCTGGATAGGATCAAGGAATAACCCTATCCCATTCACATCCAAAATTTTTCTAAGCCATTAGCCCACATACATGAATACAGGGGAAGATACAAATGAGTCTAAGTTATAACTCATAACCTAGAGCAGGGGTCAGCAAACCTTTTTCTGTAAAGTGTCAGGTAGTAAATATTTTAGGGTTTGCTGAGTGTATATGGGTCTCTGGCTCTAACAATGTTTTGAAAATTTAAACTTAGCCTAAAGCCACAGTTTGCCAATGCTTGCCCTAAAGCTAAGAAAGAC
This sequence comes from Papio anubis, assembly GCF_008728515.1. Classification (NCBI taxonomy): domain Eukaryota; kingdom Metazoa; phylum Chordata; class Mammalia; order Primates; family Cercopithecidae; genus Papio; species Papio anubis. The sequence goes on from NC_044991.1 coordinate 27,532,937, forward strand.
TTGTGTCTTAGTGGCAGTCTTGCCACACATTGATAATTATTCTCATTTCGATCTCATAACCAGGAAGGAAAGAGTCTAACAGGGCTAACCACTGAAATGGAATTTACTTTTTTTTTTTAAAATTTATATGATGAATGCTTTTAAAAGACAAAATAACTCATTTATATAACATTTGGTTTTTATTGACAGTCTCGCTCGGTTGCCCAGGTTGGAGTGCAGCAGGGCAATCTTGGCTCACCACAGCCTCTACTTTCCAGATTCAAGCGATTCTCCTGCCTCAGCCTCTCGAGTAGCTGGGATTACAGGCACACACCACCATGCCCAGCTAGTTTTTCTATTTTTAGTAGAGAACGGGGTTTCACCATGTTGGCCAGGCTGGTCTGGAACTCCTGGCCTCAAGTGACCCACCTGCCTTGGCCTCCTAAAGTGTTGAGATTACAGGTATGAGCCACCGTACCTGGCCAGCCTCTGAAAGAATAAAAATCACTATGGGATTAAGTAAACTCAATTGTATTCAGAATTTATCATTCTTTTCTATAGATGTTATCATGAATAATTACAATTGCAAAGTACATATAACTTTGTATGTTCCTCTATTTTGCATTATAGCCAAATAAAATTCTGTACTGCAATAGCTCCTATAATCATTACTTTTGATAACTGAATACTGTTTGTAGTGGGCATATATTTAATAAATTCTCTTTCAGTTTGGTTTTCAAGTAGTTTTGGGTTTTTTTGAGGCAGCATCTCTTGTCACCTAGTGGTACAATCATAACTCATTGCAGCCTTGAACTCCTGGACTCAAGCCCTCCCACCCCATCCTCTCAAGTAGTTGGTTAGACTACAGGTGCGCATCTTGTTTTGTTTTTGTTTTTGTTTTTGTTTTTGAGACGCAGTTTCACTCTTGTTGCCCAGGCTGGATGGAGGGCAATGGCGCGATCTCGGTTCACTGGAACCTCTACCTCCTGGGTTCAAGTGATTCTCCTGCCTCAGCCTCCCGAGTAGCTGGGATTACAGGCGCTCGCCACTACACCTGGCTAATTTTTGTATTTTTAGTAGAGACGGGTTTTCACCATCTTGGCCAGGCTGGTCTCGAACTCTTGACCACATATGATCCACCCACCTTAGCCTCCCAAAGTGCTGGGATTACAGGCATGAGCCAGCATGCCCAGCTGGTTTGAATCCTTTATTAAAGAAAAACGAATTGCTCAGGCACAGTGGCGCACATTTGCAATCCCAACACTTTTGGAGGCCAGGGCAAGAGGACTGTTTTAAGCCCAGGAGTTCCAGACCAGCCTGGGCAACACAGCAGGACCCAGGAGTTCCAGACCAGCCTGGGCAACATAGCAGGACCCTGTCTCTACCAAAAAAAAAAAAACCTCACAAAAAAACAACAATGCTAAAGAAAGTGAACGAGATACAATGAATAAAAACATAAATAGAGAAAACAAAACTAAAGCAAATGGGGGGTTGCTTCTTGGAAAAAGTAAATCAGAAACATTGATTAAACCAGGATGAATCAATGAGAGGAAGAGGAAACACACTGTAATATTAGAAATGAGAAAGGAAGTGGGATTCTGAGTAGTTAAAACAATATCCTACCCCAAATTGAACTACTTTTGCTTCAGGAAAGGAAAGTTTCTAACAAGAAAGCTGTAAGTGCAACCAAGTAAAAACTTGGGTTAGTAAAGAAAATGACTGTCTTAATAGAGGTTGTAAATTATAAAGCTAAATTACCTTTAAAGAGTCTAAAAAATGGAAATAGTAAGTTTTTTTGTGTGTTTGTTTGTTTTTTTGAGACAGAGCTTCACTCGTTTCCCAGGCTGGATGCAACCTCTGCCTCCCAGGTACAAGCGATTATGTCTCAACCTCCCAAGTAGCTCGGATAACAGGCATGTGCCACCATGCCCAGCTAATTTTTTTGTATTTGTAGAGACAGGGTTTCACCATGTTAGGCTGGTCACGAACTCCTGACCTCAGGTGATCCACCTGCCTCGGCCTCCCACAGTGCTGGGATTACAGGCGTGCACCACCACGCCTGGCCCCCAAGATGGAAATAGAAATTATTTAAGCATATTTATTACCTTTAAGGGCAAACCATTTCTCATTAAAGCCAAGAACAAGAAAGCCCATTAACTCCATCTTAAATGTTTAGAAGTTCTGGCTGCAGCAATAAGGCTAAAAATGAACACAAGTGGCAAAAAGGCAAAGATTATACAGTGGTACTAAATGAAAATTAAAAACTAAAAATAGGCCAGGCGTAGTGGCTCACTTTGGGAAATGAAGGTGGGCAGATCACTTGAGGCCAGGAGTTCGAAACCAGCCTGGCCAACGTGATGAAACCTCATCTCTACAAAAAGTACAAAAATTAGCTGGGTGTGGTGGCACACGCCTGTAGTACTAGCTGCTCAGAAGAATCACTTGAACTCGGGGTGGATGTTGCAGGAACCTGGGATCGTGCCACTATACTCCAGCCTGGGCCACAGAGCAAGACTCTGTCTCAAAAAACAAAACAAACTAAAACATCCCATTTTACTTACGGTGCAAAGACAATACAGCAACAATACAGCAACAGCATTTTTCACAAAACATTTTATTACTATAATTGATATTTTACTTATAATTTTTGGCAACATTAATAAAATAATAAATTTCATCTGAAAGAACAAGCGAGCAAAATAGACAAGGAAATTCACAAAGGGTAATAACAAAATAGTAATCTTGACATATTCAATATATTTGTAAACAAAACAAAGTGACATTGCCTTAAAAATATATAGAGGTATCAATAGAAAAACACAGAAAGCTCCTGAAAGAACTCACTATATTAATTTTCATTTGGTTGCAGGCACAGAAATTGACTCGAGCTAGCTCAACTCTAAGACAGAAGCAAAGCCCTTGATGATGATCGTTTTTCAGCTTTTTCATGAAAACTTAGGAAATTTAAATACACTGAAGAGGGAAGAAAAGAGTAGGGAGAGAGTAAAGTGCCTTTAAGAGGAAAAAGTAAAAGTTTTTTTTTTTTTTTAAAGGGAGATCTCATTGTCAGTGGCATTTTAAGAGCCTTGAAGCTCAATGAACCAAAGGAAGTGTCAAACAATTAAGTGAGGTAGCAAGCCATGCAGGCCTAGGGGAAGGGCATTCTAAGAAAGACAATAGCATGTGCAAAGTCTTTGGATTGGGAAGAATGTGATTTGCTTAAGGAATAGCAAGGCCAGTGTGTCAAAATAGTGCATCATTGGGGAAAAGAGTGGAGAAGCATGACATAGAATGAAAGAGAGTAAGGAGGTAGGCAGGGGCCAGATCACTGGAATCTATTATAGTTGGCAATTAATGACCATATGTACTCCTTAAGAGCATGCTTTAATGAAACAGCAAACAACAACAGTGTTGATAATACCAACCAATCACTAAACATACAACTAAAATATTTCATATTTTTACCACAGAAACAGAATACAGGAGGTAAGTATGAAAAGTCTGTAGATCTATTTATACACAGTAGAAGTATCTACCTGAGACAAGAAAAACTGGCACAAACACACCCACTTGCACACACATACCCTTTCTTCAGCTAAAGAAAGGATTCAGGCTGAAATTTTAGTAAAGTGTCTTAACCCAAGCAAAGTAACTGGAAAGACCTAGTAAAGTGTTCAAGGTGCAAATCAAACAAGTGTCAGGCAAATAAATACAATGGGAGCTACAGTCAGAAAATGTTGCAAAATATAGATAATATACTCACAACTTATTTGTTATCTGTACTGCCTTCTATTCTAGTTCTAAGAGGGATGCTAAGCTCTTAATTATCTCTTCGCAGAATTTTGTGAAAGCTTAGGAAATTTAACTAGATTGAGGAGGGAAAAAAGGAGTGGGGAGAGATAATATACCTTTAAAAAGAAATCAAGGAAAAAGGGAAAGATTTCTCCAGACCTATATCTATAGCCAAGATGGCAGAGTCCATGACTGGTGAAGACAGGTTGCTGGGCACCTTAGTCGGGGGTGGAGGTACAAAGGATGGCACCAGAACACAACCAAGGAGACAACTCCGGGAGTCCACAGAGGCACCCAAGGCTGCTGATGTTCAGGAACCAATACTCAAAAAGTACTCCAGAATACTGTGAAACAGCCCCTGGGGAGAGCAAGGGAAAGAGGTTCACCCACAGTACAGATTAGATAGGACAGATCAGATGAAGGACATTAAGTCTTAACACTTACTGAATTAGGGAGACATTTCTTGCACACTGGTATGTATCAAGTAAGACCCAAACAGCATTAGTGTCAATAAACTGGGAAACTATACATAAAACAGAAGAACTGTAAGCTGCAATACATTCATGTCCAAGGCAAGACATAAAAGTTGTAAGCTTCACATGTTCAATTAGGGTAAGATATATATGCACAGAAAAATATAAAGCCATTATGGGTTTAAATTTAGTCAGTCACCCTGGGCTATTTTTGTCCACTGTACCTACTGTTCTTGGACAGTCCTCATTCCAGTTCAACAGTGGGAAAACTAAATTTAGCCCAGTCCAGGAAATGAACAGACACCACTTGTTTGGCCCTTTTCAGTTAAAACTATGAGTCCAGTACAGTTCAAATTATAGATATCAGGGGTTCTTCCCCTTGGGAAACTTAACTTGCTTTACTGCTGTGGCTCAGAAGAATATGGCCAGTTCATTCTCCACTAACGGCTAGCCAGAAGGGAGAGGAGAGAGAATGAATCAATTTCACCTTTAGATCACAGAATGGGAAGTCAGCTAGCACCAGGCACCATTCTATTATTAATTGTATTGCTATTTCATCTCAAACCAATGATACATGGCCGCTCTTCGATGTCTGCAGGGGCCCCTCACCAAACAAAAGCACTTTACTTTGAATGGTTTGGCTTCCTTGGATGTTTCTGGGTTAGGTAAAGATACTCTGAAGCAGTGTTCCTTTTGACCTGGCCCCAAGACCAGAATGAATGTGTGCCTATCCTTCAATTAGAACAAAGAGCCACTGCTCTCCCTTAACTAACTTCCACCTCCTTGGTCTCTGCTCATGCAGCAGCTTCTCTTTCAATTCCACATCCTGGCTTTTCAGAATCTTTTCAGGTTATTTTACGTCAGCACAGCAGAGGCACTTCTGGGAATTCGACAGCAAGTGGGCCAGGGCATAACAAAGCCATTCCAGTCTGACTAGAGTTAACCATGAAATCTTGAATGCATGGAAAAAGCTGAAAAGAAAACTAAGTATTTCAAAAATTCTATGAATTCTGTATATAGAAAAAAGAGCTTTTTCAAGCTTAGGAGTAACATGAAATACCAAAATAATAAATAGGTGCCAGAGGCAGTGGCTCACACATCCCAGCACTTGGGGAGGCTGAGGCAGGAAGCTCCTCTAAGGTCAGGAGTTCAAGACCAGCCTGGGCAACATAACAAGACTCCATCGCTACAAAAAAATTAAAATAAAAAATTAGCTGGGTGTGGTGGCTGCGCCTGTAGTCCTAGCTACTCTCCAAAGGCTGAGGCCAAGGAATGCTTGAGCCCAGGAGTTCAAGGCTGCAGTGAGCTAGGATCACGCCACTGCACTCCAGCCTGGGTAACAGTGAGACCCTGTCTCTAAAGTAAAAAAAAAAAAAAAAAAAAAATTAAAATTAAAAAAATAAATTAATACCTTTTTCTCTCTCACATACACACACACACACACAAACACCTTTCATGTAAGCCAGATACAGTTAACATGAACACCAGATGTTTTAAAATAACACCTCAAAATTCAGATAAAATAATATATATTCTAAATTTTGTTTAAAAAGTCATATATAATCCACTAGTTTCACTATTTTTGGTGCTACTGAATAATGTATGGTTGGTATTTTTTGTTTTTATGAGGTTTTTTAATTTGGTTTGAAATACTTGCTTTAGATTTACTGAAACTAGAATTAATGGGACTTTTTTGAAATTTTGCTTTTAGACCTGGGGAGTGATGGTTCGGAGTCAGATGTGCTCACAGTTATGGATGCTACTTCTACTGATCCTGGCTGAAGAGGTTCTAGTGACACTTGAATAGTAACTTTTGTTTCAGGAGGTAATCCTTCTAGTTGCTTAGGCTTCTTAAACATTTGATGACACTGGGTCTTGTGCTCCATTTTCTCCTTGAAAGTTAAAAACTGTAGCCGGCACTTGGAACACTGGTGTGTACTCTTTCCCCAGTGGCCCCTATAATGACACATGTATGGTGTTGCTGTTTTGAAAATTTTGAGACAAAAGGGACAAAGCAAATTCTTTGTGTTTTCATGGCACGTTCTAAAATGTGTTTCTACATCAGCAAAGACTGACGATCTGTAATGGCAAACTTGGCATACATAGGGCATTTCGCCAGGCTTATGATGGTCCTTCATGTGTTGTAAGAGGACCTGATCTGTTTCAAATGACAATTCACAGATCTTACAGACAGCAGAGGGCTCCTGGGCAGTGTGGACATTTTCAATGTGACACTGTAGCTGGAAGGGAGTGGGAAACTGCCGGTGGCAGTGCTGGCAGGTGGTGTGGTTTTCCCAGCTGTCGTTCTTTTGCTTCTCAAATTCCAAATGATGCTTCACGTGATTCATAAACTTAACATTTTTTAGAACTTTCACGCAACTGAGGCATTTAAAGGTGGTGTGAGTCTTCTGTTCTGGCTGCCCATCTCCTTTATGCTGTCCATAGTAAAAGTCACTAAGTAACACAATGGGATTTTCTTTCTTGGGATCAAAGGTCTTGTTTTGACTCGTTAGACTCAAAATGTCTGTTTTTGTCAATTCATTTTCCCTATCAAGATTTGTATTTATAGGCTTGAAATGGATATTGTCCTTTGGAAAAGCTGCTGGAAAAGGTGCTCCATTCTGAACATGGCTTAATGAGGTATGAACATTGTTTGAGGGTGTACTTTGCTGGGTATTCATTGTATGAAAGGTATCTGAAGGGGACGAAGCTGAAGAATATCCTTCCATAATTCCATCCCTGAGTTTAGCCCTTTTGGGATTTATGCTGTTTACTTCGAAAGTGGAAAGTCGCTTTGATATATGAGGACTTTCATTTATACCTCCTACTGAAAGTGCTGCACTTACTGGCTGATGCAATGAACCTGTGAATGTAATCAAAGGAGAAGGTAATTCTGAAGAGTTATTAGGCACAACTTGTGGTGAACTATTTTTATAATCAGGTTTAGACAAAGGCTCAATAATAATAGGACTATCTGTTGATCTCGATTCAAGTTGGGAAGCTGGCAGGTCGGTCACTGCTTCTGATGTAAGGGTCTCACGACTTGTAGGCTGCAATTTGTCAGCAGTATCTTTTCTAAGGTGACCATACTTTTTTCTCCTTGACCATGAACCCGGGGTGACTCTGTTCAAAATGTTTGAAACGACTGGTTTTGAATTTGAAGTCACCCCAACAAAGATTAGCTCAGCATCTTCATTTACATGTTCCACACCAACAAAGATGAGCTCAGCGTCTTCATCATCTACTTGTTTGGTTTCTTTTATGTTCTTCTGTGGTTCAGGCTCTTTCTCTTCCTCACATGATTGTTCCATTTTCTAATGTTTTTTATTCTTGAACAGTGTGGCCACAAGTCCCAATGCTTCCTTTATATAAACTGCCACCTAAGTACAAACATACATCAGTAAGTACAGGAAAATGCATTACCTTATTTAATTCTCCTCTAAAACATTAAGGTTTTTATAAACATCACTATTTTACAGATAAGAACACTGAGACTGAAAGAGGATAAATAACAGCTTAAAACCTATGATAAAAGATCAGGTTCCTATGAATCCAGAATCATAACTTTGCTGTACTGATTATGCTCTCTTCCATTAAAAAAAAAAAAAGAAAAATCTTCCAGCAACTAATCACTAGGCAAAATTGTATGGAAAAGGACACACATTTTTACCAGGGCATCATTGTGCAGTGTTTAGAAACATGGACTTTGGAGTTGAAGAATAAGCTGGAATCCTCAGTCTGCCACACACCAGCTGCATCCGCTTTATCAAATTTTTTACTTTTAAATGTATTTTGCTATCTTAAAGGCAAAAATTCTATTTCTTAGATTTATAGTAACAGCTGGTTTTTTAAAAGCACCACCTATTCAACGGCAACTTGATTTGTAGTGGAATTGGAAGAAAATTACATTAAATGTACATATCTCAATTGATTCATATATAGTAATCCCATAAACATTAGTACAGAAAAGAGGTATTAAATTTATAGTTAGAGTACCTACACATAGCCAACAAACAGCATAGCACAATGTCAAGTGCCAGGCAGATAATCTCATTCCAACTTATGGCCTTAATTATAATCCATTCACTAATGCCTCCTAAATTTTTCCCTCCAGTCCTGACTTACCCACTGAACTTAAACACAACAGTGCTTCCTCCCTCAATCTACCTCAGTCTCTTCTCCACATAGCAAGCAGATTGATTGTGTTAAACAAAGTCAGACTGTATCATTGTTCAGCTCAAAACCCTCCAATGGCTTTCTGATTAACTGAGAGTAAAAGACCAAGTATTACCAATGCCTAGAAAACCACACTACCAACCCCACATACTGCTCCTGCAGTTATCTCATACTACTCTCCCCGATCTACTTCACTCTAGCCACACTAACCTCCTTACTATTTATTTTTTATTTTAATTTTTTGAATTAAATTTTATTTTTTTGAGATAGAGTCCCGCTCTGTCGCCCAGATATATAACTCAGCTCACTGCAACCTTCCAGGTTCAAGAGAGTCTCCTGCCTCAGTCTCCTGAGTAGCTGGGACTACAGGTGCGCATCACCACATTCACCTAATTTTTGTATTTTCAGTAGAGATGGGGTTTCACCATGTTGACCAGGCTGGTCTCGAATTCCTTCTCTCAAGTGATCTGTGTGCCTTGACCTCCCAAAGTGCTAGGATTATAGGCATGAACAACTGCACCTGGCCCTCCCTGCTATTTCTTGAACATACTAAGCTCTTTTCCTTGCTCAAGGCCCTTGTTCCCTCCAATATGAATGATCATTTGAGTAACTGCATGGCTAGCTCCTTACTGCCCTTAGAGCTCTATTCCAAGTATCTCTCAGTGAGGTTCTCAAATATTCCAACCAACCTCTAACCCACATTCCTAATCTCTTTTCCCTTTTCTTTCATCCCCAAAGCCCTATCATCATTTAACATATTACAATCCTATTTATCTTGATTATTTTCTAATGTCCATCCAGTGGAACACAAAACTCAAAGGACAGGTATTGTATTTTCTGTTGACTGTTGTATACTCAGCACAAAGAACAGGGTCTGACACAGGACAGGTGCTCAACAAATACAGAATTTGTTAAATGAATCAATAAACAGCACTCTCCTTCATAAGATCCTTTATTTTTAAAGAAGATTATGCTTCATTAATTCCACATTTTCTATAAATTTGCTCTAAGAACTTTATCCGTTGGAAATTCTGTAGGCCAATAAAGGACTTAAAGCAAGCACATACACATAAATAATAACTACCTTTACTACACAGGCTGAATTCTAAAATTTTCCATTTCATTTTTTTTTTTTTTTTGAGATGGAGTCTAGTTCTGCCACCTAGGCTGGAGTGCAGTGGCATAATCTCAGCTCACCTCTGCCTCCCAGATTCAAGCAAGTCTCTTGCCTCAGCCTCCAGGGTAGCTGGGATTACAGGCACATGCCACCACACCCACCTAATTTTTGTATTTTTAGTAGAAAAGGGGTTTCACTGTGTTGGCCAGGCTGATCTCGAACTCCTGACCTTGTGATTCACCAGCCTCAGCCTCCTAAAGTGCTGGGATTACAAGCATGAGCCATGGGATTAGAAGCCCGAGCTGCGCCCAGCCTCATTTTTTAAAAATTAACCAATGACCCACAAAATCAGTTAAGCCTCATTACTAGGTCTATTAAAAAATATAGAGTGAAAAAATGAATCCAATGAGACACTTTAATTCTTAAAGACTAAGCAGTTAACAGCAATAGCATCAGATATAGCTGTGCACTAAGTCAGTTTTAGCAGAAAGAGCACAAAACTAGACTTCAGGAATTAGGCATGTCAGTGCTAACTCTGTCTACAAACCCTCCATATAACTATAGTAAATCATAAACGTTTTGGCGCTTTAAAAATTAATCTTCAGACTGGCTGGGCACGGTGGCTCAGGCCTGTAATGCCAGCACTTTGGGAGGCCGAGGCGGGCGAATCATGAGGTCAGGAGATAGAACCATCCCGATACAGCATGGTGAGCCGGTCTCTACCTAAAATACAAAATTAGCTGGGCGTGTTGGCGCACCTGTAATCCCAGCTACTCAGGAGGCTGAGGCAGAAGAATAGCTTGAACCTGGGAAGGAGAGGTTGCAGTGAGCTGAGATCGTGCCACTGCACTTTAGCCTGGGCTAAAACTGGTCTAATAATAGCAAAATGTAGGCACTAGAAACAAACCAAGGTTCATAACTCACCAATTTCTAAAAACATATCAAGATTCACTGTATCCCAATGTGGACCCTTCAAATCAGCATAATCCAAAGCATAAAAATTAAACTGACATCTAATATATGCCATGCACACTGTTTTAATTTTAATGAGGATATCAGTATCTAATTTTGGAACATAGACAATATTTATTCCTATAAATATGTGTATCACCTTGGAAATGAATTTTAATAGGAATACAATATTAAGCATAATACAAATTATGTATTCTTTTCCTCATTTACTCTAAAACTATTATTTTGTTTGCCTATTTCTGGTCAGATATTGTGCAAAGCACAGAGTAGACAGTGGCAAATGCATGAAATATACAAACTGGTGTATCACGAATAGTGATTTACAACTTAATTAGTAGATATATAATGCCACAAAAAAATAAGGCAGATATGAATACACTGCTCTTTGGAGTCAACTAAAATTGGTTTACTCTGTCTATATACAACCTAAATTGCCTAACTCCAGGTTGATGCCACCTAGCCCAGTTAGCCCAGTGTTTCCTAAGCATTACTGACATTTGGGACCAGATAATTCTTTGCTGGGGGTTGTCGAGAGCACTATAGGATGTTTAGCAGCATCTGTGATCTCTACCCACTAGAAACCAGCAGTAATTCCCCAGGGTGGCAACTAAAAATGGCTCCAGGAATTACCAAATGTCCTGTGGGAAAACTCGTGCCCAAATCCAATCTTCTTCTCAGGATCACTTCCACATTTCCAGTAACTACCTTCTAGGTAATTCTAAATGTATTTTCTAACATCCTCTCTAAAGAAAGTATCTGGCTGGGCACGGTGGCTCACACCTGTAATCCCAGCACTTTCAGAGGCCGAGGCAGGTGGATCACAAGGTTAGGAGTTTGCGACCAGCCTGCCAACATAATGAAACCCTATCTCTACTAAAAACACAAAAAATTAGGTGGGTGTGGTGGTGGACACCTGTAATCCCAGCTACTCATGAGGCTGAGGCAGGAGAATCGCTTGAACCCAGGAGGTGGAGGTTGCAGTGAGCTGAGATCACGCCATTGCACTCCAGCTCCGGTGACAGTGCGAGACTGTGTCTCATAAAAAAAAGAAAATATTCTAAATCAAAATCATTAATATTCTCCAATATCCTAAAAAATTAGACTATACTCTGACAACATGGCCATTAGATTTACCTGAAAATTAACTAGTTTATTATTGTTACTATTTTTTCTTTTTCAAGATGGAGTCTTGCTCTGTTGCCCAGGCTAAAGTGCAGTGACACGATCTCGGCTCACTGCAACCTCTGCTTCCCAGGTTGGCTTACTACTGCCTCAGCCTCTCCTGAGTAGCTGGGATTACAGGTGTAACCGCGCCCAGCTAATTTTTGTATTTTAGTAGAGGCGGGGTTCACCATGTTGGTCGGGATGGTCTTCATCTCCTGACGCCATGATTCTCCGCCTCCCGGCTTACTCATCTTTGGCATTACAGGCCCTGAGCCACTGTGCCAGCCAATCTGAAGATTAATTTTTAAAGCCAAAGCGTTTATGATTTACTATAGTTATATGGAGGGTTTGTAGACAGAGTTAGCACTGACATGCCTAATTCCTGAAGTCTGGTTTTGTGCTCTTTCTGCTAAAACTGACTTAGTGCACAGCTATATCTGATGCTATTGCTGTTAACTGCTTAGTCTTTAAGAATTAAAGTGTCTCATTGGATTCATTTTTTCACTCTCTGTTTTTTAAACCTGTTCAAACCTCCTCTACCTCCCAGAAAAATGTCAAAGTACCTTATAAGCCATTTTAAATAACTTTTAGAGCATTGCTCATTCTACCTTTTATGTCCATTCCTATTAATGGCCCCCAGCCCAGGCCCCAACTTCTAGGTTTAGGTCCATTGGTTACTGCATTTTTGTACACCTGTACTAGTCCCTAAATTGTTCTCTTTTCTCTGTCCTTCAAATTATATAACACACCACCACTAGATGGATCTTAAAACACAACTGTAATTATATCAGTGTTCTATTCCTAAGCATTAAATGATTCCTCCAATTCTAGACAGTATTTCAGGTATACATAATTTGGATTATACAATGGCTGAACTGTGTTCCCCCCACCCCCAAATGTGTATACTGAAGCTATAACCCCCAATGTGATGGTATTTAGAGAAGGGGCTTTTGGGTGATAATCAGGTTAAGATGTAATGAGGATATTCATGAGGATAGGGCCCTCATGATGTGATTGGCGCCCTTATAAGAGCAGATACCACAGACCTTGATTCCTCTCTCTGTCATGTGAGAACACAGCAAGAAGGCTGTCACCCACCAGCCAGGAAAAGAGCCTTCACTAAGGAACCAAATTGTCCAGCATCATGATCTTGAACTTCCCAGCCTAAAAGTGTGAGAAATGAATTCCTATTGTTAATAAACCATCAAACAAACAAAGAAGAAAAACTTAAACTGGGTTCTAATAACACTGCTGGGCTTCCTAACCAGCTGCTCTTGGTTAGATTTTTGGCTGTTGTCCATACTGATTAACCCGCCATCCAACCATCATTCAAGATGAGAAAAAGGAATAGAGCAAGAATCAGGAACAAAGCTAATAAGTTAATGAACAAGTTCATTAAGAACAAGAGTAGCATTAGACGATGAGAGTTTTCTTCTCCTCTAGATGTCCAGAGACCCTTCTCTACAAATGTCCACCAATGGATGCATAAATACTTATGTTCCAATTTACCAGAATCTTGAGATACTGGGGTAGGGAGGTTAGACATGCAAAGATATATCAGATCTAACGGGTTTGTCCTCAAAAGTCAATTCACACCCCCGTGATGGGAGAAGCCAATAGGAGGGCTTCAATTCCAAAGAAAGCTGAGAGATCGGTGGATGATAACCCACCTTCCAGATTATTTCTGTGCATTCAAACAATGGCCCTTCTAGTAGATCACTGTTATAACCACACACAAGTTTTTTTCAGGCATCAGTCCCACTTGAGTAACCTTTGTGATTAGATTTCAGGCCACCAGGACTCCTGTGGTACCTATCCCTACTATCTTCCCTTGCCTATCACTTTCTTCACCCCACTGCTGCTTTCTCAAACTCCTGCCCCACCTCCCTCACTCTCCATCTACAGTACTCTTGTCCCCCAGCCCCACCAATAACTCTACACACTTGCTGTCTTAGAATTGAATGCTCATTAAACACAGATCCTTGCAGTAAATGGGAGTTTTACAGTATCCTTAACACTACAGCAAACATTTGTATTCCATCCAGGCCAACTAAATAAAACACAAATAACTTTTTCATAAATGTTTTTTAATAAATACTTTTTCAAAAATAAGCTAAGGATGGTAGAGGAGTGTAAAATAGGGTTGAAACTAGCCTGAGAGGCCAGGCGCAGTGGCTCATGCCTGTAATCCCAACACTTTGGGAGGCCGAGGTGGGCGGATAACCTGAGGTCAGGAGTTCGAGACCAGCCTGGCCAACATAGTAAAACTCCACCTCTACTAAAAATACAAAAATTCGCCAGGCGTGGTGGTGGGCGCCTGTAATTTCATCTACTTGGTAGGCTGAGGCAAGAGAATCAATTGAACCCAGGAGGCGGAGGTTGCAGTGAGCCAAGACTGTGCACAAGACCGTGCCATTGCACTCCAGTGTGGGCAACAAGAGCAATACTCCATCTCAAAAAAAAAAAACAAAAAAACAAAAAAAAACAAACTAGCCTGAGAGTCTAGGAGGGGAGTAACTATTAAATCAAGGTCATTCCTTATCAAAAGACATGACAATTTCCACAGACTAGACTGAGAGAAAAATGAAGAATTTACAGATCCTTTCTACTATTTCCACTCTTGCTACCTTTCTGACCTTTTTTCCCACTATTCTAATCTTCATTCACTTTAAACCAGCCACACTGGCTACCTTGCTATTCCTTCACAGTCTCTGCCCAACACTTATGTCCCCATGGCTAACATGGGGACATTTTATCCCCTTCAAGTTCATGTCCAAATTTACCTTTTCCATGAGACTTACTCTAACCACACTACATAAAATTACAATTCTCTTATACCTCCTCAACTTCGAATCCTGCTCTATTATTTTTTTCCTAGTTCTATAACATCATCTTCCATTTCACCAGAGAATTTGCATTTTTATTATACTTACCATCTTTCTTTCTCTACTGGACTGTTAGTTCCTTCTGTTGGAGTAGTTTGTTTTGTTTTTGTTGTTCATTTTTGTCTGTTGTGTTCACTGATTTCTCTCAAGTGCCTAAAGCAGTGCCTGGCACACAATAAGCACTCAAATATCCATTAACGGAAAAATGTTATCTAGAAGTAGTTAGAAATCAATTCAAAAAGGTAGACTGAAGGAAAAAGTGGAAAATGTTCAAACATGGGAAACAGCCAACTTTCAAGTCTGGCTGCTCCTAAAGTGTACCCTTAGAGGAAATGTGACAGTCCCACAATCCTGGGGTTCAGAAGAAAAATGTGTATGGCCAGATCTCATCATAAGGACCAACAGTTTGGGGAAGCCTTTCCTCAGAAGAGTATGTGTGTAGTTAAAAACTCGCGTGTGGTTATAACAATGATTTACTAGAGCTGGGCACTGTGGCTCACGCCTATAATCCCAGCACTTTGGGAAGCTGACGCAGGCGGATCATGAGTTCAGGAGTTTGACACTAGCCTGGCCAACACAGTGAAACCCCATCTCTACTAAAAACACAAAAATTAGCCAGGCATGGTGGAACGTGCCTGTAATCCCAGCTACTCAGCAGGAGAACTGCTTGAATCTGGGAGGCAGAGATTGCAGTGGAACGAAATTGCACCACTGCACTCCAGCCTGGGTGACAGAGCAAGACTCCGTCTGAAAAAAACAAAGAAAAAACAATGATCTACTAGAAGGGCCATTGTTTGAATGCACAGAAATAATCTGGAAGGTGGGTTATCATCCACTTACCTCTCAGCTTTCTTTGGAATTGAAGCCCTCCTACTGGCTTCTCCCATCATGGGAGGTGAGAATTGATTTTTGAGGACAAACCCGTTAGATGTGATATGTATTTGCATGTCTAACCTCCCTACGCCAGTTAGTTATGCATGGGATCTACTTTTTTTTTTTTTTTTTTTTTTTTTTTGAGACGGGAGTCTCGCTCTGTCACCCAGGCTGGAGTGCAGTGGCGTGATCTCGGCTCACTGCAACCTCCACCTCCTGGGTTCAAGCAATTCTCCTATCTTGGCTTCCCAAGTAGCTGGGACTACAGGCACATGCTACCACGTTCATCTAATTTTTGTATTTTTAGTAGAGACAGGGTTTCACCATATTGATCAAGCTGCTCTCGAACTCCTAAACTCAGGTGATCCACCCGCCTTAGCCTCCCAAAGTGCTGGAATTATAGGCATAAGCCACCGTGCCCAGCCTGGGATCTACTCTTAAACAACAGAGAAAATCAGTCATTTTTCCCCTTTTCTTTCCCTTCCTCCTATGAGCAGAATCTTGGTCAGAAGAGTCTACAAAGGAGATTTGACAGGGTAGCAGTTCAAACTAAAAGTGGTCTGATAGTTCAGAGTAAAGTTTCTTCACTAAAGCTGAGTTTTTAAAGGGCTTGAAGAATGATTTAAAAAGGGGTTGTGGAAGACCACAAAAAAGACAACTAAAAAAATGCGTAACAAAGTCAACAGGGTGAAGTTAAGGGGAATGGAGGAATAAGGACCTACAAATAGCTGCTCCTTCATAAAAGCAAAGAGAACACTAGCAAAAACTACAAAAATCACATTTTTCAGATCCTGGAAATTAACAAAAGCTTGTAAAAATCAAAAGATTTTATTACAAAATGGTTTGGCAGTTCCTCAAAATGTTAAACATAGATTTATGGTCCCAGAAATCTACTTCTAAATATACACTCAAAGAAACAAGGGTACTCAAGTACATGTATACATGTTTATAAGCAGCAATTCATAATAACCAAAAGGTAGAAACAACCTAAATGTCCATCAGTGGACGAATAGATAAACAAATCATGGTATGTACATACAATAGAATGTTTATTCAGCCATAAAAGAAATGACATACTGATACATGCTACAACATGGTAAACCCTGAAAACACACCATGTGAAAGAAGTCAGGCACAAAAGCTCATATACTGTATGATTTCATTTACAGGAAATATCAGAAATAGATAAATCCATAGATATTAAACAAAGATTTGTGGTTGCCAAAAGATAGGAAAGGGAAAATGGTGAGAAACTGCTTAATGGGTAAAGGGGTTTTACTTTGGAATGATGGAAATGTATCAGAACTAGATAGAGGCAGCACACGTACAATATTACAAATGCACTAAATGTCACTAAATTGTTTACTTTAAAATAACTGATTTTATGTTATGTGATTTTCACTTCAATTAATTGTTTTTTAAAAATAAAGAGGGGCCATTACTACCAACCACACAGAAATAAAGATAATTATAAAGGAATACTATGAAAAATTGTCTGTCAAAAAATTAGATAACCTAGACGAAACAAATTCCTAGAAAGACACGAGCTAATGAACGGACTCAAGAACAAACAAAATATGAATGGATCCAAAACAAGTGATAGAATTAGTAATCAAGAAACTACCCCAAATAAAAGCCCAAAATCAGATAGCTATGCTAGTAAATTCTTAACGTTTTAAAAAGAATTAACACCAATCCTTCATAAACTCTTCCAAAAATTAGAAGAGGAGAGAAAACTTTGCACATCTATGAGGCTAGTTATTACTCTTATACCAAAATCAAACCAAGAAATCATATTAAAAAAACTACAGGCCAATATCCCTTATAGAGGCAAAAATCCTCAACAAAATGTTAGCACACAAAATCTAACAACATATATAACAATTACATACAATGACCAAGTGGGATTTATTTAAAAAATACAAGGATGGCTCATTCTATGAAAATCAACCAACACTATTATCATTTTATTTTATTTTTTTAACTTTAATTTTTTTTTTTTTTGAGTCAGAGTTTCATTCTTGTTGCCCAGGCTAGAGTGCAATAGTACAATCTCAGCTGACCGCAACCTCCTCCTCCTGGGTTCAAGTGATTCTCCTGCCTCAGCCTCCCAAGTAGCTGAGATTACAGGCATGCGTCACCACGCACAGCTAATTTGTCTGTATTTTTAGTACAGACAGGGTTTCTCCATGTTGGTCCGGCTGATCTCGAACTCCCAACTTCAGGTGATCCGCCTGCCTAGGCCTCCCAAAGTGTTGGGATTACAGGCGTGAGCCACCATGCCCAGCCTATACCATTTTACTAAAGGACAAAAACCACATCTGTCTGCAGAAAAAACACTTGACAAAAGCTAACATCCTTTTATGATTTGAAACAACAAAACAACTAGGAATAGAAGGGAACTTTCTCCACCACACAAAGGCATCTGGATGAGACTCCTAGCTATTATAGTATCATACTTAATGGTGAGACTGAAAGTTCCCCTGCCCCTAAGATCAGGAACAAGACAGATGTGCACTTTCACCACTTCAATTCAACACTGTACTGGAGGTTCTACAACCAAGGTAATTAGGCAAGAAAATGAAGCAAAAAGCATTCAGATTGGAAAGGAAGAAGTAAAACTATAATGGAGATGACGAATAGCAATAACTCAATTTTTTAAAAGGGCAAAGAACATGAATAGACATTTCTCCAAAGATGATATACAAAAGACCCAGGAAATATGTTCAGTGTCATTAATCATAAAAGAAATGCACATTAAAACCACCATGAGATACCACCTCACACCTACTAGGATGACTACTATTAAAAAACAAACATTGTTGGAAAAAAATTAGAATCCTCATGCATGGTTACTGGATTGTAAAATGGTATAACTACTATGGAAAACGGTACAGAAGTTCCTCATAAAATTAAGAACAGTACTATATGTTCTAGCAATCTTACTCCTGGGTATACATCTAAAAGAATTGAAAGCAGGGTCTCGAAGAGATATTGGCACACCCACGTTCACAGAAGCACTATTAAAACAGCCAAGGGGTGGAAGCAACCCAAATGTCTACCCAAAAATGAATAAACAAAATATATCATATATCATTCAACCTTAAAAAGGAAGAAAATCCTGTCACATGCTACATGTTTGAACCTTGAGGATATTATGCCAAATAAAATAAACCAGTCATAAAAGACAAATACCTTTGTATTTGTATGATTCCACCTATATGAGATAACTAAAATAGTCAAATTCATAGAAACAGAAAGTAGAGGCAGGGAGCAGTGGCTCACACCTGTAATCCCAGCACTTTGGGAGGCTGAGGTGGGCAGATCACCTGAGGTCAGGAGTTTGAGCTCAGCTTGGCCAACATGGTGAAACCCTGTCTCGACTAAAGATACAAAAATTAGCCACATGTGGTGACAGGCGCCTGTAAACCCAGCTACTGGGGAGGCTGAGGCAGGAGAATCGCTTGAACTCGGGAGGCAGAGGTTGCAGTGAGCTGAGATCATGCCACTGCACTCCAGCCGAGGCGAGGCGACAAGAGAGAAACTCTGTTTCAAAAAAATAAATTAGCTGAGCGTGGTGGCACACAGCCGTAGTCCCAGCTATTCAGGAAGCTGAGGCAGAAGAATCCCCTGAATCCAGGAGGCAGAAGTTGCAGTGAGTGGAGACTGCACCACTGTACTCCAGCCTGGGTAACACACCAAGACTCTGTCTCAAAAAAATAAGGGAAAAAAAAAAAAAACACAGAAGGTAGAGTAATGGTTACCAAGGGCTAGGGGCAGAGGAAAAGGGTGAGTCTGTTGTTTAATGGGCATTGTTTCAGTTCTAGAGATCTGTTTCACATCAATGCAAATACACTTGAAACTACTGAACTATTAATTTAAAAACGGTTAAGGTGGTAAATTGTATGCGTTTTTACCACAATAAAACAATTCATTTTAAAAACAGGTCCCAATCGGGCATGGTGGCTCACGCCTATAATCTCAGCATTCTGGAAGGCCAAGGTGGGAGAATCACTTACAGTCAGGAGTTTGAGACCAGCCTGGCCAACATGGCAAAACCCTGTCTCTACTAAAAATACAAAAATGAGCCGGCATGGTGGCACACGCCTGTAATCACAGCTACTCAGGAGGCTGAGGCAAGAGAATCACTTGAACCCAGGAGGCAGAGGTTACAGTGAGACGAGATCAAGCCACTGCACTCCAGCATGGGCGACAAAGTGAGACTCTGTTTAAAAAAAAAAAAAAAAGGTTGGACATGGTGGCTCATGCCTGTAAGCCCAACACTTTGGAAGGCTGAGATGGGAGGATCACTTGAGCCCAAGAGTTCAAGAGCAGTCCAAGCAATGTAGTGAGACTCCTTGTCTACAAAAAAATTTAAAAACACAGGCACAGTGGCTCATACCTGTAATCCCAGTATTTTGGGAGGCTAAGGCAGGAGGACTTAGCCCAGGAGCTCCAGACCAGCCTGTACAACATAGTGAGACCTAACTCTACAAAAAATTTAAAAATTAGCCAGGCATGATAGAGTATGCCTGTGGTCCCAGCTACCCAGGAGGCTGAGGTGGAAGGATTGCTTGGGCCTAGAAGGTGGAGGCTGCAGTAAGCTGTGATCACATCACTGCACTACAACCTTGGTGCCAGAGTAAAACTGTCTCAAGAAAAAAAAAAAGTTTTAATTTAGCTGGGCATGGTGGCACAAGCCTGCAGTCGAAGCTACTGGGGAGCGGAATGAGGCAGGGTGGCAGCTGAGATAGGAGGATCACTGGAGCCTGGGAGGTCGATGTTGCAGTGGGCCATAACTGTGTCACTGTACCGCAGCCTGGGCAACAGAGGGAGACCCTGTCTCAAAAACAAACAATAAAAAAAGGGAACAGGATTTGAACACTTCTCCAAAGAAGATACACAAATGGCCAAGCAGCACACGAAATGCTGCTCAACATAATTAGTCATTAAGGAAATGCAAATCAAAATCACAATGAGCTATTACTTCACATCCACTAGGTTAGTTATAGCCAAAAACAATCTCAAGTGTTGCAGAGGATGTGCAGATATCTGAACCCTCATATACTGCTGGTGGCAATATACACTGGTACTCTGGAAAACTTTGGCAATTGCTCAAAATTTAAATATAGAGTTACCATATGACCCAACAGTATCACTGCTAGGTATATACCTAAGAGAACTGAAAATATAACATATACATAAGCTAGCTGACATATAGCAACAATGCTGCTACAAAGTGCAAACAACCAAATGTAAATTAACTGATGAATGAATAAACAAACTGTGGTATATCTGTACAATGAAATACTATTCAGCCATAAAAAGAAATGAAGTACAAACAGGCATACAATACGGTGTACCTTGAAAATACACTAAGTGAATAACGCCACACACAAAAGGCCACATATTTTATTATTTTACTTATACAAAATGTCCAGAATAAGGCAAATTCATACAGACAGAAATAAAGTAGCAGCTGCCATGGGCTCCATGAAAAGAGGAATGAAAGGAATACAGCAGGTTTGAAAAATGGCCCCCAGAATATCAGGTCCTAATCCCTTAAACCTGTAAATGTTACCTTATTTGGAAAAAGGATCTTTGTAGATGGGAAAATTATCCTGGACTATACAGGTGGGCCCTAAATGCCATCACAAGTATCCTTGTAAGAGAAGCAGAGGGAGATTTCACACATACTCTAGGAAAAGGTGAAGACAGAAGCAAAGATTAGAGTGGCATGGTCACGAGCCAAGGAATGTCACATCCACAAACTAGAAGATGCAAAGAATGAATACTCCCCTAGAGTTTCCCAGGGGAGCACAGCCCTGCCAACATCTTGATTTAGGTCTTGTGAAACTTATTTTAGACTTCTGACCTCCCGAACTAAGGGAGAATAAATTTTTGTTATTTTATGCTACCAAGTTTGTGATAATTTGTTATAGCAGCCACAGAAAAGTAATATAGGGAGTGACTGCTAATGGATACAAGGTTTCTTTAGAGTTGATGAAATGTCTTGGAATTAGATATTGCTGATGGTTGTACAATTTTATAAGTATATAATACTAAAAACCATTCAATTTCACATGCCAAAGAGTGAATTTTATGGCATACGATTTATATTTCAAAGAAAAAAAATGCCTACCAACAGGCTGGTATAACCCTCCATCTCCCAACAACTGCTGCTAAATTTTCAAAGCACCATTAAGCAGACTCAATAGGTAACAAGGATAATCGAACAATGCAAGCTAATCTAGCCAACAAAAAGAATTAAACTAGTATCAGGTGGTCAATTTATAAATTGTAGTGGGAGTCATACATTCCCAAAGATGGAATAGTTATATCTCCTTGCAGAGTGAACACTTCTCCAATACCAAGGACTTGGAAGACCAAATAAATTATATGTAGGATTACCAAATATGCTGGTATGACCAAGACAGTTGCAGTTTAAACTTCTATCTCTGTGTAATTACAGATTGTGCCACTCTTCAATCTTTAATAAGTCCTTCAGTTTAAATGACAAATTACATAGTCAACCTAGTTATAAGGAATCTAGAGATTGTGAGAAGCTGTGAGAGCATATTCTATGCAGGCCAGATAGGTCCTATCACGACTCCCTATGTAACCTGGATCTCTGTGATTGGGAAGTTCCCAGGGAAAAAACCCCAGTTAAGACTTCTGCAGAGCATTCACATTTTGTTTCAAACTTATACAACACTAATGCTTAAGCTCAACTCTCAGAATTGTATTATTCAGTATTATCCAAATGACTAATTTATACACTGAAGGGAAAGAACAAGGAAAGGACCTATATACACTTGCAGTTTACAAGTATAAGAAGCTAACAAAGAATAAGATTAAAATAGTTTGTGCCAGGCCGGGCATGGTGGCTCACGCCTGTAATCCCAGCACTTTGGGAGGCCGAGGCAGGTGGCTCACGAGGCCAGCAGTTTGGGAGGCCGAGGCAGGTGGCTCACAAGACCAGCCTGACCAACATGGTGAAACCCCATCTCTACTAAAAATACAAAAAAATTAGCTGAGCATGGTGGCGCACACCTGTAATCCCAGTTACTCAGGAGGCTGAGGCAGGAGAATCACTTGAACCTGGGAGGTGCAGTGCAGTGAGCTGAGATCGTGCCACTGCACTCCAGCCTGGGCAACACAGCAAGACTCCGTCTTAAAAAAAAAAACAAAAAACAAAAAAAACACTTGTGCCCACATTAACTAAGTGTTAAAAGCCAAAAGGTGAAAGTCACTATTCTCCTTTCACATATCAACTTGACCCTAAGGTAATATTGCTGCATTAGAACTGAGCTGGTGGGAGGGATGTTAAGAAATTAGGGAGAAATTGTTACTCTACAGAAAGACCATCATATAAGACCAAACATTTGATGTTCTGATGTTTGCTATTTTGGCGGAACTACAGCTACAAAATGTATTGCATCAGTAGAATTAAAACACATCCCAGTCCACAAAAAACTAAGAGAGAAATTATACAGGAATGATCAAGAATCTGCACAGTTCTGATCATCTCATGACTAGAGAGAAAAGGAGGAGGGGAAGCATCAGGTATTTGAGAGGAATTTAAGACCACTCATTCAATAAAAGTTTGGTGGGCCAACAAGGTGCCATGCGTTGGTCTGGGGATACAGCAGTGATCCAAAGTCCTTCACTTTAGGGAGCTGACATTCCAGAAGGGGTAGTCAGAAAATAATTGTTTTTAACAAAAGTAAGATGGTTATATGAACACTACGGAGAAAAATAAAGTAGGAAATGGAAGCAGGTTGATATTCATATAATATGAATATGGCTACCGGTGGAAGATTACTCCAGCAAAGGGAACAGCAAACACAAAGGTTCTGAGACCAGAGCATTTAACACATGCAAGGACTGCTCAACAGGCTAACACAGGTGGGCCAATGAAAAGGGTGACAAGTTAGAAATGAGATAAAAAATGAGCTGATTGTGGTAAAGGAAAACCAAGATCATGTAGGCCATTCTAAATTCTTCAGCTTTGGCCAGGTGCGATGGCTCTCGCCTGTAATCCTAACACTTTGGGAGGCCGGGGCAAGCAGATCACCTGAGGTCAGGAGTTCGAGACTAGCATGGCCAACACGGTGAAATCCCATCTCTACTAAACATGTAAAACTTAGCCAGGCATGCTGGCATGTGCCTGTAGTCCCAGCTACTTGGGAGGCTGAGGCAGGAGAATTGCTTGAACCCAGGAGACAGAGACTGCAGCGAACTGAGATCGTGCCACTGCACTCCAGCCTGGGTGACAGAGCGAGACTCCGTCTAAAAATAAAAATAAAAATAAAAATAAAATAATAATAATACAAAAATTAGCTGGGTGTGGTGGCGGGCACCCGTAATCTCAGCTACTTGAGAGGCTGAGGCAAGAAAATCGCTTGAACCCAGGAAGCAGAGGTTGCAGTAAGCTGAGACCGCACCACTGCACTCCAACCTGGGTGACAGAGTGAAACTCCATCTCAAAAAATAAGTACATAAATAAATAAAAATAAAAATAAATTCTTCAGCTTTTACCCTGAGTGTGATGAGAGATTACTGGAAGGTTGTGAGTGAGAAGTAATATGATCTGATTCATTTCATCAGGATTGGTCTGGCTACTGTGTGGAGAATAGACTTTAGAGAGTAACAGGGGAAGCAGAAGACAAGAAGCTACTGAAATAATATAAACAAAAGATGATGGTAGTATCGGACAGGGTGGAGAAATGGAGATGCTAAGGAGTCGGACTCTAGATCAAAATCTAGAAGGCCTATAAGGTTCACTGATGGATTGGGTTTGGGATGTGAAGGAGAGGAGGAGGACACATAAGAGGTAATGCTGAGCAGGTAAATCTATGAGATCAGAGCTCAAGGAAAGTTCTGAGGTAGGTACTTAAATTTTGAAGTCTTCAGTATGCAGCATTATTTAAAACACAAGACTGGATGAGATCACTCAGGGAAAGAGGTCTGAGATCTAAGCTCTGGCTCATTCCATTGATTAGAGATCATGGAGATGAGAAGGAGCTGGTAAAGGAAATTAAAAAGAAACAATTATTCACAGCCATTCCGGTGGGAGGAGAATCAAGAAAGAGAAGCATCCCAGAATCCAAAGGGGAGGAGAAAAGGAACAACTATAATATATGCTGCCAATAGATCAAATAAAATCAAGAAAATCAACTAAAACTGACCAATGGATTAATAAGCAAAATGGAATTCACTGGTGACCTCCACAACAGTGGGTTTAAAGGAGAATGAGAACAGGAGTTAGCAAATATGGACAACTCTAGAGAAATTTTCCTGTAAGGACAAGCAAATACAAAATAAAACAAGCAGATGGGAGATGTGGCATCAAAAACGAGATCTTTAAGGTGAGGTTACAGTACAATCAGTATGTTTGCTATGTTAATGATCTGGAGAGACAGAACACTTAACCCTAGACAAAGAGAAGTCTTGCTAGAATAATATCCTTAAATTAAAAAGTGCACATGTAGAGGCTTTGGCCTTAGCAAGAAGTCAAATTATTCACCCAGAGTAACAGGACAATGCTTTGAGATCTTATGGAAAAGGGTTAAATGGTGGATAAATGGCTGTGGTAGCCATCCTCCAAGACCGACCTAAACGAATCCCATTTCCTGGAATTCACATAGATGTAGCCCTCTCCCACATTGTAACAGGGTTGGTCTGTGGGATCAAGCACATACAGCAAAAAGTGATGGTATGCCACTTCAGAAATTAGGTCATAAAGACTGCCCTTCATCTTGGGTACAAGGTCTCTTGAATAATTTGCTCTGAAGTAAGCCAGCTACTATGACACGAACAGCCCCACAGAGAGGCCCACAGAGTGAGGAACTGAGGCCTCTTGTCAACAGCCCAGTGAGTGAGCTTAGAGGCAGATGATCCAACCCAAGTCAATCTCGGAGAGACTGACAATCCAGCCAAAAGTTTGACTGAAACCTCATGAGAGACTCTGAGCCAGAACCAGCCAGCTAAGCCACTCTTGGATTCCAGACCTTCAAAAACTATGAGGTAATAAAATTTTTTTTAAACTACTAAGTTTTGAGACAATTTGTTACACGGCAATAGATAACTAATACAATGGGTCTCACTGAGCTGTAATTACAAATTGCTGGCCACAGAATTCACCTATAATCTCACCTACTGGCACGCAATGACTTCAGATGGCCTCCCCTGTCCTGCCATGGATTAAGCAAAGTGGAATTCACTGGTGACCTCGACAACAGTGGGTTTAAAGAAGAATGAGAACAGGAGATAGCAAATATGGACAACTCTGAAAGTTTCCTGAGGCAATTACCTCATGAAACAACAGCTGTTGAGAAAGGGGGTATGATAAAAGAAGTCAGCTTTATATAACTTAACATCCATGATGCTCTTACTTTCTTTTTCAAAAGATCTGGTAAAAGAATGCCACTATCACCCCCTCTCCTTTCTCAAGAAAGCAATTTACAGGGTTCCCGAATTACCTTTATCAATTGACCTGAACTAATCATACACATTCAGATTCCCTTAGTAAAATATTAAACACTAAAGAGCTATGTTTTAGCACAGGAACGGGCAAGAGAGCGAAACTGAAGGAAAAAAGATACAACTTTGGTCCTTATCAGGCAGACTTCTCTCTTCTTACCTCAGGTTTACAACGCAACTTTTAAGAACTTGAGCTATTCCAGGCAGAAGGTCACATCCTTGAGGTAACCAGAGAGAAGCGTTAGTTACTTACATGTTACGGGAATATCTGCGATCCCACTGCCTACCTGACATTGCCATTTGGGTGTTTCTCAATCATCTCACACTTAACCAGAAAAGTGAACTGAATTCCTTTCCCCCAGATCTGTTCCTCCAATCTCCCCCACCTTAGCAAAGTTAACATCCCACCCGCCAACTGCCCAAATCAAAAGCCTTCAAATCACCTCAGGTCCCGGCTCTCACGGGAGGGACTCCATTAGGGACCCAGGGGCGGCCTTAAGAGTCCCTGCGGCCACGCAGTAAGACAAGACGCTGAGGTAAGGGAGAGAGGCCAATACATTCAAATGCCTTAAGGGGTCTGGGCCTACAGGTCTCCAGAATGGGGGAGGGCCTGGGGTTACAAAGCAGTTTTCAGATTTTTAAATACATTGAGCGCCAAAAGAAACCCCGCGGGGCGATGGGGGAGGGGAGCGCACTGGGAGCCAGGAAAGGCCCCTTCTCCGGGAGGCCAGGGCCCAGCCCGGGGGTGGGGACGTCTGCGTGAGGGAGTGGAGGCTGATGTGAAAGTGGCGCCTGCTGAGATTAGGGAAGGGGGTGTGCGTGAGGGGATCGTGCGACCTGCTTCTGCCTTGCACTCCCCACAGAAAGCGGCTGCATTGCAAAGGCCGCTCCGGCAGCGCACCGCCAGGCGCGGGGTCGCTACCCGCAGGGCTGCGGCTCGCCAGGAAATCCCTCAAGTCTCCCCTCAGGGAACGCTGAAGCCGCGCCACGCCCCCGTCCTTACCGGTCCGGATCAGCTGCTGTTCTTGAGCTGCCAGCCACGCACCGGCCCCGGAGGCGCTCCCGCGGAAAAGCCGGCGGGGACTACGCCTCCTCAGGCCCCCGGCGCCGCCGACGCGCACGCCTCCACCCGCGCGCGTCCAGTGGAGACCTGCGATTGGCTGCCAGGTGCCGGCGCGAGATCGGCGCGGCTCCAAGCTGGGCGCATGCGCGCGCTCTGACGCCCCTGGTGGTGACTGCTGGACTTGGTGTCAGCTTGAGAGTGGGTGGGGTGGGGGCGGTAGCAATGCCCCTGAGGCCTTGGAAGGATGTTGGGTTCTGGATCAGGGTTCCAGACAGTCAGGGTTCCAGAGCTGAGGGGCATCCAAGCAGTCAGGGTTCCAGAGCTGAGGCTGAGGCAGCCAGAGCTCGGGGCGGGGGATAGTCTGCCCACCAGAAGTCCAGCTGTTTATAATTCTCAGGTGTAGTCCCTTTGCTGGCTCTCCATGCTTAAGGGATTGTGACGAAACAACTGAGCCTTACATCTGTCCTCTTCTAGTTAACATCTGGGGCCAGTCGAATCCAGCCTGCCACCTGTTTTTGTACAGCTGGCAGCAAGCTAAGAACAGATTTCATGTTGTTTAATGGCTAAAAAAAGGAGAATAATATTTTGTGGCGTGTGAAAATTACATGAAATTCAAAATTCAGTGTCCATAAATAAAGTTGTATTGGAACAACAAACATGCCCATTCCTTTAGGTATTATTTATGCCTGTTTTCCTGCTTCAACAGCAAAGTTGATTAATTGCCAGAGACCGTGTATGAAAAGCTTACAATAGTTAGTATCTGGACCTTTACATAAAGTTTGCCCACTCAATTTACTTGCAGGTTTTGATTTTTTTTAATTGACCAATTCTGCCAAAAGTCTATTTTAGCAATCCTTTTTTGGCGAGGGCGAGTAAATCACTTTTGGTTTCATTAATCTATAATGTTATTTTCTTATCTATTTCATCTATTTCTTCCACTCTGTTATTTCCTTCCTTCCTGTCGTCATAGGCTTGCTCTGTTACTCCTCTTTATAACTTTTGGAGAAAAATGCCTACATCATTTGCTTGTAAACTCTTTTCTCTTGTATTTAATGCTATAAATTTACCTTCAAGTACCAGTTTAACTGTGTCCCACCAGTTCTGCTTGGTAATATTTTCATTATCCTTCAATTAGTTATGTCCTAATTTTCCTAGTTGTTAGAAGTGCTTCTTCCCCAGTACCAGAAAGAAATAGCACTTGAACATAAATTTAATTTTCTCAGCAAGGCCATTTTTACTTTCTGCAGAAAGGGTACCCTCGCCAGCAGTTTTGCCAAGAGTACCCTGAACAAAGGATACAGGGCTATTTATAACCTGACGCTTCCACCTTGCTGCTGTGTCCGGTTTCCATTGGCTGAAACGGAACCTCACATTCTGTGTTTGTCCCAATTGGCTAACAACTTAGAACTTTCTAACAGAGGCAAAGGCGGAGGAGAACAAGGGAAGGAGGAAGTAACTTGTGGAATGCTGAGAAAGGTAAAAACACCTCCAAATAAGGAAGAGGAATAGGCTATGACCTAATGCTTGCTTGGACCAGTATAAGCATGCCAGGGCAAATATTTAGGCTAAATTGTGGGAGCTAAGAACACAAAATACATTAATTCATTTATTACAGCTAGCAGATATCTAAGAATGTTAGCACAGGTCTTTGAATAAATTTTACTTCTAAGAGAAGTGACTATTTATTCCTAATTCGACAGGGAGGAAACTCTCTTTGAAGAGGAACCTCTACTTTACTTTTTACATAGTGATTCTAACACAAGGGTTGTATAGTATGTTATTTATTTTTGAAATCTATGAGATTTTTTTTACAATTATTTATTTTTGAAATCTCTGAGCTTTTTAAAAGATATTTTTAACTGTATTATAATCAGATAACATGGCCTAAATATTACTGACCTTTGCATTTGAAGATTTCTGTTCAGTGAAGTGTACCTTAGTCAAAATGAAGAGATCATAGATATAAAGAAGATATTTGCAGTATCTAAAATGTATATATGACGCTGAGATGTAAAGATATTTGCAATATCTAAACTGTATACATGAAGCCAAGCGCAGTGGCTCACACCTGTAATCCCAGCATTTTTGGAGACCAAGGCAGGCAGATCACTTGAGGTCAGGAGTTCAAGACCAGCCTGGCCAACATGGTGAAACCCCATCTCTACTAAAAATACAAAAATTAGCTGGGTGTGGTGGCACGTGCCTGTCGTCCCAGCTACTCAGGAGGCTGAGGCACGATAATTGCTTAAACCTGGGAGGCAGAGGTTGCAGTGAGCTGTGATTGCACCACTGCACTCCAGCCTGGGCAACAGAGTGAGACTCCGTCACAAAAAATAATAAAATGAAAAATAAATATATGTGAAATGATCTTCTTTTGGCTTCATAACAATTCCAATATCCATCAGTAAATTAGTATCAACCAAAATTCAGGCTTTATTCAAATGTCGCTACTTTTTCCCATCATCCTTTTTGTTCCAGATTCCCATGCAGGATACTGACTTGTACTTAGTCATTTTGTCTTCTTAGCCTTCTCTGGTCTGTGACAGTTTCTTAAACTTTTCTTGCTTTTCATGACCTTGACAATTTTAAGAAGTAAAGGGCAGGTATTTTTCAGAGTGTCTCTCAATTTAGGTTTGATGTTTTTCTAGTGGTTACACTGGGGTTATGGTTTTTAGAAGACTATCACAGACATGATGTGTCCTTCTCGTAATTTCTCATCAGCAATCCATGCTATCAATATGACTTCCTACTGGTTTCTCCACTGTAAATTACTTTTTCTCCCCTTTCGTACCCTATTCTTTGGGAGTAAGTCACCAAATCTTGCCTACACGCAGGAAGGCCATGAGGTCTCATTAAGGGAAAATTATCTGTGCAAATTATTTGCAACTCTTCTTTAAGGAAGATTTGTCTCTTCTTCCTTTAGTTTTAAATTAATCAAAAATAGGTTTAGTTTTAAATTAATCATAAGTAAATAAAATTAAAAATTTAGTGTCTCAGTCACACTAGCCACATTTCAACACATCAGTAGTCACCTGTAGCATATTGGACAGAGCAGAAGTAGAGCATTGTCATCATCACAGAAAGCTCTATGGACAGCATTGACTTAGATCTTTAGTGAACCTTTCTTCTTTCCAAATATATGCATTTAAAAATACAAATTCCCAGGAACTGTGTTAATTCCACTGCATAAATTTTGTGCTTGTTTTCAATACCTTTCAATTCAATATTTTCCTTTTTTCACTGCAATTTCTCAGAGGAGCTATGGGTTATTTAGAATGAGGACCAGGACTGGGGTGAGATAAGCAAGGAGGCTGGAGTGCATTAAGGAGAGACGCACCCCCAGCTTCAGGGATGGCACGTTGTCACCTTAGGTTCCCTGCTTGCTTTACCCTAGTCCCAGCCCTGTTTAGAACTGTATTGCCTAATTGAGGGACTTTGGGGTTTTTTTCAGTGATCTTTCTGTTACTGATTTGTAAGTCGATTCCCCTACAGTCAGTGGGGAACTACAAAGAGCCCCATAGCTAACATCACAATTAAAGTAAACTACTATATCTGAGTTTGAGACCACGCAAAGGACACCCATGAAAGCCACTTCAATTAGTAAAGCATTTGGAATAGCCAATGCAACTTTGAATGCCAAAGTTGGAGAAATGAAACTACCACATGGAGGATTATGCAAAGCTACAATCATTAAGATACTGCAGCCTTAGCACAAGGATAGATAACAGGACAAATGAAATGAAATAGATTCCAGAAACACATATATACAATCATCCCTGGTTCACACAGTTTCCACTGCAATACAGTAGGGAACGAGTGGTCTTTTTAGTAGGAGGTGCTGCTTGATTTGGGGTATGCATATGAAAAAATTAGTCTCCGTGCCTTATCACACCATTAACAAAAAATCAGTTTGAGATGTCTCATCTAAACAATAAAGCTTCTAGAAGAAAACATAGAAGGAATATCTTTATGTCCTTGGTAGACAATTTCTTAAATAAGACATATGAAAGATAAACCTTAATGTACGTACGTACACCCATAAAGCCACCATTCAGATCCAAATATGGGACATTTCCAGTGACCCAGCACTTTTCCCGTACCCTCCCCGGTCGACAGCCCAATTTTTAAAAAGGTAAGAGGGGGCAAAATTTGAATAGACATTTAATTTTAAAAAAAATACTCAGGTGGCTGATAACTATATAATCTCAAGGTCCATTACTCATCAGGGAAAGGCAAATTAAAGCCACAATAAGGTACCACTACAATTTCAAGAGAAGGGCACTTACTAAAATGACTGACGGTACCAAGTGCTGGATCAGTAGCAATGGAATTCGCAATATCGGTGGTGGGAATGTAAATCGTTACAACCACTTTGGAAATGTATTTGGCAGTATCTACACTAGAAAGCTAAATATATGCAGTTCCAGCACTTCTCATAGCCATACATACCCACGAGAAATGATTACATGCTTACCAACAGACACGCACAAGCTCGTAGCAGCTTTATTCAAAATTGCCGAAGAATCAGCCTCAAAGTCCATCAACAGTAAAATAGATTTATATAAAACTGCCACAGTCACACAACAAAATTCTACCCAGCAATGAAAAAGAATGTGCTACTGCTACACACAGCAAAAATGCATCTCACTTATTTTATTTAACTTTATTTTGAGACAGCGTCTTGCTCTGTCACCCAGACTGGAGGGCAGTGGCGCGATCTCAACTCACTGCAAACTCCCCCACCCAGGTTCAAGTGATTCTCCTGCCTCAGCCTCCCGAGTAGCTGGGACTACAGGCACCCACCACTACACTTGGCTAATTTTTCTATTTTATGTAGAGAAGGGGTTTCACTATGTTGGCCAGCCTGGTCTCAAACTCCTGACCTCAAGTGATCTACCCGCCTCAACCCCTCAAAGTGATGGAATTACAGGCATGAACCATCACACCCAGCCATCTCACTTATTTTAAAAAGCCAAAGACAAGAATCTTTGTGGTATTCCATTTATTTAAAGTTCATAAACAAGAAAAACCTCTGAGGTCAGAATAGGGGATGGCTTGTTGGGAGCATTTGACTGGGAAAGGGCACGAAGACTTTGGAGCTACTTCTTGACAATAGGGAGCTGATGAGATGTCACTGTAAATAAAACCTGACAGTTGATGACATTGCTTGCTAGCATCTACAGCCACAAAGCACACATGGCCTAGCCTCACTTCTGCCTTTCGCAACTCCTGGAAGTGAGTCGAACATATTTTCAGCGAGAATCCTTGCTGCAAGGGAGTCTGGAATCTCCAGTGTTCATAGCCATCGTTTTAGTTTTTACAGGTGAAGGCGGAGGGTCAGTGTCACTCACAATAATGGAAGCCACACCACTTGATCCTGGCTGAACTGAAGTTTGAATAATAACTTTTGTTTCACGAGGCAACCCTTGCAGTTGCTCCGGCTTTTTAAATGTTTGATGGTTCTTGGTTTTGTGCTCTATTTCCTCCTTCAACGTCAAAAACTGTAGTCGGCACTTGGAACATCGAAGGACTCTCCTTCTGCTGTGCCTCCAGCAATGATTCATGTATGGTATCGCAGTTTTGAAAAGTTTGAGACAAAACAGACAAAGCAAATACTTTGTGTTTTCATGGCACGTTCTAAAATGTGTTTCCACATCAGCAAAGACCGACGATCTGTAATGGCAAACCTGGCACACATAGGGCATTTCGCCAGGCTTATGATGGTCCTTCATGTGTTGTAAGAGGACCTGATCTGTTTCGAATGACAATTCACAGATCTTACAGACAGCAGAGGGCCCCATGGCGATGTGCACACTGTCAATGTGACACTGTAGCTGGAAGGGAGTGGGAAACTGCCGGTGGCAGTGCTGGCAGGTGGTGTGGTCTTCCCAACTGTCGTTCCTCTGCTTCTCAAACTCCAAATGATGCTTCATGTGATTCATAAACTTAATATTTTTTAGAACTTTCACGCAACTGAGGCATTTAAAGGTGGTGTGAGTCTTCTGTTCTGGCTGCCTATCTCCTTTATGCTGTCCATAGTAAAAGTCGCTAAGTAACACGATGGGATTTTCTTTCCTGGAATCAAAGGTCTTCTTTTGACTTGCTAGACTTGAAATGTCTGTTATTACCAGGCCATCAGACCCATTTGCTCTCTCTGGATTCCTAAGATTGAAATGTGCTGTTCCATTAGCATCAGCCCAAGGAAATGTTGCTCCATTCTGAACGTGGTTTGATGAGTTGCAGACCCCCTGTGAGGGTGTATTTGTGCTTATTATAGAAGAGCTATCTGAAGGGACCACAGCTAAAGAATGTACCCCTGGGATTTCATGCCTGAGTTTAACCCTTTTGGAATTTCTGCTGTTTATATCTGAAGTGGAAAGTCGCTTGGAATCAGGAGAACTCTCACTTCTGCCTCCTCCAGAGAACATAGCTCCAACTAGATGCTGAGTCCCTGGAGGGAGAGAATCTGAGGAATTGGGAGAAACAACGTGTGGTGAGCCCATTTTATAAGCAGGTTCAGGTGAAGACATCGTAGTGACAGGACTATCTGTAGATCTCCCCTCAGATGGAGAAACTGGCCTGATGGCTTTTGCCATAGAGGTCACATGATTTGCAGGTTGCCACACGTGAGCAGGATCTTGACGGAAGTGGCCTTTTCTTCTTCTTGAATTTGAGCCTGGGGTGACTCTGTTCAAAATGTTTGAAACGACTGGTTTTGAATTTGAAATCATCCCGACAAAGAGAATTTCAGCGTCTTTATGTACATGTTCCACCCCAACAAAGATCAGATCTGGATCTTCGTCTTCTTTGTCGCTTTCTTTGGATTCTCTCAAAATCTTCTTTGGTGATTCCACTTCCTTACACAAAAAGACATCTCCCATTTTCAGTTTACTTTTTGCTTGAAGCCACTGGTCCCTTCAACTTCCAGAGCTGTCTTTTTACAAATTGCCACCTAAGTGCAACCATGTGACAATAGTCAATATTTATTTCAAAAGACAAAATCATTACTTTATTGTACCCTCCCTTAAAACACTGAGGTAACTATCAACATCACTCTTTTACACATCAGAAATAAGGCTTGAAACATTTTAAATGGCATAATTTCAAATTCACCTCTCTCTCCTACCCTGGTCTTCTGCAGTTGTGAGGCAAAGGAAGCAAGATTTCAGGAGGTGCAGATGGAACATCTGAGAGTGCTCGCCTCTAAATTTTGCACTCTAGATGCCTCGCTCACCTCCTCCTCATCCCAGATGTACTCTCTCAGATGTCTAAGGTTTCTAGCCAACTTAAACAAAACTTCTCTCAAAAACTTTCTGCTCTAAGCCTGGGCAATATAGCAAGACCCCATATCTACCAAAAAAAATTAAAAATCAAAAAAAAAACTAGCTTGGCATAGTGGTACACACCTGTAGTCCCAGCTACTTGGGAGGCTGAGCCAAGAGGAACACTTGAGCCCAGGACTTCAAAGCGATGTTCATGGCACTGCACTCCAGCCTGGGCAACCAAATGAGACCCCATCACACACACAATAAAAGCTACAACACACACACACCCTTTGCTGTTCCTGTAATGTTCCTTTTCTCAGTAAACCCAGTTGTTCAGTCTACAAACTTCAGAGTCATCCTTTGACAGACTTTCTCTCATACACCACAGTCAATCAATTAGCAAACTCAGTCTGCTCTATCTTCTAAAGATATCTGGAATCTGACTACTCTCTTCTATATCCACTGCCACCTCCCTCATGGAAGGTACTATGTTCTCTCCCTGGATCATTGCAGAAGTTGCCAGACTTAAAAGTTGTCAGATCTCCCCATGGTGGCCCCAGTGCCCCTGTTAAAATATAAAGGGGAGCAAGTATATTTTGCTCTTAAGTCCTCAATGACTTTCCATCTCATTCATAGGAAATACCAGTAAACTTAAAATTTCCCCATAGAACCTTAGGTCATTATCACCCTTGCTAACTCCTCTCCCTCTGCTGCAGCCATCCTGAGCCCCATGAGTCTGGAACATACCAGACCTTTTTCTTTTTCAGAACTTTTGTTGTTCCCGGGCCTTGCATGCCTCTTTCCCCAGATTAACCCCATCTGGGCTCCTGATTTGCCTCACGTCAGTGGTTCCTCCTCAGCAAGGCTTCCCTGACCACAGTATCAAAAATCACAACCTCCTTAACTCATATGTTCTAACCTTCAATGCTATTTTTCAACTTAGCATTTATTACTGCCTACCACACAAGATGTAAAATATACCTTGCAAGCCCAGGAGTTTGAGGTTACAGTGAGCTATAATCATGTCACTGCATCCAGCCTGGGTGACTTTTATAATTGATGGCATCTTACAGTCAGCGAAAAATCCTATTTCTTTGTATAAGCTGACAGCCCACTAAACTTGTTTTATAGTTCGCTAATGGGATATCAACTACATTTTGGCAAACAATGGTTTAAGACAGGAATTGGAAAATTGGCCTTTCCCCTGTTTTTGTACAGTCAGGAAGTCAAGAATGTTTCTTACACTTTTAAGGTATTGTTTTCTTACTTTTTTCTATTATTAAGAGTACATTTTTTTCTTTTTTTTTTTTTTTTGAGACGGAGTCTCGCTCTGTCGCCCAGCCTGGAGTGCAGTGGCGCTATCTCCACTCACTGCAAGCTCCGCCTCCCAGGCCCACGCCATTCTCCTGTCTCGACCTCCCGAGTAGCTGGGACCACAGGCACCCACCACCGCGCCCGACTAATTTTTTTTTTTTTTAGTAGAGACGGGGTTTCACCGTGTTCGCCAGGATGGTCTTGATCTCCTGACCTCGTGATCCACCCGTCTCGGCCTCCCAAAGTGCTGGGATTACAGGCTTGAGCCACCGCGCCCGGCCTAGCCAAACTTTTATATTTTTAAATCTGGGGGAATAAACAAGCAAAAGGAGGCGGGGCGTGGTGGCTCACACCTGTAATCCCAGCACTTTGGGAGGCCCAGGTGGGCATGAATCACTTGAGCTCAGGAGTTCCAGACCAGCCTGGCCAACATGGTGAAACCGCTTCTCTACTACAAATACAAAAATTAGCCAGGCATGGTAGCAGATGCCTGTAATCCCAGCTACTCAGCTACTCAGGAGGCTGAGGCAGGAGAATCTCTTGAACCTGGGAGGTGGAGGTTGCAGTGGCCAAGATCGCACCACTGCACTCCAACGTGGGTGACAGAGCGAGACTCTGTCTCAAAAAAAAAAAAAAGAAAAAAGAAAAAGGAATATTTTATGACGTGAAAATTATATAACATTCAAAATGTCAGTGTTCACCATAAAGTGCTGTGAAACACGGCCATGATCATTTGTTTAGTGCTGTTGTCCATGGTTGCTTTTGCACTTTTATGACAGAGTTGAGTACAGTAGTCCCCCCTTATCTTTGGGGCTTATATTCCAAGACCCCCAAAGTGGATGCCTGAAACTGCAGATGGAACCAAATTCAATATATACTATGTTTTTATATATATATATACACACACACATGTGATCAAGTTTAATTTATAAATAGGCACAGTAAGAGGTTAAGAATAAAAAAATATATATATACTGTAATAAAAGGTATGTGAGGCAGGGTGTGGTGGCTCATGCCTGTAAGCCTTTGGGAGGCTGAGGTGGGTGGATTGCCTGAGGTCAGGAGTTTGAGACCAGCCTGGCCAACATGGTGAAACCCGTCTCTACTAAAAATACAACAATTAGCTGGGTGTAGTGGCAAGCATCTGTAATCTCAGTTACTTGGGAGAGTGAGGCAGAAGAATCACTTGAACCCGGGAGGCAGGGGTTGCAGTGAGCTGAGATCATGCCACTGCACTCCAACCTGGGCAGCAAGAGTGAAACTCCATCTCAAAAAAATAAATTAATTAAATTAAAGGTATGTGAATGCAGTCTCTCGCTGACAAAATATCTTTATGTACTGTAGATCTTGGCAACCTTAGCATATGATTGTGTTTTCTTTCCTTATTACATTAAAAACTTTCCCATTTTCACTTAAAGGAAGCACTGTACAGCTTCTCTCTGGCATATTAGAATCTCCAGCCTGGCTACCCTTGTGCTTTGGGGCCTTTATTGAGTACCATAAGGGTTAATTGAACACAAGCACTGAGATACCACCAGGACAGTCACTCTGGTAACTGCGATGGCTCCTAAGTGACTAAGGTACAGAGAGCGCAAACAGCCAAAAGCATGGGGACTCAGGACAAAGGGAGGATTACCATCCCAGGGCAGGGCTGACTCAAGAGCTTATCACACTACTCAGAAGGGCTGGCGACTTAAAACTTATGAATTGCCTAATTCTGGAGTTTTCCAATTAATATTTTGGAACTGCAGGTAACTGAAAGCACAAAAAGCAAAACCCTGGATAAGGGAAGACTACTGTAGTTGAAGCAGAGAATCGCAATGCCTAAAATATTTACCATCTAGTCCTTCACAGAACAAGTTTGCCAACTCTAGTTTTAGAGAGGCAAAATGAAAGATACCAAATTTCTCAGCTCACCAGTTCCTAAAGTTGCGTGTGCATCCAGATGATCCAGTGCAGCTCAGTATGTTCCACTCTGGGCCACGAGGGAAAGCGAAGCTGGAGCTTCCTTGTCTCCACCTCCCAGACAAATTTGTCCAGAGACCAGCAGCACTGCTTCTGCAGGCGAACAATGCCGCTTGCTCTTCAAAGTCCTTTCTGAGGCCAGATCAGAAGGTCCCACTCCTTTTAAGCCCATTATAACCCAATCATTTTCCAGTCACATGTCTGAAGCAGTTTATCCTGATTGGATTTTCAGTTGTTGTCCAGCTTGATTGCCAAAACCTTTCCTCCAATTGCTACTCAAAGGAAAGAATGAGGGTTGGGTTTGAGGGTTGCCTTCTGGGTTGACTCAACTGGTGATGGGTGTCCTCCCTCTTCTCTGTTGTTCAGACTCCACCACCTTCTCTGCAGTGTGCCTGGGCCCTCAGCTACTGGGGGTCAGAAGGGATGGGGTGCGGAGTGGGAGGCAGTCCACATGTCTGTTCCAACGGAGCTCAAACAGAGATGAGGAAGTTCAAAGGCAGATATCTTTCCAGTAGAAGCCCCAGGGGGCAGGGTGTGTCTCACTCCCACAGCCCTTGAAGACTAGGCTCCCATAGGAGTTTCCCGGTGTCCAAACAGGGTCCTCACTGAGTCTTCAACAGCTTTCTCTAAGCAGCATCCCACTTCCTTCTTAATCAGTTTCCAGGGGTCAAAGGTCTGTCCTGATTCCCTCCCATCCCCTCTCACTTCCTTCCCTCCGTCTCTCCCTCCCCTCTCCTCCTTCACTGCCCCCTCCTTGGAATCTTTTCAGTTGAATTTCAGGCCCTCCCTTTCACTATCTTTACAGCCTTTGCAATCCAGATTAGAAAGCGGGGCAGGGGGAGCCTCAAGAGTCCCTCGACAGGTAAGAAATATTTGTATTTCCACCCCATTCCAACACAGTGCAATCAAGTTTCAAAATTAAACCAAAAATCATTTGCAAATTAAAATGTTCTAAAGTAACATCTCCTGATAAAACTTTAAAAATACCTTTCTGGGCCGGGCGTGGTGACTCACGTCTGTAATCCCAGCACTTTTGGAGGCCGAGGCAGCAGATCACATGAGTCCAGTAGTTTGAGACCAGCCTGGCCAACTTGGTGAAAACCCGTCTCTATTCTTTATAAAGTAAAATACAAAAATTTCCTGGGCTTGGCAGTGCACGCCTGTAATCCCAGGTACTTGGGAGGCTGGGGCAGGATAATCGCTTGAACCCAGTAGGCAGAGCCCAAGGTGGTATAAAAGTGTATGACACAGGGTCTTTATTTCTAGGGACTGGGGAAAGGCTGCTTGAGGGCATTGCAAGTAGCCAAGGGTGTGCCCCTGGAAAGCAAAGTGAAATGAGGACCGCTGCTGAGGTACACCTGTAGTCCCGGCTATTAAAGGGTGAGGTGGAAAGATCTTTGAGCCCAGGATATCCACACCAACCTCAGCAAAATATCAAGACCTCTGTTTCTACAAAAAAATTTTTTTTAATTAGCCAGGCACAGTAGCACGTGCCTGTAGTCCCAGCTACCCGGGAAGCTGAGATGGGAGGATTGCTTGAGCCAGGGAGATCGAGGTTGCAGTAAACTATGATTGCATCACCATACTTTAGCCTGGGTGGAAGAGAGAGACCTTGTCTCATTCATTCATTCATAAATAAATAAATAAGCAAGCAAAGTGAAATGAAGTGCAAGACTTAGACAGTAAAATTCTTCCAGGGGCCGGGCGTGGTGGCTCACACCTGTAATGCCAGCGCTTAGGCGGAGGCTTGAGCCCAGGAGTTTGAGACTAGCCTGGGCAACCTGGCAAAACCATGTTTCCACAAGAGAATACAAACAATTAGCCTGGGTGACAGAGTGAAACCCTGTCTCAAAAAAAAGAAAAAAGAAAGGGAGAGAGAGAGAGAGAGAGAGAGAGAAAGAGAGAGAAAGAAAGAAAGGAAGGAAGGAAAGAAAGAAAGAAAGAAAGAAAGAAAGAAAGAAAGAAAGAAAGAAAGAAAGAAAGAAAGAAAGAAAGAAAGAGAGAGAGAGAAGGAAGAGGGGAAGGCAGGGGAAGGGAGGGGAGGGGAGGGGGGAGGGGGGAGGGGGGAGGGGAGGGGAGAGGAGAGGAGAGGAGAGGCGAGGAGAGGCGAGGAGAGGCGAGGCGAGGAGAGGAGTATTCTGCAGAACTGATATTCACTCCTTCCTCTTTTCCAGAAAGAGAATCCTGCTAGGAAGATTCCAGGAAGCCTAGGCAGTGGTCAGGGGCTGGCTCAGGTATAAAGCAGGCCCTTCCCCTGAGACAGAAAGTTGTGGCAGTAGTGCTTATGGGAGGTGAGAAAATTGAGAGGAGTGTCTAGAAATAGCTCGGAGTGGCATCTTATTTTCTTTTGCTCAGTTTTAAAAGTCCCAAATAAAATCTCATCTAGCTGTTCTAACCAAGCTATTCTAACCCACTAATCTAGTAAAAATAAAATCACATGGTCTGAATATAAATTTGCATCAGGATACATGCCTTTCCTATGAAACATTTATGTTCCCTTATAAAATATATCCTCCTTTTCTGCAGAAAACTAACTGTAATGCATCTAAAGGTCACAGAATGTGGTGAAACATCCTCATGGTTGATTTTTTTAAAAAATTTTTATTTATTTATTTTTTGAGACGTGGTCTCATGCTCTGTTGCCCAGGCTGGAGTGCAGTGGCACAATCACGCAGTCTTGATATCCTGGACCCGAGCGATCCTCCCACCTCAGCCTCCCAAGTAGCCAGGACAATAGGCAGATGCCACTATGTCTAAATAATTTAGTTGTATTTTTTAGTAGAGATGAGGTCTCACTATGTTGCCTGAACTAGTCTCAAGCTCCTGAGCTCAAGCAATCTTCCCACCTCGGCTTCCCAAAGTTCTGGGATTACAGGTGTGAACTACCCGCACCCTGCCCTGCACAGCTGATTCTTTTTTTTGAGACTACACTCTGTTGGCCAGGCTGGAGTACAGTGGCATGATCTCCGCTCACTGCAACCTCCATCTCCCAGGCTCAAGCAATTCTCGTGCCTCAGCCTCCCAAGTAGCTGGGATTACAAGTGTGTGCCAACAAGCCCAGCTATTGTTTGTATTTTTAGTAGAGACAGGGTTTCACCATATTGGCCAGGCTAGTCTTGAACTCCTGATCTCGGGTAATCTGCCCACCTCAGACTCCCAATTATAGGATTATAGGCGTGAGCCACCACGCCCAGCCGTAGCTGATTCTTTATCAGTCTGCCTTTGGGAAGTTTCCTCTGGGAAACTCTTTCAGACCAGCCCCACTTTCCAAACAAAGAATTCCAGTGATGAGATTAAAGCTTGTCACAATATGTTTTTCAAATGACTGGTAGAAGCAGACCTTAAGATTAAAAAAGAAAAAGAAAAAATGGCTGAAATCTTGAATCCTTTATTGCTTTAAGGCACAGAATAGGAAATGGATGGTGCGTCAGGAATGGATGCAGGTAGGGACAGACCATCACTCATGCCACCTTGCTGTGTTTATGAAACAGAGTGCTGGAAATTAAATTTAAGGGATACACAAAGAGGTGCCCAGTCAGATGAACTCAGAGTTGGAATTGCTGTTTGTGAGACAGTTACGTCAAAGGAAGAAAAGAAGGAGAGAAGAAAGGTGAATATCAGGAGAATTTTCCAGCCAGAAGAAAGACACAGAGGCACAGGCATTTCATGGTCTGGAACAAGAAGAGCACAGAGACAAGTGTGGCTCCAGTTAAAGGACCAGCAGAGAGGAAAGATGAAGTCACTGATTTGTGTAGGGGACATAACAGTTAAGATATTGTTGGTCAAAGTCAAGATTTTGGGATTTATACTGAATGAGATGAGAGATTACAGGACATTTATTTGAAAAAGGAAGTTACATGCTATGTTTATATTTTAGTTTTCATCAAATTTGGAAAATCTGCAAATTTACATCTTCAATTTTTTTTTGGTTACCTCCTCTATTATGGACTCAAGATAAGATGCTGCCCTCCACCACTGTGACTGCCCCTGAAGTGTTATGTTGAAGCCCTAACTCCTCTTGTTGTATTTGGAGATAGGGCCTTTAGAAGGTAATTAAGGTTAAATGAGGTCATAAGGGTGGGGTCCTAATCCCATAAAATTAGCATCTGTATGAGAAGTGACACCAGGGAGCTGACTCTCTGTGAGCTGAGGAAGGGGTCCTGTGAGGACATAACGAGAAGGTGGCCATCTAAAGCTGAGAAGACCCTCATCAGAAACTGAATCAGCTGGAACCTTGATCTTGGACTTCTAGCCTTCAGAACTGAGAGAACACATTTCTACTATCTAAGCCACACAGTGTACGGTACTCTTTTAAACTCTATCTTGGCAGAGAAGTCTGTGTTATTTTATTATGGCAGCCCAAACAGACTAATATTCCCTCTCTCTCCACTTCCTCAGAGATTACAATTACACATATTATTGAGCTCTTGAAATTGTCCCCACAGTTTACTGACCCTCTGCTCATTTTCTTTTTTGTATTTGTTTTCCGTTTTGGGGAGTTTCTATTGCTATCCTCCAGTTTAACAATCTTTTCTTCTGCAATGTCTAATCCTCTGTTAATCTCATTCAGTGTATTCTTCAGCTCAAGCATAGTTTTCATCTGTAGAAGTTCAATTTGAGATGCTTTTACATCTTCTGTGTCGCTGCTTAACATTCTCCAGCTTTCCCCTAACATGTGGAAGATCATTGTAATAACTGTTTCAATCTTCTTGTCTGCTAATGCACTAATTATATCATCTATGACATCATTGGAGCCTAATTCAGTTGATTAATTTTTCTCCTTATTATGGATAGTATTCCCTGGCTTCTTTGCCTGCCTGGTAATTTTTGATTAGGTGTCAGGTTTGATCTTGCTGGACTTGAATATTTTTGTATTCCTTTAAATATGCTTGAACCTTCTTCTGGGATGCAGTTAAATTACTTCAAGCTCGTTTAATCCTTTAAGGCTTGCTTTTAAGTGTAGGTGGCCTGATTTTGCTCCATTACCAAGGCAATGCCCCTCTGGGAATCTATGGTATATCAGCCTACAATATCTCTTTCAACTTGGTGTGGCAAATTCTCTCAGAGAATGAAAACAAGTGCATGAAAAGGATGAAATGAGCAGGGGAGCTCTTTGCAGCATGCCAATGTTGCTAGATACACAATCCAACTTGACCCTTTAAGCTCTGCTAAGTGTCCTAGTGGTTTCTTTAGTGCAGACATAAAGATGAAGTTTACACACAGGGACAGGGGGACCAGAGAATGGAGCAGCAGTCCCAATCAGGAAGGGTGGCAATGCCTTGGGAGCCCAAGACCAGGCCTTGGTTTAAGTTCAAACTGTTGGAAGTGAATAGAGCAGCGTAAAGCAGTCCTTGAAAGAACCTGGACAGGTCAGTTGATGCCTCTAAACTTGGGGACTTCAGGGCTATGCCGGAAGGATCTGGGCCAGGTTCTTAAAGTCCACGTGAAGCGTCCTGCTGCAGTGGCTCATGCCTGTAATCCCAACACTTTGGGAGGGCAAGCCAGGTGAATCATTTGAGGTCAGGAGTTCGAGACCAGCCTGATTAACATGGTGAAACCCTGTCTCTACTAAAAACACAAAAAAGTTAGCCAGGCGTGGTAGTGACAGCTACTCGAGAAGCTGAGGCAGGAGAATGGCTCAAACCTGGGAGGCAGAGGCTGCAGTAAGCCAAGATCATGCCGTTGCCCTCCAGCCTGGGTGACCAAGCAAAACTCTGTCTCAAAAAAAAAAAAAAAAATTCCACATGAAGGATGCAGAGATGTCTATGAGTGACAATATGTCTAATCTCCTACTTTAAGAATGGCCATTTTCAAATTCTAACATTCCTTCAACATTTATTAATTCTTTTGTAAAGAAGAATGTAGATTTGTCTATCAGTGTGGCATCAGGAAGATTTATGTTATTTAAAAATGTTATAAACTGATACTGTCATTATTTTTTTTTTTTTTTTTTTGAGACGGAGTCTCGCTCTGTCGCCCAGGCTGGAGTGCAGTGGCCGGATCTCAGCTCACTGCAAGCTCCGCCTCCCGGGTTCCCGCCATTCTCCTGCCTCAGCCTCCCGAGTAGCTGGGACTACAGGCGCCCACAACCACGCCCGGCTAATTTTTTGTATTTTTAGTAGAGACGAGGTTTCACCGTGGTCTCGATCTCCTGACCTTGTGATCCGCCCGCCTCGGCCTCCCAAAGTGCTGGGATTACAGGCGTGAGCCACCGTGCCCGGCCTGTCATTATTTTTATGATGCTTCAAATTTCAAGTGAGCGTCCCTTTACCGTGGTCTCCATATCTTTTTTTTTTTTTTTTTTCCTTTTTTGAGTGAGAGAGTCATGGTCATCCATTTATTTCACACCTGATTCTTATTACGTCAGTCAGAGAGGAAGGAGTCACTCACCAGTGCATACAATTGTGCTGTTCTATTATCCTTCGGACAATATTGGGATCCAGGTTCTAATTATTTTTAAGTTCAGGATCTGGATCAGAGCCCAAAGAGGTTAACTGCTGCTGCTGGGGACTGGGAGCTGCTGAGAGAACAGCAGGAAACAGGCATGGAGCTGACCATGGAGGGTTCATGCTCCAGAACTCCCATCTGGGTACCTGAGGCTCTTTCACGGAGATCATGGACTGGGGTGTGACAGCACTTCCTCAAAGCAAACGGGGATGGCAAGCATGGGGCTGGTACTTGGGAGTTGGAAAAACCATCATATTTGCACAGGGAGAAATTGAAAAACTGCTGTCCTTCCATCTGTATCCCAGAATCCTATGTAGAACCATGAGGACAGGGCCAATTGGTTCCTTGGCCTCTGTTTGTCCTCATGAGTAGTCCAGTAGGAGTCCTGCAAAGTTATCACCATCTGGAGTCAGTGCTGCCAACTCTTCTTTATGCCCCTCTGCTTGAGATGCTAGTTGATTGCTTTAGACTATTCACGATTCTTCTTCCTCAACTCTTCACATTAAAGAAATTCCTGGCCAGATATAGTGGCTCATGCCTGTAATCCCAGCACTTTGGGAGACCAGAAGTTGGAGACCAGCCTGGGCAACATGGCGAAACCCTGTCTCTACAAAAAATAGAAAAATTAGCTGAACGTGGTGGTGGGTGCCTGTAGTCCCAGCTACTTGGGAGGCTGAGGTAGGAGGATCACCTGGAACCTGGGAGGCAGAGGTTGCAGTTTGCCGAGATAACACCACTGCACTCCAGCCTGGGTAACAGAGTAAGACTGTCACGAAAAAAAAAAAAAAAAAAAGGCTGGGCGCAGTGGCTCACGCCTGTAATCCCAGCACTTTGGGAGGCCGAGACAG
This sequence comes from Papio anubis, assembly GCF_008728515.1. Classification (NCBI taxonomy): domain Eukaryota; kingdom Metazoa; phylum Chordata; class Mammalia; order Primates; family Cercopithecidae; genus Papio; species Papio anubis. The sequence goes on from NC_044991.1 coordinate 27,577,755, forward strand.
GCGGATCACAAGGTCAGGAGATCGAGACTATCCTGGCTAACACAGTGAAACCCCGTCTCTACTAAAAAATACAAAAAACTAGCTGGGCGAGGTGGCAGGCGCCTGTAGTCCCAGCTACTCGGGAGGCTGAGGCAGGAGAATGGTGTAAACCCGGGAGGCGGAGCTTGCAGCGAGCTGAGATCCGGCCACTGCACTCCAGCCTGGGCGACAGAGCGAGACTCTGTCTCCAAAAAAAAAAGGAAAGTAATTCCTGTTCTTTGATGAAATTCTGCATCTCCTAGCCACTCCATGTGTTAATCAACTGTTCTGAGGGTTTTCTAGTTCCTTGGTTTCATAATTTCAGTCTTAAGTCACACTTTCTCTGTTTTTATTCCTGAGTTTCCTCCTAAGGTTCTTTTCATTGCAGCCACAGGGACTAGTCCGGGGTCTGCAGAGAACTAGTACTTACTCTGCCCAAATGGAATCCAAGAGCATCAGAAGGGGCCCAAGGGTGGAAATGTGTTTCGGCTGTCTGCTTTTGGCAGTCTTGCTCTCCATGTCTTTTTGACATGCCTCCTGATATAGTTTGGGTGTTGTACTCATAGGATGTAACCCCTGATGCTGGACATGAAGTCTGGTGAGAGGTGATTGGATCATGGAGGTGGATTTCTCATGAATGGTTTAGTACCATCCTGTTGGTACTGTCCTCAATGATAGTGAGTGGGTTCTCCTGATACCTAATTGTTTTAAAGTGTGTGGCACCTCCCGCCTCTCTCTTGCTCTGGCCATGGTATAGCTGTTATGGAAAGCAGTACAGTGGTTCCTCAAAATATTGAAAATAGAGCTACCATATGAGTCAGCAGTTCCATTTCTGGGTATATATCCAAAGAAAATGAAATCAATATGTTGAAGAGGTATCTTTACTCTCATGTACATTGCAACATTATTCACCACGGTCAAGATGTGGAATCAATCTGAGTGTTCATCAATGGATAGATGGATAAAGATAATGTGGTATGTATACATAATATAATACTATTCAGCCCTTTCTTTTCTTTTTTTTTTTTTTGAAACAAGATAAAAAGATCTTCCTCTGTCACCCAGGCTGGAGTGCAGTGGCATGACCATCATAACTCACTGCCGCCTTGAACTCCTGAATTCAAGCAATCCTCCCACCTCAGCCTCCCAAGTAATCAGGACCACAAGTGCATGCCACCAACACCTGGCTAACTAAAAAAAGAAAATTCTATAGGGACAAGGTCTCACTTTGTTACCCAGGCTGGTCGCAAACTCCTGTACTCAAGTGATCCTCCCTTCTTGGCCTTCCAAAGTGCTAGGATGACAGGCAAAAGCCACCATGCTTTACCACTATTCAGCCTTAAAATCAAAGGAAGTTCTGTTATTTGCAACAACGTGGATAAACTTGGATGACATTATGTTAAGTAAAATAAGCCAGACATAGAGGGACCAATACACAGTGTCTCACTTATATGTGGAATCTAAAAAAGTTAAACTCACAGAAGCAGAGAGTAAAATGGTGGTTACTAGGGTCAGGATGGATAGAGGATAGGGAAAATATATATATAGTATATATAAAAATACAAAAGTTTCAGTTAAACAGGAGGAATTATTAGTTTTGGAGACCTAATGTATAGTATTACAGCATGGCGACTATAGTTAATAATAGTGTATAGTATATTTTAAAATTGCTGAGTAGATTTTGAATGTTCTCATCACAAAATTATAAGTATGAGGTGATTGCTATGTTAATTGGCTTGATTGACATGTTAATTGGCTTGATTTAATCATTACATAATGTGTACACATATATTTATCATGTTGTACATCATAAAATGTATACAAATTGTCATCTGTCAATCAAAATTTTAAAAACGCATTCAAGATCTGGGCACTAAGTATGTTCAATTGTTATTGCTTCAGTAGACAGACCTAGAAAATACAGTGTACTCATATTTCCATTTAAATTTAGTGCCATGGCAGGAATTCTTACCTTCTTTCATTTTATTTTATTTTATTTTATTTGTTTTTATTTTTTGAGACAGGGTCTCACTCTGTCGTCCAGGCTGGAGTGCAGTGGTGCAGTCTCGGCTCACTGAAAGCTCTGCCTCCCAGGTTCAAGTGATTCTCCTGCCTCAACCTCTCCAGTAGCTGAAATTACAGGCGCATACCACCACGCTCGGCTAAGTTCTTGTATTTTTAGTAGAGATGGGGTTTCACCATGTTGGCCAAGCTTGTCTTGAATTCGTGACCTCAAGTGATCTGCCCATCTCTGCCACACAAAGTGCTAGGATTACAGGTGTGAGCCCCTGTGCCCGGCCCCTTCTTTCATTTAATATTTTTATATATACTATACTCAAGTGATCCTACTGCCTTGGCCTCTGATATGGTTTGGCTGTGTCCCCACCCAAATCTCATTTTGAATTGTAGCTCCCATAATTCCCACATGTTGTAGGAGGGACCCAGTGGGAAATTGCTGAATCATGAGGGAGGTTTCCCCCATACTGTTCTTATGATAGTGAATAAGTCTTATGAGATCTGATGGTTTTATAAGGGGTTTCCTGCTTTCACTTGGCTCTCATTCGCTCTTGTCTGCTGCCATTTAAGATGTATCTTTTGCCTTCCACCATGATTGTGAGGTCTCCCCAGCTACGTGGAACTCTGAGTTCATTAAATTTATTTTTCTTTATAAACTACCCAGGGTCAGATATGTCTTTATCAGCAGTGTGAAAATGGACTAATACAGCCTCCCAAAATGCTAGGATTACAGGCAAGAGCCACCATACCTGGCCACTATTCAGCCTTAAAATCAAAGGAAATTCTGTTATTTGCAACAAGATAGATAAACCCAGATGGTGTTATGTTAAGTGAAATAAACCAGACATAGAGAGACAAATACACAGTGTCTCACTTATTTTAATCTGTTTAAATTACATTTTTTGTACAGATGGGGTCTCACTATGTTGCCCAAGCTGGTCACCAATTCCTGGATTCAAGGGATCCTCCTGCCTTGACTTCCCAAGTGCTTGGATTACAGGCGTGAGCCACTGTGCCTGGCCTATTTATGTTTTTAAATCCCATCATTCTTATTGTAAGACAAGTACAAGAATCTCTCCTAAGTCTAACTGTATTAGGCCATTCTTGCATTGTTACAAAGAAATACCTGAGACTGGGTAATTTATCAAGATGTTTAATTGGCACACGGTTCTGTGGGCTGTACAGGAAGCATAGTGGCATCTACTTGTGGGGAGACCTCAGAAGCCTTACAATCGTGACAGAGGGTGAAGGGGAGCAGTCATGTCGCATGGTGAAAACAGGAGCAACAGAACAAGAGGGGCGGTGCTACACTTTTTTTTTTTTTTTTTTTTGAGATGGGAGTCTTGCTCTGTTGTCCAGCCTGGAGTGCAGTGGTGCCATCTGGGCTCACTGCAAGCTCTGCCTCCTGGGTTCAAACCATTCTACTGCCTCAGCCTCCCAAGTAATTGGGACTACAGGTGCCCGCCACCACGCCCAGCTAATTTTTTGTATTTTTGGTAGAGATGGAGTTTCATCGTATTAGCCAGGATGGTCTCGATCTCCTGACCTCGTGATCCACCAGCCTCGGCCTCCCAAAGTGCTGGCATTACAGGCGTGAGCCACCGTGCCTGGCAGTGCTACACACTTTTAACCAACTAGATCACTGAGAACTCACTCACTATCAGGAGGATAGCACCCAGGGGGATGGTGCTAAACCATTCACGAGAAATCACACCCATGATCCAATGACCTTTCACCAGGCCCCACCTCCAACATTGGGAATTACATTTCAATATGAGATTTCCTTGGGCAAACACATCCAAACTATATTATTCTGCCCCTGGCCCCACCCAAATCTCATGTCCTTCTCATATTTCAAAATACAATCATGCCTTCTCAATAATCCCCCAAAGTCTTAATTTATTCCAGCATTAACTCAAAGGTTCAAAGTCTTATCTGACATAAGGCAAACATCTTCCACATATGAGCCTGTAAGATAAAAAATAAGTTAGTTACTTCCAAGATACAACTGGGGTACAACCATTGGGTAAACATTCCCATTCCCCAAGGGAGAAATCAGCCAAAAGAAAGGGGCTACAGGCCCCATGCAATTCTGAAACCCAGCAGGGCAGTTGTTAAATCTTAAAGCCCCAAAATAATCTCCTTTGACTCCATGTCCCACATCCAGGACACACTGATGCAAAGGGTGGGCTCCCAAGGCCCTGGGCAGCTCCACCCCTGTGGCTTTGCAGGGTTCAGCCCCACCCTTGTGGCTATGCAGGGTGCAGCCCCTGCTGCTACTCTCATTGGCTGGCATTGAGTGCCTGAGGCTTTTCCAGGTATAGGGTGCAAGCTATGGGTGGATCCACTACAGCTCCACTAGGTAGTGCCCCAGTGGGGACTCTGTGTGTTGGCTCCAACCCCACATTTCCCCTCCACACTGCCCCAGTAGAGGTTCTTTGTGAGGCTAACATTTTGTTTGTTTGTTTTTTGAGAGAGGGTCTTCCTCTGTCTTCCAGGCTGGAGTGCAGTGGCATAATCATGGCTCAGTGCAGCCTTGAACTTCTGGGCTCAATAGATCATCCCGCCTTCCACAGTGCTGGGTTTACAGGCGTGAGCCACTACACCCAGCCAAAACACGCGCACCATTCTTATGTCAACCTAGTAATGGAGAGAAGCTCTTTAAAAGAAAATGATGTGTATTTGACAATAGAGCATTGCAATGAAAATATGTATGCCTTTTGTGTGCATTTGGGGAGGTAAAGGAAGACAAAGGTTTTTAAAGGAGAGATAAGAAGGATTACATAATTGTTTTGAGATAATTATCCTTGACTACAAAGATCAAGAGCAAGGGTGATGCTAGTCCAAGGTTGGAGAGGCAGTTGCTGGGCAGATGCCCTTATGGAAGTATTTTTTGCTTCAGGTTGCGATGGCCTTTGTACAAGGCTGTTTCTGTAGAGTCTTTTGTCATTGTTTTGTTATCAGCTATGCAAGCTTGAAAACCCTGTCTTCACGGCCTTCCCAGGCTCTGTTTGTCAAGTTTTGCTTTGTTGTTGTTGTTGTTTTAACATTAGTGGCTCCATTTTGAGTCTGACAACTTTCACACTTCTAAGTTAGAGTTTAGAAAATACTCTGTTACTTTTTTTTCTAAAAATGTATTTTAACCTCTTTCTTTCTTTTTTTTTTTTTTTCTCTGAGATGGGGTTTCGCTCTTGTTGCCCAGGCTGGAGTGCAGTGGCATGATCTGGGCTCACCGCAACCTCCGCCTCCCAGGTTCCAGCGATTCTCCTGCCTCAGCCTCCGTAGTAGCTGGGATTACAGGCATGTGCCACCATGCCCGGCTAATTTTGTATTTTTAGTAGAGATGGGGTTTCTCCATGTTGGTCAGGCTGGTCTCAAACTCCCGACCTTAGGTAATCCGCCCACCTCCGCCTCCCAAAGTGCTGGGATTATAGGCGTTAGTCACCGCGCCCGGCCCTTTTTTTTTTTTTTTTTTTTTAAATGAGACGAAGTCTCACTCTGGCATAGGCTAGAGTGCAGTGACGCGATCTCAGCTCACTGCAAACTCCACCCTCCCTGGTTCAAGTGATTCTCCTGCCTCAGACTCCCAAGTAGCTGGGATTACAGGCGCCTGCCACCGTGCCTGGCTAATTTTTGAATTTTTAATAGAGACAGGATTTGCCATGTTGGCCAGGCTGGTCTGGAACTCCCGCCCTCAGGTGATCCACTAGCCTTGGGCCCTCAAAGTGCTGCGATTATAGGGGTGAGCCACCATGTCCAGCTTTTCTTTTTTCTTTTTTCTTTTTTTTTGAGGTGGAGTCTTGCTCTGTTGCCCAGGCTGGAGTGCAGTGGCACGATCTCGGCTCACTGCAAGCTCTGCCTCCCGGGTTCGAGCCAGTCTCCTGCCTCAGCCTCCCGAGTAGCTGGGACTACAGGCACCCGCCACCATGCCGGGCTAATTTTTTGTATTTTCAGTAGAGACGGGGTTTTACCATGTTAGCCAGGATGGTCTCGATCTCCTGACCTCGTGACACACCTGCCTTGGCCTCCCAAAGTGCTGGGATTACAGGCGTGAACCACCGCGCCCAGCCTATTTTTTCTTTTTATACTGGATTTTAATAACTAAGAACAGAATTCTTAAAGTCAAAGGTTTTAAAGGCCGAGCATCAAACACATTTGCAGCATAGGGTAAAAGAGAAATAAGCCCTTGGAAAATAGAATCATGCAGGAGTCTTTCAAGGATATTAATGCTACTACTCAATTTTATCTGATTTCTGTTTGATGGCAATGCTGATGTTGCTGATCTATTTTCCAAGCAACACTGGAAATTTAAATTCTTATGTTGTCTCTCAATTTTAAAATGCAAAAAGTACATATTTTTAAAGTTTTAAAGCATAATGAAGCCAAAAAAAAGCACATCTGTGTGTTGATTTGAACTGTGAATTCCCTGTACCCAAATCTGGCTTATTGAGATGTGTATTTTACACTTCACTCATTTCTGAACTTAAGGCGAGTGGCACATGCAGAACTTAAGGCGAGGGGTGCATGCAGAATGATGTGGTCCCTAACTGCCCACAGAAGTGTCTCTAGTGATTGCAGCAGCTTAATCTAAGAGTTATCCCAACAGTCATCTTCATCCCAAATATTTTAGTATAGTATTTTAGTATAGACATCCCTCACTATCTGAAGGGGATTGAATACCAGCGTCCTCAGATACTCGAATCTCTTATATAAAATGGCCTAGGATTTGCATATAACTGACACACATCCTCCCATATGCTTTATTTTTCTCTATTTATTTATTTTTGGAGACAGAGTCTCTCTCTGTCACCCAGGCTGGACTGCAACAGTGTAATCTCAGCTCAATGCAACCTCCGCCTCCTGGGTTCAAGCAATTCTCCTGCCTCAGCCTCCCAAGTAGCTGGGATTATAGGCATGAGCCTCCATGGCCTGCCACCCTCCCATATACTTTAGATCATCTCTAGATTACTTATAATACTTAAGACAATGTATTATAGTTGTTGTTGTTTTGAGACAGAGTCTCACTCTGTCACCCAGGCAGGAGTGCAGTGGCTTGATTATGGCTCACTCCAGCCTTGACCTCTTGAGCTCAAGTGATCCTCCCACCTCAGCCTCCTGAGTATCTAGGACTATAAGCATGAGCCACCATGCCCGGCTAGACTTTTTTTTTTCTCTCTCTTTTTTGGAAGAGATGAGTTCTTACTGTGTTGTCCAGGCTGGTCTTGAACTCCTAGGCTCAAGCAATCCTCTGGCCTCAGCCTCCCAAAGTGCTAGGATTACAGGTGCTAGCCACTGAACCTGGCAATATCCGTAACAATGTAAATGCTATTTAAATAGTTGTCATATTGTATTTGTTTTAAAATTTGTATTACTTTAATTGTTGAATTGTTATTATTTTTTGAAATATTTTCAATCCACAGTTGGTTGAATCCTCAGATGAGGAACTCATGAGGTGTAGAGGGCTGGCTGTATATTATTTAGCAAGGCACCTAATCTATGACTCTTAAGCCTGTGGTTCTCATCCTGCTACACATTCAAATTGCCCAACCCTATCCCAGATCAGTTAGATTAAAACTTAGAGTAGTCCCTTTTCAGATGCTGAATGGATCCATGTGCCCTCCACCTGAGAAAAGGCTAGTGATGAGGGTTGAGGGGAAGTACCTTTTTCCACCTCCCACTTTACAGGAGAAGGCTTTTCTTTCACCATTTTCAGATTATTTTTATTTATTTATATTTTATTTTTTGAGACAGGGTCTTACTCTATCACCATGCAGTGGCAAGATCACAGCTCACTGCAGCCTCAGTCTTCCGGGGCTCCCCAGTAGCTGGGACCTGCAGGCATGTGCCACCATGCCTGGCTAATTTTTGTATCTTTTGTAGAGATGGGATTTCACCATGTTACCTGGGCTGGTCTCCAACTCCTGGGCTCAAGCAATCCTCCTGCCTTGGCCTCCCAAAGTGTGTGTGTGTGAGTGTGTGTGTGTGTTTTGAGACGGAGTCTCACTCTATCGCCCAGGCTGGAGTGCAGTAGTGCGATCTCAGTTCACTGCAAACTCCGCCTCCTAGGTTCACGCCATTCTCCTGCCTCAGCCTCCCGAGTAGCTGGGACTACAGGCGCCCGCCACCACGCCCGGCTAATTTTTTTGTATTTTTAGTAGAGACAGGGTTTCACTGTGTTAGCCAGGATGGTCTCGATCTCCTGACCTCGTGATCCACCCACTTTGGCCTCCCAAAGTGCTGGGATTACAGGCGTGAGCCACTGCACCCAGCCATGTTTTTTTTTTTTTTAAGACAGGCTCTTGCTCTATTGCCAGGCTCTAGGGTGCAATGACAGCTCACTGTAGCCTCAACCTCCTGGGCTCAAGCGATCCTCCCACCTCAGGGTCCCAAGTAGTGGGAATCACAGATGTGGGCCACCACACCTGGCTTTTCATTTGATTCTTAACCCAGACAAATGAAATCGGTATTTCCAGAGATGGGACCCTGGAGTATGTATTATGAAAGCTCCCAGATGTCTAATGAGCAGCCTGGCTGGAAAACTACTGCCCTTGATGGCCCTGGCCCCTACTCAACTGTCACCAAGTAAAGCAACCGGTGTGAATGAAGCCCTCTCCATCTCTCTCTATGACGGGCTGAATTGTGCTCCCCTCAATTCCTATGTTGAAATGCTAACCCATGGTACCTCAGAATGCAACCATATTTGGAGATAAGGCCTTTAAAGTGGTCATGAGGCCATTATGGTTGGCTCTGATTCCATCTGACAATACCCTTATAAGAGGAGGAAACATGGAGACACAAGCATACACCAGGGATGCGAACACATAAAGGAAAGGTCAGCGGCAAGGAAGAGAGAGAAGGCCTTGCCAGAAACCAAACCTACCGACACCTTGATGTCTGACTTCCAGCCTCCAGAGTGGTGAGAAAATTGACATCTGTTGTTTAAGCTGCCCAGTCTGTATGTTATGGCAGTAATATCGAACTGATATACTCTACAAAATGAGAGCCACCTCATACATAGGTAGGGGGTGTGCAGGGATAGCTCAGTTCCCAGGTGACTCCTGGGACACAAACAGATGCCCTTAGAGGGGGTTTCTTTTTCTTTTTCTTTTTCTTTTTTTGGAATTGGGGTATTGCTGTGTTGCCTAGGCTGTAGTGCCATGGTGTGATCAGAGTTCACTGCAGCCTCAATCTCCGAGCTCAAACAATTCTCCCACCTCAGCCTCCGGAGTAGCTGGGACTGTAGAAATGTGCCACTATGCCTGGCAAAAATTTTTTTCTTTCTTTCTTTCTTTTTTTTTTTTTTTTTAATTTCAGAGATGGGAGTCTCACTCTTTTGCTTCGGCCGGTCCCAAACTCCGGGCATCAATTGATCTTCCTGTCTCTGCCTCTGAAAGTACTGGGATTATAGGTGTGAGGTCCCCACAGCTGTCCAAGGGGTTTTTTTTTTAATTGTATCAATCTACCCTGATTTTCCAAGGAACAGCCTTCTCCCACTTTGGGCTATTTCCTAGAGACCAGTGTTGGTAGGGACTCCCTTTCAATTCTCTTTCTGGCCCCAACTCCCTTGATTTCTCTCCTAAACTGTGAAGAACAAAACCTTGAGGACAGAGAGAGATAAATTTTCACACTGTTTCAAAAGCTAGGGGAATATCTGTGTTCTATCTGTCTGGTATAGGTAAGAGAATAATAAAAACAAATGATAACTACATATTAGAATGGTCTGAAAGCTAATGGCCTAATATAAAAAAGACCTTACAGTGTGAAGTTATGAAGAAGCAGAGGGTGTAAGTTCAGTGTGGTCTGCAGATGCTGGGCAGGTCTGCTGGGGTGAGATGGCTACTTACCCAAGGTGGTTTCCATGGAGAAGGACAAGATGCTTTCTGCAGACTGAGTGGAGAGAAGACAAACTTTTCAGGTAGGCTTTGGGCCTGTAGCCAGTAATGTGAGTAGAGGGAGAATTTAAAAAGGGGAGTCTATTGTTATTCAGTTTTCTCCACTTCTAGAAGGTCTACACTATGAGCCTTGGACGTGTGGGCTCCCTGAAGCCAGGGAGAGGAATGAGGAATGTCTAGTTCTGACTTTACGAAAGCCAAAATTGGGAGCAGGGTCTTGGAGCCACCTCTTACCAGTCAATATGGGGATACTCCCAGACAGCAGGCTGGGCTCAGGAAACTACCTGCTCTCTTCCCTCTTCCTCGAGGAGTCCCATGTGTACCCACCGTTTACCTCCAACTTGTAAGTTAGAACATGCAGTATTTGGTTTTCTGCGTCTAAGTTGGTTCACTTAGGATATGGCCTCTAGCTCTATCCATGTTGCTACAAAGGACATGAATTTATTCTTTTCTGTGGCTGCATAGGACATTCTTAGGTGACAAATTATGGTGACCCAGGTTATCCCCAGTTCCTTCTGTCAAGAAAAAAAAGGGATGGTCAGAGGGAGCCTCCAATTTTAATGGATACTGCAAGGAAGAAGACTGGAGAACTGGTGACAGAAATGTCCTCTGATGGGTCAAGTGCTTTGGCTGAGTCTTACCACTGCAAGGCTCACCACTGCAAAACTGGAGGAGACTGAGGCTTTGGGTAAATGCTCAGTCATTACCAGGTGGATTAAGGAAAAAACTCCAAGTAACAGTAATGAATCATCACAGTAGAGGAGAAAAACTCCAAGTTATATCTAACACTGAAATCCTGAAATGGAATGTGTCTCTTCAGTGATTAGAAATGCATTTCTATCGGCTAGTGAATAAATACCTTATTTCATACAAGTTTTTATTAATTTAAAAACAAGGCTGCAGCAAACCACCGTGGCACGTGTATACCTATGTAACAAACCAGCACGTTCTGCACATGTATCCCAGAACCTAACATACAATAATAATAATACTAATACTACTACTACTACTACTACTAATAATAATAATAAATAAGGCCAGGTACGGTGGCTCACACCTGCAATCCAAGTAATTTGGGAGGCTGAGGCGGGTGGATGGCCTGAGCTCAGGAGTTCGAGACCAGCCTGGGCGACATGATAAAATCCCACGTCTACAAAAAAATAGAAAAACTAGCCAGGTGTGGTGGCATGTGCCTGTGGTCCCAACTACTCAGGAGGCTGAGGTGGGAGGATTGCTTGAGCCTGGGAGGCAGAGGTTGCAGTGAGCCTAGATCGTACCGTAGCACTCCAACCTGGGTGACAGAGTGAGACCCAGCCTCAAAAAAAAAAAAAAAAAAATTAAAAAAAATAAAAATAAAAACAAAACTAACTAAAACACTCAGGAGAGATTAGTGGTCTAAACGCATATTTTTACAATGTATTCAGGGTTATTCCATTGTTTCTTAAAAGCTACCTTTGGGAGCACCTCCCCAAACTTAGTTTGGAAGTATGTTTTCTGGGTTGCAATAAATAAGCAAACAAAACACTGCCTTTTAATTAAAAGTAATACTTAAATAGAGCTAAAAATAAAATCAAATACACAAAAATCATCCATTAATTTTTGTTTGTTTGTTTGTTTTTATGTGGAGTCTTGCTCTGTTGTCTGCCCAGGCTGGAGTGCAATGGTGCCATCTTGGCTCACTGCAACCTCCGACTCCTGGGTTCAAGCGATTCTCTCACCTCTGCCTCCTGAGTAGCTGGGACTACAGTCATGCACCACCACGCCCAGCTCATTTTTGTGTTTTTAGTAGAGACAGGGTTTCACCATGTTGGCCAGGTTGGTCTTGAACTCCTGACTTCAAGTGATCCCCTGCCTCAGCCTCCCGAAGCGCTGGGATTACAGGCGTGAGCCACTGCACCCAGCCAAAATTCATCCATTAATTGTAAATTTCCCTTCTGCCCCAGGTCACGGTTACCTGTCTCTATTCCCAAAATAAATGGCTGTTTAGAATTTCTGATGTGTCCTTCAATATACATTCTCTGCATCTACATAGACTCATCTTCCCCTACCCTTTTTTTTTTTTTGCTTTTTTTTTTTTGAGACAGAGTCTCACTCTGTCGCCCAGGTTGGAGTGCAGTGGCACAATTTCGGCTCACTGCAAGCTCCACCTCCCAGGCTCACCATTCTCCTGCCTCACCCTCCCGAGTAGCTGGGACTACAGGCGCCTGCCACAACGCCTGACTAATTTTTTTTGTGTTTTCAGTAGAGACGGGATTTCACCGTGTTAGGCAGGATGGTCTCCATCTCCTGACCTCGTGATCCGCCCACCTCAGCCTCCCAAAGTGCTGGGATTACAGGCGTGAGCCACTGTGCCTGGCCCATCTTCCCCTGCCTTTTTATGTAAATGGGTGTTTATTATTTACATGCTCTGTATTAAAATTGTGGTTTATTAACATAATTTTACTGACTTATTTTAATTTGAATGGAGATAAATTTATAAAGGGGACTGATGATTATAATGTTATGTTTAAAATGTTCGGAAGCAAACAGTAACGCATCTTATCTTCTGAGTAGGATGTGGGTTGATACTACAAAGGCAAGCATGAGATGTTTCATTAACACAAAGCCTTGAATGCCCCAAACCCAAAAGTCAAAGCAACTTATCGATAAATGCCAAAGGATGCTATTCTGACATATCTGTGTGCTACGGTGTGAATGCGAACCCCAAATCTCATGTGTGGGAAACTTAATTTCCAGTGTGGGACTATTGAAAGGTGGGGCCTTTAAGAAGTGATTGAATCATGAGGGCTTTTCTTTCACGAATGAATAAATCCATTCATGGATTAATGGGTTAATGGGTTATCATAGGAGGGGAACTGGTGGCTTTATAAGAAGAGAAGAGAGACCTGAGCCAACATGCTTAGCCTCCTTCAAGAGCTGCCGTCTGTGGCATCAGGATGCTGCAGAGCCCTCCAACCAGGTAAGGTAAGAAGGCTCTTACCAGATGTGCCCCCTCCACTTTGGGCTTCCCAGCCTTCATAACTGTGAGAAACTCATCTTCTTTATAAACTACCCAGTTTCAGATATGTTGTTGTAAGTGACAGACAACGGACTAAAACACTGTGTTATCTAATTATGTGATTCTTGTTTTATTTATTTATTTAGCCTCTTGTCAGAAACTTCTCTTTTTTCTTTTGAGATAAAGTCTCACTCTGTCACCCAGACTGGAATGCAGTGGTGGATTCACGGGTCACTGCTGCCTCGACCTCCCTGGCTCAAATGATCCTCCTGCCTTAGCTTTTCAAGTAGCTGGGACTACTACAGGTGCACACGCCACCATGACTGGCTACTCTTTTTTTTTTTTTTTAAATGTTGCCCAGGCTGGTCTCAAACTCCTGGCCTCAAAAGATCCTACTGCCTCAGCCTCCCAAAGTGCTGGCATTGCAGGTGTGAGCCACCACACCCAGCCCACAAAGAATTTTTTGAGACATGTACCTGAGTGATTAAGAGTTTAGGATTGGCTGGGCAGGGTGGCTCACACCTATAATCCCAGCACTTTGGGAGGCCAAGGCGGGCAGATCACCTGAGGTCAGGGGTTCGAGACCAGCCTGAACAACATGGAGAAACCCATTCTCTACTAAAAATACAAAATTAGCCAGGCGTGGTGGCGCATGCCTGTAATCCCAGCTACTTGGGAAGTCTGAGGCAGGAGAATCGCTTGAACCCAGGAGGCAAATGTTGCGGTAAGCCGAGATTGTGCCATTGCACTCCAGCCTGGGCAACAGGCAACAAGAGTGAAACTCCATCTCAGAAAAAAAAAAAAAAGAGTTTAGGATCTATATTCACTCTGCCTGGGTCCAAATCCTGGATGTTATTAACTGTGTGACTTTGGGCAAGTTTATTAACATCTCCATTTAAAAAAAATCTGTAGGCCGGGCGCGGTGGCTCAAGCCTGTAATCCCAGCACTTTGGGAGGCCGAGGTGGGCGGATCACGAGGTCAGGAGATCGAGACCTTCCTGGCTAACATGGTGAAACCCCGTCTCTACTAAAAATACAAAAAACTAGCCGGGCGTGGTGGCGGGCGCCTGTAGTCCCAGCTACTCGGAGGCTGAGGCAGGAGAATGGCCTGAACCTGGGAGGCGGAGCTTGCAGTGAGCCGAGATCACGCCACTGCACTCCAGCCTGGGTGACACAGCGCGAGACTCCGTCTCAAAAAAAATAAAAAATAAAAAAAATAAAATAAATAAAATAAAATAATAAAATAAAAAAAATCTGTAATAGGAATATAATAATAATAAATGCACACTCTCTCAGGATTTGATTAAATGGAATAAAATATATAGAACTCCTAGAACAGTGCCAGGAGTTTGAGGCCAGCCTGGGCAACATAGTGAGACCCCATCTCTACAAAAAATACATAAAAAAATGAGGTGGGAATGGTGGTGCACACCTGTGGACCCAGCTACTTGATAGACTGAGATGGGAGGATTGCTTGAGCCCAGGAGGTCAAAGCTGCAGCAGTTCAGTGATTGCGTCCCAGTAATCCCAGCACTTTGGGAGGGCAAGGGAGGAGGATCCCTTGGGGCCAGGAGTTCAAGACCAGCCTGGGCAACATAACAAGACCCCATCTGTACAACAACAACAAAAATTCTCATGCACTTAGCATTTGCCAGATATAATGCCAATTTCTAGGGCACAAAGGCAAATGGTAACTACCTCCCTGGATCGTTGTAAAATAATGCATGCAAAACATTTTGTGCCCCCAGTGATCCCTTCCTCATGGTGTCCCCACACTTTTATTTTGTGCTTTCACAATGAGCAGGGCACCACCAGGATACTGGGAAATAATGACGTGTGATTTCCAAGACTAGGTCATACAAAACATTTTGCCTTGCTCTGTTGAATCACCTGCTCTGGTGGAAAACAGATAACTGCTATGTCATAGCGTTCAAGCGGCCCTATGGAGAGGTCCATGTGGTAAGGAACTGAGGCTTCCTGCCAACAGTCAAGTGAAAGAGGCATCTTGGAAGAGGATCCTCCAGCTCTCAACAAGTTTGCCAAGCCAACATTTTGAGTATAACCTTATGAGAGTCTCTGAGCCAGAACCACACAGCTAAGCTGCAGTAACTTTGATGTAATAATGATTTATTGTTGTTAAGCCACTAAGTTTGGGGATAATTTGTGATGTAGTCATAGATAGCTAATACAGCTGTGTTTATTATGTTTGGTACTTGTTACTATCACCACCACATCAGTGCATTGTTGTGTTAAACTGTTTTGTTTCCCCGCTGAATTATGCTGGGCTCACAAGGGGGAAAAGTGCCCACCAAAATTTTTCCTTTTTTATGTAATCACGTTTTAAAAATTCTATTCTATTCTTTTTTTTTTTTTTAAGTTTCAGGGTACATGTGCAGGATGTGCAGGTTTGTTACGTAAGTAAACGTGTGCCATGATGGTTTGCTGCAACTATCAACCCATCACCTAAGTATTAAGCCCAATAATATGCATTAGCTCTTTTTCCTAATGCTCTACCCTCCTCCTTCCCTCCCCCAAAAGGCCCCATTGTGTGTTGTTCCCCTCCCTGTGTCCATGTGTTCTCATTGTTAAGCTTTCCACTTATAAGTGAGAAAACGCAGTGTCTGGTTTTCTGTTCCTGAGTTAGTTTGCTGAGGATAATGACTTCCAGCTTATCTATATCCCTGCAAAGGACATTATCTCATTCTTTTTATGGATTCATAGTATTCCATGGTATGTATGTATCATATTTTCTTTTTTCTTTTTTCTTTTTTTTTTGAGACGGACTCTCATTCTGTCACCCAGCTGGAGTACAGTGGCACGATCTCTGCTCACTGCAACCTCCGCCTCCCAGGTTCAAGCGATTCTTCTGCCTCGGCTTCCTGTGTAGCTGAGATTACAGGCATGTACCACCACGCCTGGCTAGTTTTTTGTATTTTTAGTAGAGACGGAGTTTCACTGTATTAGCCAGGATGGTCTCAATCTCCTGACCTCAGGTGATCCACCTGCCTCAGCCTCCCAAAGTGCTGGGATGAGCCACTGTGCCCGGCCAGTACCACATTTTCTTTAACCACATTTTCTTCTTCCATCATTAATGGAAATTTGGGTTGATTTCATGTCTTTGCTGTTGTGAATAGTGCTGCAATGAACATACACAAAATTAGCTGAATGATTCCAGTAAACATCATGTATTCATTTGCCAGCTACCATAATAAAATACCATAGATTGGGTGGCTTAACCAACAGAAATTTATTTTCCCGCAATTCTGGAGGCTGGAAATCCAAGATCAAGGTGTTGGCAGGGTTGGTTTCTTCTGAGACCTTGGCTTGCAAGATGGCCACCTTCTTGCTATATCCTCACAAGATCATTCCTCTGTGCACGTTTGTGTCCTAATTTTTTCTTCTTATAAGGACACCGGTCATTTTGGATTAGGGGTCATTCATATGACTTCATTTTCACCTTAACTGCTTCTTTAAAAGCCCTATCTGGAAATGAAGTCACATTCTGAAGTTACTGGGGTTTAGAATTTCAACAAATGAATTTTGGGAGGACTTGCCAGCGTCATATGTGGAGCATTCAACTGGAGAAACTGCCCTAATTTCTCATTTGAAGGTCTAAACACCTCTTTTATCAAAATAAACCAGATTCTATTAAGAAGGCTGAATGTGCATCTGGCTCAATCAACAGGAGTCTGGCTGCTTCAAATGCTTGATTTGTTTTTCATTCTCAGAGAATGAAAACAATGTTGAGATACTGAGTATGTTCTATACAAAGTCTTCATGTCACAATGAATAAGAAAAGTACTTTTTTTTTTGAGACAGGATCTTGCTCTGTAGCTCAGGCTGCAGTTTTCGGAGTGCACTGGCATGACATAACTTGCTGTAACTTCCATTTCTTGGGCTCAAGTAATCCTCCCACCTCAGCCTCCTGAGTAGCTGGGACTACAGACATGTGCTACCACTCCAGGCTAATTATTTTATTGTATTTTTAGTAAAGATGGGGTCTTGCTATGTTGCCCAGGCTGGAATCAAACTCCTGGGCTTAAGCAATCTTCCTGCCTCAGCCTTCCAAAGTGTTGGGATTATAGGCTTGTGCCTATAATTAGTGGCTTGTCCACCGCACCCAGTCAAGAAAATACTTTCTAATACTGAATGCAGCTAAAGAATGCATGGTAAACCATTATTGTCCAATCAGGATCACTACCATCCAAGCGGGACACTCAATCTTTGAGATTCTGAGTGGTGCTATAATACTTGTTGCCTTGGTATCTGAGTGAGCACTTAGTCTAACAATTATCTGGAGGGGTATATTAGGGTTCTCCGGAAAGACAGAACCAATAGAATGGATAAATAGATAGAAAGATAGATTGATTGATAGATATGTGAGGGGATTTTGTTAGGGGAATTGTCTCATGCAATTATGAAGGCTGAGAAGTTCCACAGCAGGCCATCTGCAAGCTGGAGACCCTGGGATGCTGACAGCATGGCTTACTCCAAGTCCAAAAGCCTCAGAACCAGTGGTATAATTCTCAGTCCAATGCTGAAGGCCTGAGAAGCTAGGGAGTGAGGGCACACTGCTAGTGCAAGTGGTGGAGTCCAAAGACCAGAGAGCCTTGAGTTGCGACATCTAAGTACAAGAGAGGAAGAGTGTATCTCAGCTCCAGGAGGTAGAGCAACACATTCACCTTTTCTCTGTTTTTGTTATCTTCAGTCCTGGCCTTTGGATGGTACCCACCCACATGGAGGGCAGATCTTCCCCACCTAGTCCACTCACACTCACGTGTTAATCTCTTCTGGAAACACTTACAGACACACCCAAAGATAATACTTTACCAGGTTTTTAGGTATTCTTTAATCCAGTCAAGATGACACCTAAAATTAACCATCACAAGGGTATATTCAATCTGAATGGCCAAAATTATCTGATAGAACCTTCATATACTTGTACTCAACAGATGTACTCTTGGGATTAAATGAGTTTATGCTCAAGAAATGATATTAGCCAGGCATAGGGGTGCATGCCGTTGTCCTAGCTACCCTGGAGGCTAGGGCAGGAGGAGTATTGCTTGAGCCTGGCAGCTTGAGGCTGCAGTGAGCTGCGATGGTGCCACTGCAATCCAGCCTGGGTGACTGCGCAAGACCCCACCGCAAAGAGAGAGAGGCAGAGAGAGAGAGAGAAGAAATGGTATCTGTTATTTTACATTAAAAGTTCTGGAATAGGGGAGTGCTATGGTCTGAACGTATCCCTCCAAAGTTCATGTTGGAACTTATGACCCAATGTGGTAGTATTAAGAGGTGGGGCTTTCACAAGATGACTAGGCTATTAGAGACCCACCCTTATGATGAATGAATGAATGTCCTTATCAAAGAGATTCCATTTCCACTATGCTGAGGGCAGAAAACAAACAAACAAACAAGCAAACACAAACGAGGTTCCACACAGCACTCATCCTTTTTGCCCTTCCACCCTTCTGCCATGTGAGGACAAAGCAACAAGGCTCCATTTTGGAAGCAGAGAGCAGCCCTGACCAAATCTGAATCTGTTGGTGCCTTGATATTGAACTTCCTAGCCTCTAGAACTGTGAGAAATATTTCTGTTCTTTTTTTTTTTTTTTTTTTGAGATGAAGTCTCGCTCTTTTTGCCCAGGCTGGAGTGCAATGGTGTGATGTTGGCTCACTGCAACCTCCGCCTCCTGCGTTCAAGGGACTCTTCTGCCTCAGCCTCCCGAGTAGCTGGGATTACATGCACATGCCACCACGCCTGGGCAATTTTTGTACTTTTAGCAGAGATGGGGCCTCACGACGTTGGCCAGGCTGGTCTCAAACTCCTGACTTCAGGCGATCCGCCCGCCTCAGCCTCCCAAAGTGCTGGGGTTGCAGCCGGGAGCCACGGCGCCCAGCTGAAATGTTTCTGTTCCTTGTAAATTATCCAGTCTCAGTATTTTGTTATAGCAGCACAAACAAGTTAAGTAAGCTGTAATATCAGGCTGTCTTCTAATTCCCTATGCTCTGCTGCACAAATTGTATTTCCAGAAGTTCCCATAGGAAGGTCTCAGGAAATGAAATGGATATGAGCTAACCTCATGTCAGGGGGTCAGTCTATGGAGGATCATAATCATACTACATGGTCCACCCTTGCTATAATCTATTCTTTTTTTTTTTTTTTTTTTTTTTGAGACAGAGTTGCTCTGTTTCCCAGGCTGGAATGCAATGGTGCGATCTCGGCTCATTGCAACCTCTGCCTCCTGGGTTCAAGAGATTATCCTATCTCAGCCTCCTGAGTAGCTTGGATTACAGGCACCTGCCACCACACCTGGCTAATTTTTGTATTTTTAATATAGACGGTGTTTCACCATGTTGGTCAGGCTGATCTCAAACTCCTGATCTCAAGCAATCCACCTTCCTCGGCCTCCCAAAGTGCTAGGATTAGAGGCGTGAGCCACCGCGCCCAATCTTATAGTCTATTCTTAAGGCCCTCATATATTCCCAAGTACTAGACAGGAGGCAGCCACATTATCTTAAGTTCTAGGTATCCTCAGCACCGAATACAGGAGCTAGCCCATATAAAATGGGGTTTTCTCGAGATGGGATTTCACTGTCACCCAGGTTGGAGTGTAGTGGTACGATCTTGGCTCACTGCAACCTCTGCCTCCCAGGTTCAAAAGATCCTTCCACCTCAGACTCCCGAGTAGCGGGGACCACAGGCACACACCACCATGCCTGGCTAGTTTTTTGGATTTTTGGTAGAGACTGATTTTCGCCCTGTTGCCCAGGCTGGTCTTGAACTCCTGAGCTCAGGCAATTTACCTGCCTTGGCCTCCCAAAGTGTTGGGATTACAGGCGTGAGCCACTGCACCCAGCTGTTTTCTGTTTTCTGGCTTTTATTGAGACAGTCTCACTCTGTTGCCCAGGCTGGAATGCAATGGCACAATCTTGGGTCACTGCAACCTCTGCCTCCTGGGTTCAAGCAATTTTTCTGTCTCAGCCTCCAGAGTAGCTGGGATTACAGGTGCCCGCCACCACACCCAGCTAATTTTTGTATTTTTAGTGGAGATGGGGTTTCACCATGTTGGCCAAACTGGTCTTCAACTCTTGACCTCAGGTGATCCCCACACCTTAGCCTCCCAAAGTGCTGGGATTATAGGCATGAGCCACCGAGCCCGGCCTTGTTTTCTGTGTGTGTGTGTGTGTGTGTGTGTGTGTGTGTGTGTGTTTTAAGAGATTGGGTCTTGCTCTGTCGCCTAGGCTGGAGTGCAGTGGCACAATCAGCTCACTGCAGCCTTGAACTCCTGGGCCCAAGAATTCCTCCCACCACAGCCTTCTGAGTAGCCAGGACTATAGGTGAGCACTGGTTAAATTTTTAAATTTTTTGTAGAGACAGAGTCTTGTTATGTAGTACAGGCTGGTCTCAAACTCCTAGCCTCAAGTGGTCCTCCAGCCTCAGGCTCCCAAAGTTTGGGAATTATAGGCATGAGCCACTGCATCTGACCATATAAAATGTTAACAAACTGGCCAGGCGTGGTGGCTAATGCCTGTAATCCCGGTACTTTGGGAGGCTGAGGCAGGCAGATCACCTGAGGTCAGGAGTTCAAGACCAGCCTGGCCAACGTGGTGAAACCCCATCTCTACTAAAAATACAAAAATTAGCCGGGCGTGGTGGCACGTGCGTTTAATTCCAGCTACTTGGGAGGCTGAGGCAGGAGAATCGCTTGAACCTGGGAGGCAGAGGTTGCAGTCAGCTGAGATCACGACACTGCACTCCAGCCTGGGCGACAGAGTGAGACTCCTTCTCAAAAACAAACAAACAAACAAAAAAATTAGTAAACCTTTGTCTATCTGGCTAACGGCTAATAAGCCTGTATATATTTGTTATTGTGTAAATGAGCAAACCAGCACACCTTCCTACCCTGACCCATCTTTCTACTTCCCATAGGTTATTATCCACTCTGTAGACAGGAACCTAACTGCATAGCCTGGGCTCCTTACTCCATGAGCAGGAAGATTTGACAGGCAATAACAATGACATGTATATCAGATTTCATCTCTGTCTTGATGCATTTTGGTCCTGTCAGGGAATTGAGTGGAAACACTTCTCTATCCCTCAACTAAAACATTGGTGGAGCTGACCTACGAGAAAGAAAGAAGCAAGTGGAGCTTATGGGTCTTCGCCCAGGAGTAAAATGATAAAAATATAGAGCCATCTCTTCAAACCATCAAATAGCCCATTGACTAGAATAAAGCTGTGCATTTACTTGTTGGGACCATGGAAGTCGGAGCCTCCAGAAGTCTGACAGATGCAGGATCCACTGGGCGCTGGCACATCACAGCCACCTACCTCTGACACCTTCATAATTATCACAGGGGTGACAAGCTGCTTTTCCATATTCTGCAGTTTACTTCCAGACAGACTAAAGGGTCTATGTCTTTGTCTCACATTTCTTTGGATTGGAAGGAGATTCATTGAAGAAAACATCCAATAATATTCCGAGGGCAACAGCTTTGTTCTCTAGCCTGCTGAAGTCTTGCCTCTTCATGTTCTATTAAATTTTGCTTGTGTCTAAAAGTAAGTCACCTCACCTTTTGTTCTTCCTCTTTCTCTTCTTGAAATAATCTCTCTGTAGCCACGCAGCCCTCTTAGGTGCCTGGACCAACACCTTTCTGCAGTAACCCAAGGGTTGACGACTCCTCATGCTGATGTTCTGCTATCTCCAGTGCAGTGCATGAATCCAAATCCAAATTCAGCTCAGCCTGTAAGATCTCCCTTTGCTTGGCCAATTTCTCTTCAGTTTCAAGACACAAGATGGCCAGTTAGATATGAAATTTTACAGATGATGAAAATGTGTCTTTGCCAGGCATGGTGGCTCATGCCTGTGATCCGAGCACTTTAGGAGGCCAAGGCAGGTGGATCACCTGAGCTCAGGAGTTTGACACCTGCCTGGGCAACAAAATGAGAACCCGTCTCTATAAAAATTTGAAAAGCAAAGCAAAGAAAATATATCTCTAACAATGACTTTATGTCAGATGCCGAATCTGGGCTATTTCGCTCAGAACCCTGTTGGATACATACCATTAGTAATAGTAGTAGGAGCAGGATTAATCTAGTTTCCTCATACTGATCTGAATTTTGGGTCAAGTCAGCCGTCCTTTCTGGCATTTAGAAATTGTTGGGTTTTCCCTGACTCTGTTTCCTAAGACGGTTATCCTTTCTGCCCAAGCCTCAGACCTTCTTTCTGTCTCTTTTCTGCTTCTGGATGATTCCCTGGGAGTGTATTTGACCTCACTCTATTTCTTTCATATTTAGATTCTTCCCTCTCAAATCCATATTGCCCAGATGCCGTAAGTGCAATCTGCCCATCTGCCAAAGAGATGGGGTGTCTCTAACATGAATGTCAATACCAAGAAACCTACTGTGTGTACCATACTCCCCCTGCTTACTTCCTAACTGCCTACCATCTGGACACCCCTTCCTTGGGTCTTCATATACATGACTCCCCTACCTTAGGTAGCCACCACCTCCCCTTTTCCCTTGCATGGCTACTCTTACCAATGAGATGAGGTCTCTCTCCAGCCAAACTCAACTTATAAAAAACTCATCAATTAGTACCATGCCACCATGCCACTTCAAATATTTTGTTTGGAGACGGACTTTTGCAGTAGCATAATCATAGCTCACTGCAACCTCTGCCTCCCGGATTCTGGTGATTTTCCTGCCTCAACCTCCCCAGTAGCTGGGATTATAGGCGTGTACCACCATACCCAGCTAATTTTTGTGTTTTTTGGTAACGACAATGTTTCACCATGTTGGCCAAGCTGGTCTCAAACTCCTGGCCTCAAGTGATCCTGCTGCCTCAGCCTCCCAAAATGCTGGGATTATAAGCATGAGCCATTTATTTTTCTTTTTTTGAGATAGCTCACTCTGTTACCCAGGCTAGAGTGTAGCAGCATGATCGAAACTCACTGCAACCTTGAACTCCTGGATTCAAGTGATCCCCATGCCTCAGCCTCCTGAGTAGCTGGGACTATGGGTGCACGCCGACATGCTCAGCTCAGTCAAAAGTTTTTTCATAGAGACGGGCGGTCTTGCTATGCTGCCCAGCCTGGTCTCGAACTCCCAGACTCAATTGATCCTCTTGCCTTGGCTTCCCAAAATGCTAGGATTACAGGTGTGAGCTACTGTGCCTGGCCTTTGATTTTTAGACAGGGTCTTGCTCTGTTGCCAAGGCTAGAGTGCACTGGTATGATCACAGCTCACTGCAGCCTTGTCCTGAGTTTAAGTGATCCTCCTTCTTCAGTCTCCCAAGTTACTAGGACTACAGGTGTGTGCCACCACATCCAGCTACTTTATGAATATTTCGATCCCAAAGTCTGAAAAAAGTTTTCCAGATTCATCTCTCAAATGAGATCTCCAGGTCAAATAATGTCCCTACTGTCAGGAATCCTGCTTCAGAAGCAAGATGCAGCATTTTTCTTTCTTTACTTGCAGCAGGCAGCTAATAACCATTATCCTGTGCTGGACCATCCATGTTCTACACATTCTAATGTGTGCTTTACATAAGAAATTAGCTCAAGTGAACCTCACTGTGATATTCCAAGGTACGTATTATTAATCTCTCTTTTTTTTTTTTTGAGGTGGGGTCTCACTGTGTCGCCAAGGCTGGAGTACAATGGCTCATGCCTGTAATCCCAGCACTTTGGGAGGCTGAGTTGGGAATATCCCTTGAACCCAGGACTTCAAGACTAGTCTGTACAACATAGGAAGGATCCCCATCTCTAGAAAAAATAAAAACATAGCCATGCATGGTGGCGTGTGCCTGTGGTCCCAGCTACTTGGGAGGCTGAGAAAGGAGGATCACTTGAGCCTGGGAGGTTGAGGCTGCAGTGAGCCGTGATCATGCCACTACACTCCAGCCTGGGTGACAGAGTGGGACCCTATCTCTAAAAAGAGAGAAAGAGGGAGAGCTTTTAAAATACGGCAAAATGTGCCCACAAGCTGAGGGGCCTATTTCTTTTTTTTTAAATAGAGACAGAGTCTTGCTCTGTTGCCCAGGCTGGAGTAGAGTGGCGTGATCTTGGCTCACTGCAACCTCTGCCTCCCGGGTTTAAGCGATTTTCCTGTCTCAGCCTCCTGAGTAGTTGGAAATACAGGCACCTGCCACCACACCCGGCTAATTTTTGTATTTTTAGTAGAGACAGGGTTTCACCACGTTGGCCAGGCTGGTCTTGAACTCCTGACCTCAGGTGATTCACCTGCCTCGGCTTCCCAAAGTGCTGGGATTACAGGTGTGAGCCACTGCGCCCAACCAGTTTGTTTCTTATAGAGCTTAGGGTAGGAGGCTTGAAGATGGCAACAGAAGAAAAAAGGTTGAAGGGCCCAGCTGATGTGTGTCACAAGATAGGAAATTGCTGACAGTCTGCAATGCCAGCACCATCATGGGTAGTTATCACCAAGACAGAGGCCTCAGAACAGGCAGGACGGGGTGTGCTGGCACTCACAGCTACATGCAGATAGAGCCTGCCCCTGGGCCTTGGTGTGTGACCTTATTCCCAGGTGCTTCTTTGAAAAGCTGTACAGTGAGGGAGGTGACACAGCCTAAGGGCAGGACACACTAGCATGGGAGCAGTGGCAGGCAAGTGGGCTGACTGCCCAGGGATTGTAGAGTCCACCTGCACAGTATGACATCTCCCATCCTTTTGGACAGATTGTTCTATAGGGTGGCCTCCACCTACTCCCAACTCCCAAATCTGACATTCATTCATCTACTTCCCCTAAGTGCTCCCTAGCACCTGCCCTGAGTTTGTTCACTATTGGAACCCCAAATCCAGGGCATCTCACTGGCTGAGATTCAGCTTACTACCTCATTGATGGGGAGACTCTTACGTTGAAGAAGTAATTTTCTGATAGGACCACAAGATGAAGTCTTATTTTTAATGTGGGTACAAATACTAAATAAATATGATCTTAGTGTTTTGCCAAAAGGAATTTAAATGTTTTAAACGGGTCACAATTAAATTCAAAAAGGGGCTGGACCTGATGGGATGGGTTGGTGAGGCCCAGAGGCTCCACCTCAAGTGCAGTACTGGACATCCCCTCCCAGTACTGGGGGTCTGACTTGTACATAGTCAAGCCCAATACTGGCACAGCCACAGGCCGGGGATGGAGGCTTATGAGTGCACTGGAAATTAGGGAGGACTGAGTCCAGGGTCTCAGGGGGTTTAGTAGTGAGGGCTCCTGTGAAGAACCCTTCACTCAGTGGTGTTCATTACTGGCCCCTTCCTTAGTATGTTCCAGCCCTGAGGATGCACCTTGCATGCTCTGACCCTTTGAATACCAAAGAAATAAGCAAGGAGATAACTGATGCCTCAAAGAGATTAATGGTGCCATGATATCTGGGGGCCGGGACCTTGTCCAGCCTAAAGGTGTAAGTACCATGGATGAGCAGTGTCTTAACCAGCAACTGGAGATTTCCTGAGGTTTAACGGGGAAAGGAGATTCATATACTAGAAGACACCAGATGCTTCACATCGCTTCTCTTTATTTTCAACAGTCTCTTTACAATAGTTTCTTTACAACAGTCTACATAGGGATTAACTTCTACATGTACTTCCCAAGCCAGAATCCCCCTTTAGAAATTCAGATTCTATTTCTAACTGTATAGGATGCATCTCCCAAAAGATCCCGTTAACTCAACATCTGCCTACCCCCAACTTCCCCTTTTTTCCCTCACTCACACTGAACATTTGTCTGAAACTGTGGCTGCTTTTACGCTTCAAGATGCATGCACATCCTGGGCTTCAGTGTCCAAGTATGCAGAATGAAGCATTTGATATGTGCACCCAGCTAGTTAGGCATGAAACAGGGGCACAGGATGGGCTCTGGGTCATAGAAGGTTCTGTCCCCACAGTGAGGACAGGGATTGGCACTAAGCCAGACCATGCTGGGCCGCCCCAATTCGCACAGCAACTCCCTGAGCCTGGCATGCAGATAGGCAAGTCTCCCCAGGTGGAGGGTACCATGGACGTCCTCGTAACTCTCCAGGGGGACAGGATACAGCACGTGGGTCAGATTGCTCAGCCCGATGAGGTGGTGCAGGAGGTTCTCCAGGACAGATATGGAGATGGGATTCCCGCAGAAGCTTAAGGTCGTAAGCTGGGAGCAGTGGCTCAGGGAAGGCAGGAGGACAAGGAGCTGATCATCCATGATCCCACACTCATCAAAGTCCAGGTCCTGGAGGGTGGCAGAGGCTCTCTCCAGCAGAGCTTGGAGGGGCTCAGGACTTACATCGGTCAGCATGACCCCACTTAGACTCAGGACACTCAGCTGACTGACGTTGGGGCTCTGGGACAGATGCATCACATCGCCTTCCGAAAGCCGGCAGTTAGTTACTGAGAGGGTTTCCAAGGGATTCATCACGTGCCTGCAAACAGACAAAGCAGTTAGCGCTGGGGAATGGTGGTAGTGGGGTGGGGAGACTGGAGAGAGGCCCATTTCACTGAAACCCAAAGTCTTCCTGATGATGGTTAACCCCCAGGATGCCATGTTGTAAAGGAGCATTCAAGGGAGTACAAGTTCAGGTGCAGTCCTTTCTCCATTATTTGCTGCATAAGTGGGTCAAGTAAACAAAGATCTCAAACACTCTCTTGGCTGACCTGTGAGGCAGGGTCCAACACAGACCTCTTAGGTGGTGTGAGCATGAACTGAATTGAGAGAGCCTGATTTGATGTCTCAAGCAAGGAAGGGCATCAGTGAATTTTAGTATTTGAAGATACAACCGAAAATACTTTTTCAACTCAGGCTTCCTCTGCCACTGCCTGGGCCCCAGTCACCTGTATCTCTGTGCCTGATGAAGCTACTGGGGAGTAGTCATAGAGGACAAACTTGGGCAGGGTCACCAACATCCAAAGGGGGTTCCCAGGCTGCAGGGCTACCTTAGATCACCGCATCATCAGCAAACCACCTATCAATTTTTGCAATTCCTCACTCTTGTTCCTTCTCCCACATCTCCAGAATCCTGCATTTCCCACCTATTACCTTGAACTCTAAATCACACTTCACAGACAGGAAATTTGAGTCGGGTTTAGAGGGAACAGCTCATGTTGAGAAGCTGGTGAGTACACAGCTTACAATTTCAAATCTCACCTTTGACGGGCTTTCCCTTCTTCAATGCCCTCCTTGCTTATTTTCGGTCATCTTAGGCATCACTTCCTAAGAAAGAATGCCTAAAGGCACCCTCGCCAGACCCCAACCTCCCATTACAGAGTTTTCTAACAAGGAGTCACTGTTAATAGCATCTATCCTAATGTATATCTCTAACCCTAATGAGTAGTAGTTATGTGATATCATGCTTGGGGACAGAGTGGTGAACAAGACATGTTAACTGGTAGTGACTTGCTCACTCTTGCATTATCAGTGGCTGGCACATGCTAGATGTCCTTTATTGTTTACTACAATAAAGAAGGGCTTGCTCTGGTCTGCAGAGAAACCTCACCATCCCTTACCTGAGCAACTGATCCAGGCGGCCTCTAAGGAAAAATAAAGAGTCCACATAGAGAGCCTGGAGGCACTGCAGACTGAGGAACTGAGAGGTGAACTGGGCGATATACTCCTCTTCCTTCTCTGGGGAAATGGAGGAAGATGCATGGATGTGGGAGAGGAGGAGTCTACGCAGATTAATCATCTGGCCCAAGTAGGGAGAAAACTTTGCCAAGGTGGGTAGCTTCCAGGTACAAGTCACTTCCAAATCTTCAATAGAGTCCAGCTGTACCATTTTCAGGATCATCTTGATACTCTGCATGGGCATTGCAAAAATCTTCAGCTTCTTACAGCACAGGTGTAGCACATTTTTCTGTCGCTTCACTTTCTCCATGAGGTAAGAGAACAACTCATCACAGGCACCTTCCTTGAGGGACAGGTCTACGAGCACCTCTATTGGAGTGAAGGGCTGCTCTGCCTCTGTGCTCAAACCATCTACTTTTCGCTTCTTTCTCATGGGCTGAGCTGCTTCTGGCTCTGGAAATGAGTAGAGACTGGCCCTGTTTCCAGACCATACAGTCCAGAAGTCCTGATGAGAGTTCTTCCGTAAATCCAGCACTTCAAGTTTCCACCTCCTGTGGGGAAAAACACGTTAATAGCTGAGATGCTTTTTAAAATCAACTCAAGATAAGACCATGAGTCTCATAATGTGGGTAAGAACCAACCAGACAACTGCCTTAGATCTGCACTTTTACTCCATACATCAGAAAGGCATCAGTTGCTCCCTTTCCCACTAGGATCCTGGGGTCCTTCCTGGTCCCCACTTCCTGCCCCACCAGGAGGAAGCAGGTGCATGTTCCTTCAGACACCTGCATTTTAATCAGCGCCCCATGTCCAGAAGCCCATTCCAAGAGTGACCCCTGCAGTGGCCCCCAAGGCCTCCCTGAACTTCCTTGTTGGCACCATCAGAGCCTCCGGCCCAGCCTTAGGTGCTCCACGCCCCCTGACCCCGGCTGTATCCTGCTCAGGTTCCCAGGGCCCCACATGAAGCTGCTAGATCACCCTTACCTGGGGCGAACCTCCTGGGTAAGCAGCACATCAAGTCCATCAAGCACAGCCTTGAAGGTCTCCAGGTGAAGCTGTTGTCCCTTCATCAGCACTCCCAAAGGGAGGCAGGTGAAGGGCCAGGCCTGCACCATTGCCTTCAGGGTCTGGCTATGTCTCCCGTCAAAGGCTGCTGTGAAGAGTGGCGGGAAGAGCTCCCTGGGCAGCAACTCCAGGGCGGCGATGGCCAGGGCCTCATCCTTCAGCAGGCTCTGCCCCGCCAGCTCCACAAGTCTCCGTGGGCTTGTCCACACGCTCATGCTGATGTATCGGCTCTGAATGGAACCCTGAGGAAACATACAGGGAACAAAGCATCCCTTTCAACCCAAGCATAAGCAACTCTATCTTTTCCTCGCCCTTCTGAGGGACCAACTCAGGGCCAAAGTCACTGTGCTAGCAACAGCAGGGGAGTTCTCAGTTTATCCCGATTCCATTCTGCACTCGGTGGCCACAAAGCCACAGCTCTGCTGGCATCAGGATGAGCATCTCATCAAGTGTAGAGGAGGAAACAGGATGGCCACTGGCCCCATCCTGTATCTACCCACTACTCTATTTAATTCTAGTTCCCCTGGGAAGTGAGAACTAAGGAGCCTGAGAGCTGAGCCTACTCATTCCGGGAAAAAGCTTCTGATGATCACTCAAAGACAATTCAAACGGGAGTGTCACACAGCCCAGAACAGCATCCTTCTCTGCTCCAACAAGCCAGATGGGAAAGATTAGGGACACACACACAATGCACAGTGGGTGCCATTATATTTCACTAAAAAATTTTAAATGAGAAACTACAGAAGCAGCCCAACAGTATTACACAGCAATTGGAAGTAAAATTAAAACAAAACAAAAAAACCCATTCTGAGACATGTATTTTAAGTGTGTCTCTTTTACAATATAAGAGTTATTACTTTGACATGGAAATCAAGGGAGCAAACAATTCACAGTAAAACAAAGCCTGGTTCTTTTTCCCCAAAACATTAGTTTTAAAATGGAGAAATAAAAATTGTGTATATTTATGGTGTACAATATGATGCTTTGAAGTATGTATACATTGTAGAATGGAAGCCTTAAGCTAATTAACATATGTATAATCTCACATATGTGTGGTGAGAACACTTAAAATGTACTCTTAGCAATTTTCATGTATACAATACATTATTAACTACAGTTACCATCTTGTATACTAGATGTCTTGAAAAAGCCTCCACCCTCTAGCACAGTGGCTCATGTCTGTAATCCCAGCACTTTGGGAGGCCAAGGTGGGATAATGGCTTGAGCCCAGGAGTTCAAGACCAGCCTGGACAACACAACGAGACCTCATCTCTATTAAAAAAAAAAAAAAAAAGGAAAAAGAAAAAAGAAAACGTCTTTAATTCCAAAGTATCTGACAAAAAAAAAAAAAAGAAAAAAATCTATGGAATATTTTTTAACTTTTTAGTTGAAAAAAGCCTTACTAGTAAATCACTAAAAAGTTAAAGAATCATAAATGATGCAAATTATAATTGCTTGCCACATGCTATCCAAATTGTAATAAAGTAAAATTCCAACTAATTAGATATCTTTTATTTTCCAAAAAAGCTGTTTAAGAAATTATTTTTTAACATATACAAAATGGCAGAAATCAAAATGTTTGGGATTCAATATAAATAATAAATGTTCCAGGTAATGGCTATACTAATTACCATAATTCGATTACACACTGTATATGCATCAACTAAAATTTCACATGTACCCTACAAATATATACGATTATTGTGTATCCATTAAGAAATAATCCAATAACCAAAGAAAAATGTTTGGGATTAAGGCAAAACTACATTTAGAGGCAAAAGCAAAGCTTGTTCCTTTGTAAGGAAAGAAAAAGGAAAATCATCTAGGCAGCATTGGCCCTCATGGCCCATGGAGACCCTGGGCTGACAGTGGGAAGGTGGCAGTGGCCATAGCCTGAGGTTCCCGACTCACCAGACCCAGGTGTGGTGCAGAAGGCATCTGCCCAGACCTCTGAGAGGACCACAACATTGACTTCAAGGCCTCTGGGTCCCTCCTCCAGCACCTCAGAAGCTATTATTGGCCTTTCTGGGCATCCTTCCCCTTTCAACTCCACGCTGCCAATGGGAGAGCCAAATCTAATTACATTCCTGGATTTCCAGCCAGTCAATCCTGGTGGGGTTTTTTACTTACTTCAGGTTCAACTGATTGAATGGGATGTCCATTTATAAAACAGAAATAAAAAGTGAACAAAACCACCCAGAAAGTATAACTGTTGGGGGAATTTTTGGCCACATCAAAATTACCCAAATACTCCAGTTAAGATAGCTTTATGAAGAGCATCATGTCATTACCCCTCCCCACTCCCAAACAATCCCCAAGTATCAAATTGTCACTTACACTCCGTGTTCCTTAACACAGCAAATCACATGCCTATTCAGGGAGAAAGGGAGGTACAATAGAGGGGTGGCTGGTCTTCCAAACTTTGAAGGTCAAGGCTGTCCTGAAGGAAGCTGGGTCAAAATTACACTACAACTAGGAGTTAGTCAGAAGTAAGGCTGGGCATTTGTAACGGGACTGAGTGGATTACCACAAAGACAGATATTCTTTTGGGGGGTGGAATTGAAAGACTTTGGCCTGGATGGAGTAGAGAAATTAAAAAGGGGAATGGCTAAGGAAGACAAAAGATAGTTCCAGTAAAGCCAAGGTAATCACTGGGACAGGGAGGGAGTTCAATTCTCCTCCCTCCCTAGAGGGAAAGGGGATTTTCTGCCAGAAAGTCAGGATCCTCTTGGCAAACAGCCTTGACAAGATGAAACCTAGGAATGTGGGCTGGAGAGGTGGGATGGAGGGTAATGTTGGTGACCAAACCTAGGACAGCAACGTTTTCAAGTCTGAAAGATCCTGTGGTTTCTTAGGAATCTTGGAGCCAGGGAGAGAAATAAACAAGGGCCAAAAGCACACATCCCTGCCATTAAGGAAGTTCTCAGAAGACCTTCTCTTTATAGTTAGGTGTCCTCTTCCACACTGGGGCTGTTCACAAGCAGCAGGTCAGGCCTTTACCCCAAACATAATCTCCAATGGCCAGTCTCCAATGGCCAGTCCCTTCCTAAGTATTACTAATGTCTCCACATTTCAAGAAAACAGCTGGCTCTTTATTGACCCTAAGCTTCTCAGGCACAGAGATTCTGGTCAGCCAGATGCAATCAGGTCTATCAATTAAGACTCAATTTTTCCCTCTTTCCATGCTAGGCACGGTGCACAAATACATTTTCTCTCACAAAAATTGAAGTTACATTTGGCATTTAAGGATCTGCTTAGGGATGATTCTTATCCGGGGCCTGATCACCCATTGGTACTTTTGAAGTTTCGGAACCTCTCCACCCAAAGAATTCTCCAGGCCATTCTCTGCCTCATGCACTGTGACGTCCCCACAATGCTTATATTCTACTGGCAAGTGTCCAGCTGGAACGTCTTGGGGCCTGGCTTTGTTTGCTCTGGCCTGCCTAAGGAGGCTGTAATTCGTTGAAGGGTGTTTTCCATTTCAGTTCTCTCTCTGGAGACTATTTTCTCCTACTTTTCACCCTCAACACCAAACGGCCTTTGTGAAAATTGGGTTAAACTACAATTGGTTCTACATTTCCTTTAATTCCCAGGCAATCATCTTTACTCATCAGCCACGGAAGACTGAGATTAGTAATAAAGGTCACAGTCAATGTCCCTAATTATCAAGCACCTACTGGGCACAGCAAAGGCGGCAGCAGTTCTCATTCATTACCTCAAATAGCCTTCACAGAAAATCTAAAATTCACCATCATTTTCATTTTTAGTCTTGTAAGTCCTTGACTCTTTCTGGGGAAGAACCTGCTCAGCTCCAGGCAGGCAGGAATTGGTAGCTCTTACGTGAGGAGTTTAGATAGATCTTCATTTCCCTGCCTATCAAACAATCTAAGTGTTAGAAAGGGCTGATAAGCTTCACATAAACCATGGAAAAACAGGAAAACTGAGGAAGTCCAACAGTTAGGGAAGTTTCTATGGCATCCCCGCTTCCAGGAGATCCAAGGGAGGGGGAGGGACTGTGCTGAAGTGTGAGTTGTGCAATCTCTGAGCTGTGCAATCTCCCTGTGAGGCAGTGACACTCCTCCGTCCAGCTTCACACCACCAGTTTGCCAGTGGCACTAGAGGAAGCAGCACCAGGAACACATTTGCACAAAGGTGCTGTCCTTCCTCCCAGTGTAAGGGAGGAGTGAAAAGACTGGGGCCCAGCATGACTCCTAGGGTCCGGGCACGAATTGGGGAGGTATTTCTGCAAGTCCTGTCTACTGGTTCTTATGGTCCTTGTGGGCTGAGCAGGCCAGAGTGGCCTTTGAGCTCATCATGGGGGTGGTCTGCACCCTCCTCTCTAGTCATAGAATCCCAACGGGGACCCCCAAAGTATCTGCACCAGGTCCTTCAGGTCTTTTTTTTGGAGTGCAATGGCACAATCTTGGCTCACTGCTAATCTCCGCCTCCTGGGTTCAAACAATTCTCCTGCCTCAGCCTCCTGAGCAGCTGGGATTACAGGCATGCACCCCCACGCACGGCTATTTTTTTGTATTTTTAGTAGAGACAGGGTTTCGCCACGTTGGCCAGGCTGGTCTCTGACTCCTGAAGCTCAAGTGATCCACCCCTTTCAGCCTCCCAAAGCGCTGGGATTACAGGCGTGTGGATACTAACAGCGCCCAACACAGGCGAGCGGATACCAACAGCACCCGAGCACGACCCCACAGTCCAATGCACACGGTCATCTTTGAGCCTCTGGTTCCAGTACGAGTCTCCAGGCTTCAAGTCAGGTTTGCATGTCCTCCCTGATCTCCCCAGGAGGCACCCAACAATCTTGTTGTTCACTTCCCAGGACGAACACTTACCCCTAATGGCCCAAGCCCATGGGGCAGTGAGATCAAAGCCTCCCTGAACTCATGCTCTCTGACACCACTCGGAAGTGTGGGCTGTGGCATCTGATTACCCCGTGCAAATCGTGGCTTTGGCAATAAGGTCCCCAATACATTAGGATTTTTTGTGTCTGTGTTGTTTTTGAGAAGGAGTTTCACTCTAGTCGCCCAAGCTAGAGTGCACTGGTGCCATCCTGGCTCACTGCAACCTCCACCTCCTGGGTTCAAGCGATTCTCCTGCTCCTGTCTCAGCCTCCCGACTAGCTGGGAGTACAGGTGTGGGCCACCATGCCTGGCTAATTTTTTTCTATTTTTAGTAGAGACAGAATTTCACCATTTTGGCCAAGCTAGTCTCAAACTCCTGACCTCAGGTAATCCGCCTGCCTTGGCCTCCCATAGTACTGGGATTACAGGCATGAGCCACCATGCTAGGGTTCTTTTTTTTTTTTTTAGAGACGGAGTCTAGCTCTGTCGCCCAGGCTGGAGTGCAGTGCCATGATCTTGGCTCACTGCAACCTTCGCCTCCTGGGTTCAAGCGATTCTCCTGCTTCAGCCTCTTGAGCAGCTGGGACTACAGGCACATGCCACCACACCCCGCTAATTTTTTGTACTTTGGTAGAGACGGGATTTCACCGTGCTAGCCAGGAATGGTCTCAATTTCCTGATCTTGTGATCCGCCTGCCTTGGCCTCCCAAAGTGCTGGGATTACAGGCACGAGCCACCAGGGTTCTTAGACAAAGACAGCAGGAGGAGTGAAATGCTCTTTTGGGGAAATGACCGGAAACAATAAAAGCGGCTCCTGCCTCTTCCTCTACTGTGAGGGACCTCAGGATGCAGCTCCCATCTGGCTCGAGGGACAAGGACAGAGGGAACAGGGCTTCTCTGAGCACCTCAGACAGCTCAGGGGACCTTCTTACCCGCAAACGTCTTCGTTCCATTTTGAAGCGATTTAGGCTGGCCTCAGGACCTCCAACGTTTGAATTTCTAGGTCTCAGTCACTTGTTTCCACGCACGTCTGAGAGTAATAATCAAAATGCTCCAAAAAGAAGAACACATGTATAATATTTAGGAAGCAACGGTCTCCTGTAAAAACCTCCGCAAATACTGCTGAGGAAAGTGACAACTGGCGACTCAATCTCGCCCTTTCATTGCAAATCTCTAGCTCCAAACCCGAGCACCAGTGTCTCCTGGGCTGAACCAGGGCGCAGGAGGAACAACAGACCATGTGGTCGGTCACAAGTGACCCCTGTGGTCAAGGACCCTGACTACCGTCCTCTAACCACATTTCTGCCTCTGCTCCCACCTTCCTAGGACGCCTACGCCACTACCTGGGACGTCCCCAACCCCCAGCACCTTCAGAGGGGCCGAGTCCCAGAGCATCCATCGCATTACAAATGCGCACCCGCCCCGAGGAGCTCCAAACACGAGCATCGCGGCCTCGGTTCAAGGCTTCGTGACAGCCACAACTCCTCAACTGTGGCCAATTTTCCGGGGCATGCGGCCCCGGGTGACCCAAGTGGCGCATATTTTCTTTGGTCTTCAACCCATTTCTGGAGAGAAAACAGGGACCCGGGACAGGGGTGGTGCCGGGGCACAAGCCCAAGGTCACCCTGTGGGGAAGCGGAGGAATCACGGCTCGAACTTACGTTTTTCCTCAGAGAGTGCACCACGCCGCGAAGTCGCTGGAAAGAAAGAGAGCGAGGCGATGGCTCAGCTTCAAAGCCCTACTGCTGACTGTGGCCGGGGCAAGCAGCCTGGCCTGACCAATCCCGGTCGAACATCAAGATCAAATCTCGAAATCCGGTTTCGGAAAAAACTCAAAAATCGAAAAATCGCTTTTCCGGGCAGAAATTCAGGTCAGCGTCGAAATCACGGCAAAGTCAGAATCGAAAGAATTTCAGGAATGAAAACTCTCAAAATCGGCATTCAAATCGAAAAATAGAATCGGCATCTTTCGCTCACTTTAAAATCCCGTCAAAAAATCAGCTCGAGGAAATCCGGGGAAAAAATCGGCTCTCAAAAGTCCGGAAAAAGTCGGCACCATCGAAAAATTTCAAAATCCGAAAAATCGCTCTCAAAAGCGTCAAATCGGAAAAATCGTCTCGAAAAGAAACTCGGTCGAGATCAAAATAAATCTCGAAATCGAATCGGTAAAGAAAAGGGTCGATCAAAGGCACAAACATCCGAAGATCAGAAATCAAATCTCAAAAATCCGAGATCAAAGCTGGCCCTCAAATCAAAAGAAATCTCGATCCAGGCAAATCCGTCAAGAAAAATCAAAATCAAAAACGCGATAAATCCGGCGTCAAAATCAGGCAAATCAAAATCCGGCAGATCAAAGCATAATCAGCTCGAGATCAGACAGGCGCAATCGATCTCAAGACAAAGCGTCGAGATCGAAAAATCAGGATCAAAACACTCCGAAAAAAAAATCGAGAGACAAAGATCAAGGAATCAATCAAGACAAACCTTTTTTATCAAAAAACGAGACAAAGGAATGGAGGAGGGAAGAAATGCGGTCGAGGGGAGAGATAGGAGGAAGAATGGAGGGGGAAGGGAATGGAGATTAGGGATGGAGTGAGGCGGAGGTGGCATGCAGTGCCTGCAGCAGTAGGGTGGGGGCAGGGTGGAAAAAGGGGGTGCGGTGGGCAAATGGAGAGGCAGTGGGGAGGTGGGGGACTGGCTGCGAGTGTGGGATGGAGTATTCTGGGATAACGGAGACGGCCAAGTCTGGACTCTGTCCTGGGCCTGTGCTTCTGGCGACCTCCCTTTTCCTCATTTGGATGCGGGGTTTAGGGGCCGGTTCCAGGGTCCCGTGGGCTCAGGTCCTCGCCCCACCCCGCCCCGCTTGTCTAGAAAAGACGCCCCTGCCCTTGGCTGGGCAAATCTCTGGATTTACCTACTTCTGTAACCCCCTGGGCTGAAAAGACCCACTGCCCCCGGGATTCTATTAACTTACTCTCTGTCTGGAGTGCACGTTCCTCCCTGCTGCCGGGAGTCAGTTTTCCACAACTTTCTGAGGCCCGCGCATGCTCCCCTCGACTCCCCGTGTTTCCGCTCTCCACGGAAATCCACGCATTCACGCCCCTCCCCTCCCGCGAGCCTGCAGAGGAGTCATCCCTGCTTTCCCTACATGCAGGGCTGCTCCTTTTGTCGCCAGTCGCCAATACAGACCTGTTGACGGGTCACGCCTGGGAAGCGGGTGGGGTGTCCAGGAGCGGTGTGGAGGCGCGGCAGGCCCAGCTTTTGACTGCCGGGTAGCTGTGCCCTGAAGCCCCGCCGGAATCTCGCCTCCGGGACCAGCAGGGGGCACTGGAGTCAACAGGGACTGTTTGCAAAACCCACTTCTTCCCAGGCCCTCTAGGGGGACGGTCAAGCTTCTGCAGAGATGGGGAGGATCTTTCCTGGTGAGGGGAGAGGGAGGAGCTAGGAGTCAAGCGGAAGGACCCCCTGTTCAAGGCCATTCAAGGGACAGGACAGGCGAGGAATCTCTTTGGGTCTTTTGAATTATTTTCTCGGTCAGGCCTGGAAAGTACTCAGCCTCCACAAACTGTGTTTTCCTGAAAGGGGTCGGGGGCACCCCAAATCTCCTGCCACAGGCTATGATGGCCATGGTGGCTAAGAGCAACAGGCAGTGTGGTGAGGCTGGCTATCTTTTCGTGGCTCTGTCCTGCCGTTCCCCGAGGTATCGCCATGCCAGCGAACAGAGCTGCAGGTTCCCAGCTCAGGATCCAGTAGATGCCACCTTGAGACAAAACGTAGGTCCATACAAAGGAAGTCATTACATTGATCCAGATTCGACCTGGGATTGTCGCATAAAACAGGGCTGATAAAAACCGTCGTGTTTTTTTTCACCTTGAAAATACTCAGCCCTCCCTCTCTGCTTGAAGCATTCAGCAAAGGTTTGTCCTTGAGTGGCTGTGGATGCTCAAGGACTTACGATTTCTGACTTTATAAATAGGGTGAAAACAAAAAAACAAAACAAAAAGACCATTGTTTTAAAGTGGCCGTTGTAACTATCTCAAGAAAGCAAACAGACTGGTACTGAATGTTACACAGGCAGGCGGCTCCCTGGGAGGGTTGCCCAGGCCTCCTTTTCTGAGACCTGAGCAGGGAGCAGCCAGAGGAGCTTGAAGGGATGGAGTTCAGGGCATGGGAACGGGCTGCACACATCTTCACAGAGTAAGGTGCTTGTCCGGTTTGAGAAGGGAAAGAAACTGGGGCAGAGGGCTGATGAGAAGGCAGCAGGTGGATAGTGCGAGATTGAAAAGGGGATCCATTTGAAGACTGGTCACCATTATTTATTTTCATCATCTGATTGCTGTTGCTCTGCTGAGATCCATGCATGGAGAACAAGTTGGGGAGTGGAGCAAATGTCAGGGAGGGGAGAGAAGTGAGTATGACCTTGATCCAGCCTCATAGGACAGAGTGTGGTCATAGAAGTCCACAGAGGAGGACAGATAGGGAGGAATCATGGCATGGCCAGGTTGCAGAGCAAGAGGGAGAGAGGAGAGAGGATTGTGGAGGATACCTGCAGAGTGCTGACTGTCAGTCGAGGCTGGTCCTTTCTTTTATGGCAATAGGTGTGTGAAAGTTGTAGACACTAAAATACACTCGCTTTTTGTTGACCCAAAGTAAAACCCTGAGGGTATGAAAGGGAAGGGCTCATGCTTACAAGGCTGAGATAAAAGCTGTTTCAGGAAACTGGACACCGTGGCTCAACCCTGTAATCCCAGCACTTTGGGAGGCCAAGCTTGGAGGATCCCCTAAGGTCAGGAATTCAAGACTAGCCTGAGCGATATAGCAAGACCCCATCTATATTTTTTAAAAAGGGATGGCTGTCTCAGGACTTTCTGAAATAGCCCTGCAAGGCATTCCTGTTTTAGGACCACAACAATTCAGATAAGATGCTTTTGAAAGAACATCTGCCCAGGAACAACATCTCCACCAATGAACTCATGCCATCTGTGGTTTTGAGTCTCCATAACCAGTGAACTGTTTCCAAGCAACTTATTTAAACCTCTTTTTTTGCCAATACAACCTTCCCTTTGCCCTCCCCTCTTCAGATGCATATGTGGCTTGCTATGGCAGTACATCTTAGGTTATAATGCTTTTTTTCTTTTTTTTGTAGATTTATTTTTATTTTTATATTTATTTTTTGAGACAGGGTCTTGCTTTGTCACCCAGGCTGGAGTGTAGTACATAATCGTAGTTCACCACTGCCTCCACCTCTTGGGCTCAAGCAATCCTCCCACCTCAGCCTCCTGAGTAGCTAAGACAGCAGGCAAGTGCCACTATGCCCAGCTAATTTATGTATTTACTTTATTTAAAAAAATATTTTTTGGTAGAGTCTCACTGTGTTGCCCAGGCTGGTCTCGAACTCCAGGCCTCGAGTGTTCCTCCCACTTCGACCTCCCAAAGTGCTGGGATTACAGGCATGAGCCACGGTGCCCAGCCTATAATTCTGTATTCTGATTCCTGAATAAATTCAACAAATTTGGAGGTGTTTTTTGTCTGATGGTTCCTTTTGGTCAACATTTGGAATGGGAGAGGAACAGTGTGAGGGCAAACAAATGCTTTGCTGAGCTCTGGGTAGTTTTTTTGGATAAGACACACAAAATACAATAAGATGTCTGTAATGTTTGATTTTTTTCCAGGTTTCTTGAAGTATAATTGACAAATAAAAATTGTATGGATTCGAAGTGTACAATTCATACACATTGATCCACATATACCTTGTTTGATGATTAATCAAATTAGTTAACATATCTTTCACCACAGTAGTCAACGTGTGTGTGTGTGCGTGTGTGTGTACACTTAAGATATGCTCTCTTAGCAAATTTCAATTAATAATACGGCATTATTAACTACAGTTACTATGCTGCGTATTAGAGCCTCAGGACTTACCATCTTATAACTAAAATTTTGTAGCCTTTGACCACCATCTCTCATTCCTCCCACCCACAACCCCTGGGAACTACTATTGTACTCTGCCTCTATGTGTTCCACTTTTTGTGTTTACTTTTTGCCTTTCCTTTAATTTTTTTGCATTTATTGTATTACCAAACAATGTCAAAAGAGTTCCACTTTTTAGATTCCACATATTATTAGCTCATACAGTATTTGTCTTTCTGCATCTGGCTTATTTCACTTAGCATAATTTCCTCCAGGTTCATTTGTATTGTTGCAAATGGCAAGATTCCCTTCTATTTAATGATTGATGATGTCTGTCTGCAATATTTGAAAAAAAAATGCAGGTCACATGAATGATTGTCTAATGTAATTCTATTCCTGTAAAATCGTGTATGACCATAACATTCACTCATTCATTGCTTCACGTTCCTTACAATCGTATGCCATATTCCTGGGGCTCTACTAGGCCTGGAATGGGGAGTAGGAGTTACAAGGTTCCTGGGATATCAGTGATTCACATTTGTGAACGTCTTAGATAAGTGGGTTAACATGTACAGAAAATGGTTACTAAAATGATAACACTGTTTATTATAAAATACTTTTCTATATTCTCTTGAACTTTTTTTTTATCATTTATTCGTCTGCTTCAGTTGCGATAACAAAATATCACAGACTGGATGGATTAAACAACAGAAATTTATTTCTCACAGTTCTAGAGGCTGGGAAGTCCAAGATCAAGGTGCCAGCAAAGTAAGTGTCATTCTGAGGCGTCTTCTCTTAGCTTATAGGCTGAGGCCATTTGGCGTTGTGCTCACGTGACCCCTTTGTGCGCATGTGTGGAGAGACAGTGTGGGTGTTTCTTCTTATGAGGATGCTGATAGTATCTGATGAGAACCTAACCCTTGTGACTTCACTTAATCTTAATTACTTCCTTAGAGGCCCCATCTCCACATACAGCCACAATGGGGGTTAGGGCTTCAACATATGAATTTGTGGTGGGGGGACGTGCACATTCAGTTCATAAATATATCATGATTTTTTTTTTCCTTGACCAGCAATGAAAGTAGAGGTATCTTCATTTTGGAAAGTGAGAGTCAACCTGTGCTGAATTAGAGTAATGACAAGAGATACTTTAAAAGACTACAATGAGGGAAGCAAGGGAGGGGTATGCATTTGACAGTCTGTTCTGCTCTGCTCCTGGAACTGAAAGAGGCTGAGTCGGGACTAACCTTTGCACGGGTGACATAGAGAACTGAGAGAGAAAAATATGTATTTTTCTATGACCACCTAAAATAAACCTGGAGTTGAAGGGGCCAGATGTCTCAACCTAACCATTCTGGGAATAAAAATCATAGAGACCTTGCCAATTAATGGAAACACTTTGCCTTTCGATTTTCTAAGCAGGCGAATGCAAGGAGCTTGTGAACTTTACTGCTGTTTTAGTTTTCTTCAGGTGAAGACACTGACAGTAAGAAAAGACAAACCATGGGTCCAAGACAGAGTGGTCAAGTCAAGAAGAAACTCAGGTTGTGTAGTCCTGGTGCAAGGCTCCAGCGTGGGGCCACTCTGGCTGGCTGTGCTCCCATGACACTTAGTGCACACTGGGCTCCTGACTTAATAACACGTGCCTGAAATGACCCCTGATTTCCAGTCTGTTGCAGGAGTCAGCAGATGCACAAGAGGCCACAGTGGAAGGTCTTGAAGAGAATTCAGAATGGCTTGCCTGTGTTCCCATCACCATGAGTCCTAATGGGAGAATCACCACTTTGGAAAATTCTTTTGGAGGCCAGGTGCGGTGGCTCATGCCTGTAATCTCAGCACTTTGGGAGGCTGAGGCAGGCAGATCATCTGAGGTCAGGAGTTCGAGACCAGCCTGGACAACATAGTGAAACCCCATCTCTAATAAGAATACAAAAATTAGCCTGGTGTGGTGGTGCACACCTGTAGTTCCAGCTACCTGGGAGACTGAGGCAAGAGAATTGCTTGAACCTGGGAGGCAGAGGTTGCAGTGAGCCGAGACTGCACCACTGCACTCCAGCCTGGGCAACAGAGTGAGACTCTGTCTAAAAAAAAAAAAAAAAAAAAAGAGAAAAATTCTTTTGTGGGTAGCTGTGAATGAGCTCAGAGGAAAGGCAGGAGCCTTCAGGTAGGGAGCAGCATGATTCCACCCCAGATTCAGGCCTTCTGGGTGTACAAAGGGCAGGAGGATCCTCCCCAGGTATGTGAGAGGAAGGGAAGATGAGGCGTTTGGGTCAGGGAACACACTAGAAATCCAGATGCTCACTGATGGATGGTGCTTGGCATCTCTGTATTCTACCAATCCAGCCTCAAAGCAATTTTGGAAGAGGATTTATGCCCTCCACACCCTTCCAGCCTGGGCCAGGGCATCTGCACACTCCCCTGGGTGTAGGCCTCCAGGGCTTGGAGCAAAGGAAGAGCTAAGAATTGTCAGTGCTCAGGAGGCAGATTTTCAGGGAGGATCCTCTTGCATCTCAGGACATGAGAGGAGCTAAGAGAGCCTTGAGTGTCCTGTCCCAATGCTGGGGTCTCAGAAGGCAGCTCTGGGGCATCTCCACCATGTCTGACTTCTGCTGCCTCAAACCTTTCACCCTCAGGGCAAGAGTCCTCAAGGAAGAGCACCTGGGCACCTGGGTTGACTCTTCCTCTCTCCTCTGCTGGTTCACCTGGGGTCATGCTCTGACCTAATCTCCATCTGCATTTCTTTCTTCTCTCAGGGGCCTGAGCTCAGCCTCGACTTAGCCTCCCTCAGTGTCTGGGACTTTGGGATAAACAGTCACCATCTTCTGCACTGGAAGCAGCAGTGACCTTGAGGATTCTAACCATATATCTTGGTACCTATAGTGCCCAGGAACTGCCCCCACACTCCTGATTTATTATGTCCAGTCTCAACCCTTAGGGCTTGATTTTCAGTCTCTAGGTCTGGCAACACAGCTTTCCTGTCCATCTTTGTCCTCTAGCCTGAAGATGGGCCTGACAGTCACTGTTTGTTCTGGGACAGCCATAGCATTTTACCCAGATGTGTTCCAAGTCCATGGGGAACAGAGACCAAATCTGCCATGAGTGACCAGTGTCACGGGGCTTCACACCAGTCAGGCAGTCAGATGGTGGTGTTTGCTTTCATTTCTGCTCATCATCCCAAGGGTATGGACACTTCAGGAATGGGACCCTGTGCAACTCTCATTGCTCTTAATAACGATGTGGGAAAGAGAACCCATCTCCCAGGGGACTTGGCTTTGCAAAAATGAAAATAAAAACTCTCTCCTTCCTCTGTGCAGTGAATGACCTCTGAATGCAGACTTGGTCTCCCTCTTCACTGGCAAGGTTGGAGGAAGAACAACAGATTCTTGTTGCACTTAGACAGCTCAGGGGCCACTTCATCTGAAGATGTCCATCAGTGTGAGCCCAGGTATTCCTGTACTCAGTGATTGAGGTCTCGCTCTTTACCTCGTCTCCACCTGTCTGACCAAAGTGACCAAGATGATTCAGGTTTTAGTTTTCTCTTGCTGTGTAACAAATTTCCATAAACCTAGCACCTTAAAATAATACCCATTTATGATCTCCCAGCTTTCCTGGATCAGAAGTGTGGGATCAGCTTAGCTGAGTCGTCTGTTCAGGGTCTTCCCAACCTGAAATCGGGGCATTGGCTTGGCTACGTTTTCATCTGGAGGCTCAACTGAGGAAGAATCTGTTTCCAAACTTATTGGCAGAACTCGCTTCCTTGCTGCTGTATGATTGAAGCCAGGGTTTTGGGGGGCTATTTGCCGTCAGTGCCGTTAGTTCCTAGAGCTCCTAGAAGTCACTCGTAGCTCATTTGCCATTTCATGTAACCTAATGAAAAGAGAGATATTTCATCACCTTTGCCATATTTATTGGTTAGGAGCCAGTCACAGGTTCTTCTTGAATTCAAGTGAAGAGATTGTGCAAGGATGTGACTTATTTGGGGTAACCATAGGGTATATCCTCAGTAATTGTGTGCAGTGAGGACTAGGGGAGGAGATTCTAATTATACAGAGAAGACTTGTGCTTTCTGTTGAGAAGTTAAGAAGACATCCTTTACTTTTTAAGACACTGTTATTGTATTCATTGATTTTTAGTGGTGTTCTAGAAAGTAGATTTTCCAAGCGTAAACCACAATAATAAAATGGCAGAGCTGATGACAGTTCAAATGCTATTAGATGGGTATGCAGATCTAGGTTTAGAGCCAAGGGATGGAGTAGTGTCTCTTGGTCTCCACTGTGGAGAGGCCCCTTGGGAAAACCTACCACCCTTATTTCTTCTCACTCCCTGCCTGGCCCCATGGTCTCTGCTTGGTCTGGCCTATCCTACTAAAAATACACTTCAGTAATGATACCTGTCTTGTGTTTCTCTACACTCTATGTCTATTTGCAGTGGACAGCATACTGCATGCTGATATCAAAAATTATTCCAGCAAATTCAAAAATAAGACAGTAAAAAGAAAAGACAGTTTTACAGTGGAAGAGACAGAAATGAATATTTGCACTTATGGTTGATTTAGCTGTTAAATCTAAGAGAACCAACTGAGAATGAGTATAGAGAGAAAGAGGTGGTTGCTGCATACTAACCATTACTAGTGTGAGATACCAGGGGAGCTAGGATGGCCTCCTCCTCCTCCTCCTCTTCCTTCTCCTGCCTCTCCTCTTTTTTCTTTTTTTGGTAAATATCTTTCCTAGATCGGTGGTTCTCAAACCTTTTGGTCTCATAACCTAATCATCTTCCAGAGGCCCTACCTCCAAATACCATTGCATTAGGGGTTAGGTTTCAACAAATGAATTTTGGGGGGACAGGAATATTCAGTCTAGAATACTATTTTAAGAAAAGGAGGACACACAGGTCACATGATAGTGGCTTTTAAAAATTAGACGTGGACAGCTCTTGTTTTTGGAATATGTCAGTGTACTGTTGTGTAAAGCATCCTGGGAACAACACCTCAGAATGTTTCCTGTCTGTGCCTCAGTAAAACTTGAAGGCTGGTAGGGTAGCCTGAGTCATGGCCTTCAGTGGCATCCAGGTGCTAATTCCTGGGACCTGTGAATACTGCCTGTCTTCATCCATTTTGCATTGCTGTAAAGGAGCAATTGCTGTAACTGAGGCTGGGTAATTTATAAAGAAAGGAGGTTTATTTGGCTCAGGGTTCTGCAGACTGTACAAGAAACATGGTGCCCACATCTACTTCTGATAAGGACCTCAGAAAGCTTTCAATTTGGTGGAAGGGGGGAGGAGGCATCACATGGCAAGAGGCAGGACAAGAGGGAGAGGAGAGGTGCCATGTTCTTTAAACAACCATCTCTCTCATGAACGAACTCTCTAATCTCCACAGGGAGGGCACCAAGTTATTCATGAGGGATTTGCCCCCATGACCCCAAAACTTCCCACCTTCTTTTTCTTTTTCTCAAGCTCTAGGAGCATAGAACACAACATAGGATTTGGAGGGGACAAATATCCAAGCTATATCATTACCTTATATGACAAAAGGGGTTTTGCAGATGTAATTAAGGATCTTGAGGGAGACATTATAGTGGATTATCCAGTGG
The DNA here is from genome assembly GCF_008728515.1 of Papio anubis. Lineage (NCBI taxonomy): Eukaryota > Metazoa > Chordata > Mammalia > Primates > Cercopithecidae > Papio > Papio anubis. The sequence goes on from NC_044991.1 coordinate 27,622,649, forward strand.
GCCCTAAATGTAATCACAGGTGTCCTTTTAAGAGGGAAGCAGAAGGAGATTTGAGGACAGAAAATAAGGAGACATGAACAGCGGTTGGATGATGCGATTACAAGCCAAGGAATGCCAGCAGTATCTAGCAGCTGGAAGAGTCAAGGAAACAGATTCTCCCCTGGGACCTCTAGAAGGAACCAGTCCTGCTGATAATTTTATTTCAGTTCTGTAAGCCTTCTTTTGGACTTTAGATTCTCAGAACTGTAAGAAAATAAATTGCTGTTATTCTAAGCCCCTAAGTTTTTGACAACTTGTTACAGCAACAATGGGAATCTAATATAGCTAAGGTACCATACATTTTGACATCTCTACATATGGTACCTTTCTGATTTGTGCTGTGCAAGCATTCCTTGCCCTCTCACTGGTAAACCTTGGTATACAGGAAATTATTTTTGTACATTATGTAAACTGATTACATAGGAGAAACCATCTGTTTACTTCCTTCAGGAAGTACCTGGCACCTTCTAGTGCTTTCCCTTGTAGACCACAGATGATGGAGGCTGGGCCCTAAACCAGCACACACCTCCAGTCTGGTGGACTTCTGGTCCAGTTATGTACCCACAGGTATTTTGTTGATGTTATTCTTCCTCTGATGACACGCTGATTTCAAAGCATGCCTAAAACAAAAGACATGGGACCTTTGAAGTCCCTTCCCCCAAATATCTGAGGCTTTTCCCCAGTTGAGCAACAGTTCGCATGCTTGTAATTTTTAAATGTGTTAGGCATTTTATTGGAAATGCTTTGTGTGCTTCACACTCCACAGGACTTTACTCCCAGCTCATTGATTGAGGAAAGTGAAATCTGCCATTTGCTGACAGGCCAATGTCAAGGCCAATGTCCCAGATCACCTGTCAGGACAAAAGTGTGATGCAGTCAGAAGTCAGCCCTCACCTGCAAATGCTCTCCTGAACTTGCCTACTCTGGAGGGATCTGCTCACCAGGCAGATTCCAGGTGATGCCCAAAGCACTCCCTAGTAAAATTCTGTGTGCTCATCTCCGCCTTAACATCTGTTTCCAGGAGACCCAGCTTGTGACCATTGTTTCCAGGAAGATTACCAATTGTCTCTGTTTGCCCTGGACCAAAGGTTTTCCCAGGACATAGATCTTTCAGTGCTAAAACCGGGACAGTTCTGAGTTATCCTAGGACCAGGAATGTCTGAGAAAGGAGACACTGAGAGATGGGATTCTGGAGCAATGGAGACCCCAATATGCTGGAGTCAGAGGTAGGGGCGTGGGGGTAGATGTGCATATAGCCCCTACCATGGTGGAACAGTGCGGTATGTAAACTTTTTACTAGTGGTGAATAAGGATGATTTACCTATAGGAGGAAATGAAAAAGCAGGGCCATGAGTCAGACGTTTGAGAGATATTGAGGGAACCTGCCCCCGATGGTTAACATGTGTTCTTTTCTATTCCCTAAGCATCTCGGCTGGTTTGAGAAATAAAGGGAAAGAGTACGAGAGAGAAATTTAAAGTTGGGTGTCTGGGGGAGACATCACATGTTGGCAGATTCCATGATGCTCCCTGAGCCGTAAAACCAGCAAGTTTTTATTAGCGATTTTCAAAACGGGAAGGAGTGCACAAATAGGGTGTGGGTCACAGAGATCACATACTTCACAAGGTAATAAAATATCACAAAGCAAGTGGAGGCAGGGTGAGATCACAGGACCACAGGATGGGGTGAAATTAAAATTGCTAATGAAGTTTCGGGCACACATTGTCGTTGATAACATCTTATCAGGAGACAGGGTTTGAGAGCAGACAACCTGTCTGACCAAAATTTGTTAGGTGGGAATTTCCTTGTCCTAATAAACCTGGGACAAGGAAACTGGGGCTTATTTCATCCCTTTGGCTTCGACTGTAAAAGGCAGCCGCCTCAAGGGGGCCGTCTGTAGACCTACCCTCAGGGTGCATTCTCTTTCTCAGGGATGTTTCTTGCTGAGAAAAAGAATTCAGCTATATTTCTCCTATTTGCCTTTGAAAGAAGAAAAATATGGCTCTGTTCCGTCCGGCTCACTGGCAGTCAGACTCCGAAGTCTTATCTCCCTTGTTCCCTGAAGATTGCTGTTATCCCATTCTTTTTTCAAGCTGCCCAGGTTTCATATTGTTCAAACACGCATGCTCTATAAACAATTTGTGCAGTTAACACAATCATCACAGGGTCCTGAGGCGACATACATCCTCCTCAGCTTACGAAGATGATGGAATTAAGAGATTAAAGTAAAGACAGGCATAGGAAATCACAAGGGTGTTGATTGGGGAAGTGATAAGTGTCCATGAAATCTTCACAATTTATGTTCAGAGATTGCAGTAAAGACAGATGTAAGAAATTATAAAAGTATTAATTTGAGGAACTAATAAATGTCCATGAAATCTTCACAATTTATGTTCTTCTGCCATGGCTTCAGCAAGTCCCTCCGTTCGGGGTCCCTGACTTCCCGCAATAGAGATGTGAAGAAAACAGAATATTAAAGGAACCAATTCCACAGCTTCCTCTGTTGGAACAGTGTGGTAGCACTGACACTAAGTGTGATTGATGATTTGCAAAAGATAAAAGGCTGGAATGATTAATTAGCAATGAAAAACTAGAAGTTGTGGGGAAACAAGGCTCCAGCTCTATCCTCTTATGGTACCAGCTGGGCTCAAGAATTAATTGACACAAAACAGATTCGCAGGAGAAAAAGCATACAAATTTACTTAATACAGGTTTCACATGGCACAGGAGCCCTCACAAGGAAATGAAGACCCAAAGAAGCAGTTAGAGTCAGTTACGTATATAATGAATTGGTCAAAGAATAGTCGGTTGTGAAGAAGCAACTAAAATATGTGAAGAAAAAAAAACAAAACCCAGAATCTGGTGTATCCAGATAGGACTCCACTCTGATGACAGGTTTCTTGGGCCAAGGTTCCTTTGAGCCCCATCCAACTTCTTCCCAGCTGCTGAGAAGAAAAAATCTTTTTGAGGCTTCTGGAATTTTCCCAGTCCACACTGATTTTGCTTAAAAGATAAAAGTTATTATAATAAGGTCGTTCAGAAGTATCTCAGTTTTGACTTCTCATCCTTGAGGATAAGAATGTTGCTTTTCCTTCTAGCATAGGGAGGGACAGCGTTTTTCACATGGGACTTTTGTCTTCTGCTTTTAAGAAACAGAAAAGAGGGCAGAATGATCTTTTTGCAATTGGTGTTTTCAAGTGCCTTTTACTTAAATAGTCAATTTACTACACTGGTATATTTTTAATTCCATCAGAGTGCAAGCCAAAAAGCTTCCTCCTGGGCTGAAAAAGCTTTTTGGCTTGCACTCTTTCTCTGGGCCTGAGCCTTCCCTACCCTCTCATCTGCTTGGACAGAGGGCAGGGGAGACTGAGGCCCAGGGCTTCATCCTAAGTGTAGCAGACAATTAGGACCCTGACAGGGTAACATTGGGGTACTGAGTCACGGGATGAGGCCATCTGGAGTCATGCATCTGAAAATCTTGATGTCCTTGAATTTTCTAAACCTGCAGAAGTGGCCTTCCCTTACTCATTGAAGCCCATGTCTCCCTTCCTTTTGCTTGAAGATGACGCTGAGGCCTCTGACCTATGAGATTATATTCACCAGCACAAGCGTCCCCTGAAATATGCCACCTCTTCCCATTAAGACCAATGGACCAATAACCAGAATTGAGTCACCAAGAAACCTGACAAGGAATGTGATAGACTTGCTGCAGTATTAAGGAGCTCCAGAACCAGCCAACACGTGCAGTGGGCCTCAGGCAAGTGTATACAGGGCTGGATTCTGAGGGTGCAAGATCAAAGTGCAAAACCTAAGATTCGACTGGGGAGGGTTTATCTGCTGGAAGCACTCTCCTGGGACGCAGGCTTTAACCCCCTAGTAAAGGCATTGAGGCATTCTGCAAGCCCGCTGCAAGGATGGCCCTTAGAAGGACAGAGAAAGCAATGGTCCGTACCAAGCAAGGTCATAATGCCAGACTTGCTGTGGCAGATGGTGGAGGAAGAATCAAAGTCGGAGGTCAGGTCATGGTAAACCAATAAGGCAAAATCAGAAGTTCGTCGCTCATCGAATATCCGATCAAAATCATCAAACAATCTCAAGATCAAATCCGGAAGATCCTCAGGGATTCCGTTTTCACTCTCATGATCGTCGATCTTTTTGCGCGGCGGCGGCACGCACTTGAAAGAAAGAAGAAAGAAAGAAAGGAGAGGAGAGCGGGTTCTAGAGTGCTTAGCTGGAAGGCATGCCAAGTACTCATGGACACCTCCCAGGTGAGGGAAGGAGTCTCAGGAGGGCCCTGGAGGCTGCAGTCTTGAGGCCAGGAGTTCAAGACTACCCTGGATAGCCTAGTGAGACCCCCATCTTGACAAAAAAATAAATAAATAAAAAATAAGCTAAAAAGATTAGAAGCTATCCCTTTCTTGGTAGCTCATGCATCTTGCCATGAGAGGTGCCATGCTATACTGACTGACTCCATCATTCAATGTCAGGGGCCTTGGCTGCCCACTTCATCTTTTGCCACACACCTACCTCCTATGTTTAAGCCCTGACAATGTGACACTATGACTGCATGGTCCTTCCATGCCTATTGATATCAACTTCCTTACCAGCCTCCCCCACTGGCCTGGTCTAGAGAAGAACTACCCACTGAGCTTTTCAAGGATGCTGCACTGGTGAGAGAAACCTAGCATCGCCAAGAAAACTCAGTGGTGATTCAGGCGACCAAACTGTGCATGCTCAAACCTGACATTGATGAATGATGGAGTCAGTCAGTATAGCATGGCACCTCTCATGGCAAGATGCATGAGCTACCAAGAAAGGGATAGCTTCTAATCTTTTTAGCTTATTTTTTATTTTGTTTATTTTTTTTGTCCAGATGAAGTCCACAACCTCCATCCTGCTCAGCCTCCCAAATTGCTGGGATTACAGGTGTGAGCCATAGCCTCTGGCCTAGCTTTTAATTTATATTTCAGAGGGAAGTAAGGAAGAAGGGCCAAACCCCATTAACAAGTTTCTGAAAGAGCCCAACTTGCAATGTCCAGTCATTCCAGAGTAGAGGGTAAAAACACAGCACTGATTGCTGTATATTAACTATCTAGAACTTATTCATCTTATATAACTGTACTCTTTTGTACCCTTTGATAAACATTTCCTCATTTCTCTTTTCCCTCCCTAGTCGTGACACCCACCATTTTACTCTCTGGTTCTATGAGTTTGAATATTTTAGATTCCACATGCAAATAAGATCATGCAGTATTTATCTTTCTGTTTCTGGCTTATATCAGTTAACATAATGTCCTCCAGCTTCATTCATGTTGTTGCAAAGGACAGGATTTCCTTTATTTTTTAAAACCTGACAATATTTGTGTGTGTGTGTGTGTGTGTGTGTGTGTGTGTGTGCGTGCGCATCACATTTTCTTTATCCATTCGTCATCAGAAATTTTGGTTGTTTCCGTGTGTTGGCTATATAACAGATATCTATCCAAGATTCTGATTTCATTTTCTTTCGAGATATATCCACAATTGGTATTGCTGGATTATATGGTAGTTCTATTTTAATTTTTTGAGGAATTCCAATACATTCTCTACAATGGCTGTATTAGTTTACATTCCCTCCAACAGTGTACAAGAGTTTCTTTTGTCCACATCCTTGCCAACATGTGTTATTGTTTATCTTTCTGCTATATTGCAGGTGCATGCCAACACACCTGGATAATTTTTTATATTTTTGGTAGAGACAGGGTTTCACCATGTTGGCCAGGCTGGTTTCGAACCCCTGAACTCAAGTGATCCACCCGCCTCAGCCTCTCAAAGTGCCAGGATTACAGGTGTGAGCCACTATACCTAGCCTATTTTTTCTGTTTCTATAAAGAATGGCATTTGGGTATTGATAGGTCTAGCATTGAATCTGGAGATCACTTTGGGTAAAAGAATATTAGCTCTTCCAATTTTTAAACATGAGATGTCTTGATATTTATCTGTATCTTCTTTAACATTCTTCATCAGTATTTTATAATTTCCAGCGTAAAAGTCTTTCACCTCCTTCGTTAAGTTTATTCCTAAGTACTTATTCCTTTTGTAAATGTGATTGCTTTCTTAATTTTATTTTCATTTATTTGTTGTCTGTGTGTAGAAACATCATTGATTTTTGTATGCTGATTTTTTATCTTTCAAATTTACTTAATTCATTTATTAGTTTTAACAGACTTTTTGTTATTGTGGAGTCTTTAGGTTTTTCTACACGTGTGTTTATGTCATCTGCACACAGAGAATAGGATTTTAATTCTTCTTTTCCAGTTTGGATGCATTTCATTTCTTTTTCTTGTCTGATTGCTTTGGTTAGGGATTCCAGTGCAATGTTGAGTAAAAGTGGAGAGGGGGCATCTTGCCTTGCATGGGATCTTAGGGGAAAAGCTTCTGTTTTTGTTTTTTTTTCCCCCCCATTGATTATGACGTTAGTTGTGGGCTTTTCACATATGGTCTTTATTGTGTTATGGTAAGTTTCTTCTATACCTATTTTATTTTATTTTATTTTATTTATTTATTTATTTTACAATTTATTTTATAATAGAGATGAATTTTGCTATGTCGCCCAGGCTGATCTTGAATTCCTGGGCTCAAGTGATACTCCTGTCTCAGCCTCTCAAAATACTGGGATTATAGGCATGAGCCACTGTGCCCGGCCTATACCTATTTTGTTGAGAGTTCTTTTCTTTTCCTTTTTTCCCCTATTCATTTCTTTTCTTTTCTTTTCCTTTCTTTTCTCCTCCTCCTCTTCCTCTTCTTTTTTCTTTCCTCGTCCTCCTTCTTCTTCTTTCTTCTTCTCCTTTTCTTTCTCCTTCTCCTTCTTCTCCTTGTTCTCCTCCTCCTTCTTCATCTTCATTTAAGATCATGAATGGATGTTGAATTTGGTCACATGCCTTTTGTACATCTATGGACATAATCGTGTGTGTGTGTGTGTGTGTGTGTGTGTGTGTGTGTGTGAGAATCTTTCAGCCTGTGGATGTGCTGTACCATCCTTGCACATGCAGAATCATCCTTGTATCCAGGGGTAAACCCCACCTGTTCCTGATGTATGATCTTCTTAACATGCTGTTGATTTTGGTTTGCTAGTATTTTACTAAGAATTTTTCATTTAGTATCTGTTAATGTTTATCAGAGGTAGACTGGCTTGTAGTTTCTTTTATTTTCTGGTGTTGTCTTTGCTTTGCTTTGCTTTGGGATCAGGGTGATGCTGACCTCATAAAACAATTTTGGAAGTGTTCCCTTTTCTATTTTTTGAAGACTTTAAGAAGAATTCATATTAAATCATCTTTGAATGTTTGGTAGAACGTTCAGCTATGAAGCAATCTGGTCCTGGGCTTTTGTTTTTTGAGAGATTTTTGATTATTAAGTAAATCTCCTTCTTTGTTATTGGTATGTTCAGGCTTTCTATTTTTTCTTGATTTGGGTTTTTTTTTAGGTTGAATGTTTCTAGGAATTTCTTTATTTATGTCTTTTAATTTATGTATCTTGTTGGTGTATAATTGTTCAAAATATTCCCTTATGATCCTATTTATTTATTTGAGACATGGTCTTTCTCTGTCACCTAGGCTAGATTGCAGAGGCTTGATCACAGCTCACTGCAGCCTCAACCTCCCAGGCTCAAGTAATCCTCCCACCTCAGCTTTATAAGTAGCTGGGACTACAGGCATGCACCACCATGCCTGGATAATTTCCTTCCTTCCTTCCTTCCTTCCTTCCTTCCTTCCTTCCTTCCTTCCTTCCTTCCTTCCTTCCCTCCTTCCCTCCTTCCCTCCCTCCCTCCTTCTTTCCCTCCTTTCTTTCTTTCCTTTCTTTTCTTTTCTTTTCTTTTGTTTTCTTTTCTTTTCTTTCTTTGTAGATGGGGTCTCACTTTGTTGCCCAGGCAGGTCTTGAATTACTGGGCTCAAGAGATCCACCAGCCTTGTCCTCCCAAGTGTTGGGATTACAGGTGTCAGCCTTTTTATTTCTGGCACATCTGTTGTAATAGCTCCTTTTTTCATTTCTGATTTTATTTATTTGAGTCTTTTCTCTTTTTTCATAGTGTAGCTAAGGATTTGTCAACTTTGTTTAATTTTTCAAAAAAACCATCTCCTAGTTTTATTTTTTCTATTGTTTTTCTATTATTGGTTTGATTTATTTCTGCTGTAATCTTTGTTATTTCATTTTTTTCTGCTAAGTTTGTTGCTCTTTTTTTAGTTCATTGAGTTATACTTTTAGGTTGCTTATTTGAGATCTTTCTTCTTTTTTAATGTTTGCTTATCTCCATAAACTTCCGACTTAGTACTGCTTTTACTGCATCCTATAGGTTTGGTGTGCTGTGTTTTAATTTTCATTTGTCTGAAGACATTTTTAAAATTCCCTTTGGTTTTCCTTTTTGACCCAATGGTTGTTCAACATGTGGTGTTTGATTTCTGCCTATTTGTGAATTTTTCCGTTTTTTTACTGTTATTAATTTCTAGGTTCACTTCTTGTTGTAAAAAATATTTTTGGAATGATTTAATTCTCCTTAAGTTTCTTGAGACTTGTTCTGTGACCAAATGTGTGCTCTTTCCTGGAGAATATACCCTGTGCATGTAAGAAGACATATTGAGAAGTCGAGTGGTCTTTTCTTCACACCATTTTTCTCACCTAATGCTTATAATGAGGTTAGTTCATTTTACATCTAACGTTTTCTCAGCTTGGAGCTAAGACACCTCATGCACCTTTGACAAAGTCATTGGGTCCTGAGAATGAGTATCTTAGCGACCTGGTATGGCAGAGGACACATTCATCATGGAAAAAGTCAGAGGAAAAGGGTCAGGATTAGCATGGGTCGGGGGCCTGGTCCTGAGCTGGGGGGAGAAAAAGGCACGTGGGAGTGGGAACAAAGCAGGTATTTCTATCTCCCACTTAGAACTGTGTCCTGGTACTTGAGATGAACCATTTGAGGCCACCAGGGGGCAGCAGGGGACTAGGTTGGGGATGATGATGGATACAGTTTATCCTGACCTTTAAAAAGTCCCTGAATCTGCTGGGCGCGGTGGCTCACGCCTGTAATCCCAGCACTTTCGGGAGGCCAAGGCGGGTGGATCACAAGGTCAGGAGATCGAGACCATCCTGGCCAACATGGCAAAACGCCATCTCTACTAAAAACACAAAAATTAGCTGGGCATGGTGGCTCGTGCCTGTAATCCTAGCTACTCAGGAGCCTGAGGCAGGAGAACTGCTTGAACCAGGGAGTTGGGGGTTGCAGTGAGCCGAGATTGTGCCACTGCGCTCCAGCTGGGCGACGAAGCAAGACTCCATCTAAAAAAAGAAAAAAGGAAGACCCTGAATCTAAAAAAAAAGGAATGTGACTTTATGATTAACTATGAACAGCCAGCTGCTCATTCATAAAAAGCCATTAAAGTTAAAAAAAAAAAAAAAAATCTCAGGAGCTATTTACCCTTGAATATCTCTAAAGGTACTGGGAAGCAGTGCTCCAAATCTGTTGTGGCCCAGTGAATTCCTTTTTAGAAGCAGCATTAATGGTCCTAGTTCAACATGTCAGCCCCCAGCTTTAAACCACTGCAGGGGCAGGGGATGCAGCGGTGCTTAGAACCCACCCTCGCTGAGAGGGCCAAGATGGTTGGGCAGGGGACGAGGAAATGAGAAATCCCATCACTGTCTGAAGTCTCTGGGAGGAGGAGTGATTGAACTTTCCCGTCCAGCCTGGGAGCCTGTCCTCACATTCATCCTTCACAGCACAAAGGAGAAGTCCTGATTTCCTCAACCTGAAGCTCCTGCAATAGCGAGGGTTCGGATACCTCTGGACTGGCCTGATGTACTGGGCACTCTCATGGGTTCAGTCTCGGGAAATCCATGCCTAGGCTGGATTAATCCCCTAGGCTGAGCCTCACAGGGAAACAGAAGTCTCTGAGCCCAGGCCCAGGTGAGGGTGGGGTGGGGAGAGGAGCTCAGGACGAAGATTTGCACGGAGGCCCCGCCCTCCTCTGAGGCAGGGGGTGTAAGAGAGGGCTGGGGGCAGGCCCAGTGCTGGGGTCTCAGGAGGCAGGGCTCTCAGTCTCCACCATGGCCTGGGCTGTGCTCCTCCTCACTCTCCTCACTCAGGGCTCGGGTGACACCTCCAGGGAAGTGGCCTCAGGGACCTCTGGGCTGATGCTTGCTCTTCTGCTCCTGCTCCTCAAGGTCACCGGGCCCAGCACTGACCCAGTAGAGTGTGTTTCTCCTTCTTTCCAGGGTCCTGGGCCCAGTCTGCCCTGACTGAGCTTCCTTTTGTGTCCCGGGCTCCTGGACAGTTAGTCACCATCTCCTGCACTGGAACCAGCAGTGACGTTGGGGTACCAACAGCGTCTCGGCACTACCTCCAGACTCCTGATATACAGTGTCAATACTTGGCCCTCAGGGATCTCTGACCACTTCTCAGGCTTCAAGTCTGGCAACATGGCTTCCCTGACCATCTCTGGGCTCAAGTCCAAGGATGAGGCTAATTATCACTGCAGCTTATATTCAAGCAGTTACACTTTCCACAGTGGTCCAAGTTCCTGGGGGAACTGAGACCAAAACCTGCCCTGGGCTCTCAGGCTCCCTCTTTGCTCTGAAGATGCTTCCTCACCCTGTGCAAGGGGCTTCCTGCAACAGGGCCTTGAGAATTCACTTCTCTGTCAGTTCCTCTCCTTTTCCATCATGAATTCCCAAAGGAAACCTCCTCTCTTGTTTACTCTCTGGGATATGACAGCTTCCTCTTTACTCATATGATGGATGTCCTCTCTGAATTGGAAACTACTTCCAGCTCTTTCACGGGAAGTACATACTGGTAGGGAAATGCCTGCCTAGTGCAGTCCTCATACTTCTCCGGATGATCCTCACTTGATTTTTTATTTTTATTTTTGTATGCACTAAAGTCTGTCAATGTAAATCCTTACATTAAATGCCTCTACTTCCCACATTGTGCAGCACAGCCTGGATTCAGAAATGACGTTGTCCTCTTCAATGATAAAGGTCCACTGCTCTGTGAACACCCAACTCTAGTGAAGATAGCCCACCTTGCTGGGTTATTCATGTACATCTTTTGTGGAAGCAGCTACCACTGTGTAAAGCTCTGAAGATGCTTTAAAGCAAAGAGGAAGGGGTGTGTGTGTGTGTGTGTGTGTGTGTGTGTGTGTGTAGGGTCCATCCTCTTTGCCCTAATACCTCAGGTTGCTGAGCTACAGACTATTTGAGTGACAGACTTGGTGCCCTCTCAGGATCCCCCTCCTCTCATATCACTGAGCCCCTGTCCTCGAAACACTCAACAGGTGGAGGATCTCCCCATAGTATGGAAGTTTCCAAAATGGCTCCACAGGGAAGAGTTGAGCTGAACACACCCACCCTTCCTCACGGGCGTCAAATATATCTAATTTCTCTGGGGAAATCAATAGATTTCTAGCTGGAATCCTGATTAATCAACAGACTGTGAGAATTAAAAATTTAAAAAAGATTCAGACATATCCAGAGTCCAGTATTTGAATTATCTGGAATTTTGTGAGCCAATTTTTAAACATAGTCATTATTATAGTTTAGAGTTCATGAACCTTAATTAAATAGATTCTATTAAACACAAAGTGCCTTAGTTGTCTATTGTTGCATAAAAATTACTCCTAAAATTAACATATTCTTAATGAGAACACATATGCATTAATCTGTTTTCACACTGCTATAAAGAAGTACCTTATTTATAAAAGAAAGAGGCTTAACTGGCTCACAGTTCCACATGGCTGGGGAGGCCTCAGGAAACTTACAATCACGGTGGAAGGCAAAGGAGAAGCAAGAACTTTATTCACAAGGTGGCAGGTGAGAAGAGCTGGAGAGGGTGAACTTCCAAATACTTTTTTTTTTTTGAAATGGAGTCTCACTCTGTTGCCCAGGCTAGAATGCAGTGGCGTGATCTCGGCTGACTGCAGCTTCTGCTCCCAGGTGCAAGTGATCCTCCCACCTCAGCCTCCGAGTAGCTGGGATTACAGGCATGCGTCACCAAGGCCGATTAATTTTTATACTTTTAGTAGAGATGGGGTTTCACCATGTTGGCCAGGCTGGTCTCGAACTCCTGATCTCAAGTGATCTGCGCACCTAGGCCTCCCAAAATGCTGGGATTACAGGTGCAAGCCATTGTGCCTGGCCCCAAACACTTTTAAAACCATCAGCTCTCACGATAACTCCCTAACCATCACGAGAACAGGAAGGGGGAAACTGCCCCCATGATCAAATTCCTTCCCTCCCTCAACATGTGGAGATTACAGATCCCTCCTTCAATACATGGGGATTAGAATTTGAGATGAGATTTGGGTGGAGACACAGAGTCAAACCCTACAATGTATTTGTGATCTTGTGGTTTTGCTGCATCAGGAATTTGAGAGCTGCTTAGTTTGGTGGTTCTGACTCTGGGCTCCTCATGAAATCGCATTGAGGGGCTGCATTCAGAGGCCAGAGCATGTGGCCAGGCCCAGCCTCAGGGGGCTTCCACTGTCCCTAACCTCTTTGGCAGATGTAGATGAGTTCAGGGAAAAGGGGAACTCCCCACAGTGGGTAGAATCCCAGTGTCAGAGGGAAGGCACCATGGAGCAGAGGGCCCAGCACAGGGCCCTGGGGGTGCACTCAGACCTACCTGGAGGGATGATGGGAAGGGGCATTCACAGCAGGCACAGGTTAAAGGGCCTCTGTCCAGGGTCCTGAGCTGTCTTGGCAGCTCAGTCACATTGGTTCTCAGGCAAATCGGAGGTAAACCCTATCCTGAGTTTTACCACTGAAAATGGGTATACTTTGAACTAGGAGTGTTCAAACTTTTTCTTTCCACATTGACTTTTTAATAACCACGATTTAATTTTTTTAAACCCTAGCCTAGTTTAGCTACATAGCTTCCAAATGTTTTGCTAGTGTGAAACTGAGCAATTAGTTACTTTTATCAGAGCATTTTATTTTGGTTACATGTTTATACATGTGCTATGTTGGTGTGCTGCACCTGTTAACTCGTCATTTACATTAGGCATATCTCCTAATGCTCTCCCTCTCCCCTCCCCCGACCCCATGACAGGGTCCCCTGTGTGATGTGCCCCTTCCTGTGTCCGAGTGTTCTCACTGTTCAATTCCCACCTATGGGTGAGAACATGCAGTGTTTGGTTTTCTGTTCTTGCAATAGTTTGCTCAGAATGATGGTTTCCAGCTTCATGCATGTCCCTACAAAGGACATGAACTCATCCTTTTTAAATGGCTGCATAGTATTCCATGGTGTATATGTGCCACATTTTCTTAATCCCGTCTATCATTGATGGACATTTGGGTTGGTTCCAAGTCTTTGCTATTGTGACTAGTGCCACAATAAACATCGTGTGCATGTGTCTTTATAGCAGCATGATTTATAATCTTTTGAATATATACAGTAATTGGATGGCTGGGTCATGGTATTTTCTATAGTTCTAGATCCTTGAGGAATTGCCACACTGTCTTCCACAATGGTTGAACTAGTTTTAGAGTCCCACCAAAAGTGTCAAAGTGTTCCTATTTCTCCACATCCTCCTCCAGCACCTGTTGTTTTCCTGATTTTTAAGGTTCCTTCTATTCTAAATTGAATTGTGAGGTGCTCTCATTTGTGGTTTTTGATTTGCATTTCTTATCAGAGCATTTTAAATTTGAACAGATTCCTTGATCTTTCTATGGAGTGATGGCGATGAAAGCTTAGGTATGAAGTAGAGGGATCTTTACCAAATGATTTTCTAAGACTCTGTTTTCATTGGCCTTATGTGGCTGCTCATCTGGGCCATGCAGAGTTAGGAGAGTTTTCTCTCTTAGCGTAACCTCTATAACATGCCTATCCTTTCTGCCAGTATAAAGCTTATTTCTTTTCTCTCCACCTGTCTCCTCCCCTGCTGTCTCCCTGTTTTTCCCTGTGAATATACAGCTGTGTTTTATAATCCATCTTGCATTCTGAAAATGAGAATTTTTCATGAAAGAATGACCTAAAATAGCTTTAAAGATGATCAGGAAGTCACAACTGTGTACTTGCAGGTGCAATACCAAATGTGACTCTGTTAAAGTGACCTAGACTTACAGTTGAAGCAGATTCAGCCTGTATTACTTGTGGACAGATTAGGTATGTCTGTGGATGAGAAGATGAGCTATTGGAGGTGGGCATGTTTATTGGCACCAGGCAGAAGTCAGGCTGGACCCTGTGCCGATCATCTATTAAAGGTTAGCCAAGTGGCCCTCAGGGACCCCTGGTGATTCTCTGGCTCTAACTTGTGGAACACAGCCACTCCTGACCAGTGGGGTCCAGGAAGGGGATGAGCCTATTTTCTGCTACCTATGATGGCAGTGGGAGCAGCGAGGGCAGTGAGAAGCACAGTGACAGGCGGATGGGAATGTGGGACAGGAACACCTCTAATATGACTTGACTCAAAATCTCACATCCCCTCCTAAGCCAGTGTCAATGCAGAGCTACAGTACAGTGGAAGAAGAAAAATTGTCTTGGGCCACACATAAAATACACTAGCTAACAATAGCTGAAGTTATGGAAAGCTTAAAGAAAATAGCATTAGAGAGCCAGGCGTGGTGGCTCAAGCCATATAATCCCAGCACTTTGGGAGGCCGGGGCAGGCCCGGATCCGCGAGGTCAGGGTCGAGACCATCCTAGCTAGCAGTGAAACCCGTCTCTACTAAAATACAAAAAACTAGCCGGGGTGAGGTGCGGCCTGCTGATCCCAGCTACTCGGGAGGCTGAGGCAGAGAATGAAAATGAAACCCGGGAGGCCCGGAGCTTGCAGTGAGAAGCGGAGATCGACCACTGCACTCCAGCCACCAGGCAGGCAGAACTCCGTCTCAAAAAAAAAAAAAATAGCATTAGGAGATACCTAATGTAAATGACGAGTTAATGAGTGCAGCCTGCAACATAGCACATGTATACATATGTAACAAACCAGCACGTTGTGCAGATGTACCCTGGAACTTAAAGTATAATAAAAAAAGTAGAGAACAGATTCAAAATACAAAAATACAAAAAAATATTGCAAAAACACCCTCATAATGTTTTAAGAAAGTTTACAAATGTGTGTGGGGCCACGTTCAAAGGCATCCTAGGCTGCATATGGCCTGCAGGCTACAGTCTGGACAAGCTTACTCTAAGCAGCAATCATGACTTTGGTCTCCGTTCACTCAGATGGTTTTTCACGGTAGCCAAAGCAGCGGGAGAAATTGTCAGATTTCTTTTTTTTTTTTTTTTTTTTTTTTTGAGACGGAGTCTCGCTGTGCTCCCAGGCTGGAATGCAGTGGCGTGATCTCGGCTCACTGCAAGCTCCGCCTCCTGGGTTCACGCCATTCTCCCGCCTCAGCCTCCCAAGTAGCTGAGACTACAGGCGCCCGCCACCACGCCCGGCTAGTTTTTTGTATTTTTAGTAGAGACGGGGTTTCACCGTGTTAGCCAGGATGGTCTCGATCTCCTGACCTCGTGATCCGCCCGCCTCGGCCTCCCAAAGTGCTGGGATTATAGGCTTGAGCCACCGCGCCCGGCCTAGATTTCTATTTAACCACAAATTTTACAATTACGTTCCTTATAAAACCAAACATCTTGTCCCTTTATTACCTGGGCCCTGCAGAGACCAGTGCATGGGTTTATGGGATGAGAAATGTCTCCAGGGAGCTTGGTTTCCACACTAGAGACAGTCCTTTCCCTCCCTTTCAACATGGAGTGTGGCAGGAAAGGAACCAGTTCTCTGAGCGTCTGACCCTGAGAACTTGGGCTTCAGAAAAAGAAAGCGTTTTGAACCAGTAGGATTGTGTCTGCAGAATGAGATGTGCTACTCTGGCTCAGCCCAAGTCCTTTCATTTCAGGAGCTCTGTCTGAGCCAGGCGGGTGCAATGGAATCCTAGGGATCAGATCCTCAGTTTCAAGCTCTTTCTTCTGCGGGTGTCTGAGAACAGGAGTTGTCTTGCACGTGCACATGAGAAAGAAGTGCACACATGACTCTCAGGTGTGAGCAGCAAAGACAGAACAAACCTTTCCAGAAGAGGCAAATGTCATTAAGATGACAGGGCCTTGTTACACAGCCCCATGGGTCTACATTGGGATCTCCTACTGGATCTTGACATAAATGCAAGGTTTCTTCTCCCATCAATTCCTGCATTGCAGTAGACCCAGCTGGATTTCAGGGCTCAGCCAGCAGGGCACTCTCACCACTGTGTGGATCTGCTGCAGAGCCTTCCTGCTCTAGGACCTACAGACATTCAACTTTTCTTTGTTTTTGATATTTGGGTTGGAGCAACATCCCAAGTGTGAATAATGCTTCTTCCTGAATCCATTATGACCATATATACTTCTTCCCGATGCAAAGTTAGGATGTAATAATGTGTCCCTTTTTTCTGTGGGGGGTGCTCAGCTGTTCCAAACAAGAAGACTCTAGACGTTTCTGCTCATATGAAGGATGACTCCCTAGGTTTGCTTTCCTATTCTCTGAATGCATGGGTCCCAAATCTTCCAACGGCCTTCCACTGCATGCACATCTCATCCAAATACTACCACATGGAGGATGCTTGGGATGTTCTCCTGGGTGTCCAGGTGGTCCGAGACCCCATGACTATATCATGACAAGGAAGGGAGAGTTAATAAATCTGAGGGCATAAAATGTGAACATACACTGTTTCTATCCCACATGAAGGCACATGTGTCTGAGCCTACTCTCTGGGAGGAATAGAGAAGATCTCAGTTTCCACACCAAGGTTGCATTCTATGCACCCGCAGCCATGTTATTCTGCTGTAGCTGATGCTACACTTGGCACTGACATTGCAGATGGAACCATGACCTTACTGGAGCTGTAGAAATCTACTTCCACCTTCCAGAATCCATTTAATGTTTATAGGAGCTAGTCCAAGAAATTAGATAGAAATAAAGTCCTGCTACAACCTGAGAATCTTTCGGTCTTTAAAGGTAACACTATTTCATGCAACTCCCAATAAAGGGTGAAGCATGATTATTATTTACCTTTTTTGATGGGGTGAAATGGGGAGAGAATCAGAATTCATCACATGCATAAAAGGCAGGTCGTACAAATTTTAGTGTTTGTGAGTCACAAGGTCTGTCTTGCAGCAACTCAGATCTGCACTTGTGGCATGAAAGCAGCCACTGACTGAACATAAATGAAGGGGCATGGGTTTGTTTAATGAAACTTTATGTACAAACATAGGTAGTCACCATGGTTTGCTGACCCCAGCTTTTCCATTTCCCCATGGAACTTTCTTTGGGATGCCTTTTTGCCGTGGGTTCTAGGTGAGAAAAATTGGCTCGGGTCTCGATGCTGAAGTTGAGATTGGTGCTGTCATTTGGCTACTGCCCTCATCCATCCTGGGTGACTTCTGACTGTTGTGATGAGCAGGGCCCTTTGTGACTGCCTAGCTCCTGGCGCTAAGAATGATGAACCCTCTGCATTGCCCTCTGCAGGGCAGACCACAGGACAGCCACCCTGAATTGCTCATTCTCACTGAATCCACCTTGGCTAAGATGGTTGGGCACATTCACTGGCTGGTTAATTCCAGATAGTGTTATCTCATTACTGCTAGGCAGTCCCTTCTAGAAGAGGCTTCTACCATCTGCACTAGCCTATGGAGCTTCTCAGGGGTGCTAGTGCCCTGTCACCTGAGTGTGCTTCAGGGATTTGCTAAACAGAATGTCCTTCAGGCCCTCCCATAGAACACAGTCATCTGTGCAACTGCAAAAGGGAAAACAAAAATGAGGCTGGGAAAGGGTGACTTAGGACTTTGATGATGTCAAGGCTGGGAACTCCCAACAGAGTTTCTATATATGACGGGGAGGGGCCCATTTTTTGAAAGTCAGCATTGACTGGTTATTGGACACAGGTGGCCCTACATTGACTCTCTCTTGCCCAGGATCTATCCTCAAAAAGTCTCAGGGTGATTCGGCCCCACAGCAGCAGAGGCGTGACACCTTCTGTCCTGAAGGCTGATAACCGGTGACGTGGACAGCTGCCAATCACTGTGGGGAAGATGCTGCCTAATTCCACACCCACTGCCTGCATGTCTAGTGAGAGCCTGCCTATCCCTATGGGGACAACCCAAAATTAGCTCCACCAAGAAGCCTCCCCCACCTCCATTCTCCGCAGAAGACACTCATCTTACATACTTAGCTACAGGTCCTGTTTGCTCTGCTATTATCCCTATCACCTGGTCCTGTCTGTTCAATTGTCTTACATGGGCAGAGAGACCATGTCTCATTCAGCCCCATTTCCCATCGGTATTAGTAAATATTCATTAAATCAATTAAAAATGCACGTAATAACCTATCAATGCATGTCTCTGTGTGAGGTAAAGAAAGCATCCTGACTGTAAATATAACTCTCATGTTAAAAGCTGGGCGCAGTGGCTCATGCCTGTAATTCCAGCACTTTGGGAGGCTGAGGAGGGTGAATCACCTGAAGTCAGGAGTTTGAGACCAGCCTGACCAATATGGTGAAACCCCATCTCTACTAAAAATACAAAAATTAGCAGGGCATGGTGGCGTGTGCCTGTAGTCCCAGCTACCTGGGAGGCTGAAACAGGAGAATCACTTGAACCTGGGAGGCAGAGGTTGCAGTGAGCCGAGATCATGCCACTGCACTCCTGCCTGGGTAACAGAGCAAGACTCCGCCTCAAAACAAACAAACAAACAAAAAAGTTCTTACAAATTATCCGTGGCTTTTATTCCTTTATTCTACCATTAAGTTGTTAGCCTCTCCTATGTGCCATTTGTTATAAAAAATCAGCTGTCATTTTTATGGAAACTGAGAAGTCCCCTGATCTGTCCATTGCAAGCTGAAGACCCAGGAGAGCCGGTGTTGTGGATTCGTCCAAGCCCCAAGGCTTGAGAACCAGGGAAGCTGCTGGTCTAAGACTCAGTCCAAGGGCGGAAGAGGATCAAGATCTCACTCATGCAGTCAAACACAAAGGAGGAATTCTCCCTGCTGGTGCCTTTTGTTGTATCCAGGCCTTCGATGGATTTCATGATGCCAACCACACAGAGGAGGGCAACGTACTAACTAACTGAGTTCAGGCATTCAAACGTGAATCTCATCTGGAAACACCCTTACAGACACATTCAGAAATAATGTTCAATCTGGGCACCTCATGGCCTGGTCCATTTGACCCATAAAACTTACCATTACCATCATTAAAATGGCACATGTTATGCATATTTTGTCATCATAAAAATTTACATTCTGAAAAGAAAGTACAGTGTCTTAGCCCATTTGTGCTGCTATAACAGAATACTTGAGATAGAGTGATTTACAAAGAACAGACCATTGTTTCTCACAGTTCTGGAGGCTGGGCAGTCCAAGGTCCTGGTGAAGGCTTTTATACTGCATTCTCATGTGGCAAAGGCAGGAGGGCTGGAAGGAGAAAGCTAAAGGCTGCATGAAGCCTCTTTCCTAAGGGCCTTAATCCTTTCAAGAGTGAAGAGCTGTTATGCCCTAATTGCCTCTTAAAGGCCATCCCTTTTAATATTACCACGCTGGCAACATCTGAATTTTGAAGAGGACACATTCAAACTATAGCAGCAAGTTTAATTTGGAAATAATTCTACTCAAAAAAAAAAAAAGTTAGAATTGAGTAATAAGACCCTGTATATCCCCTCCCTGGATGCAACAACGGGGTACATTAAGTCCTATCCAGGGGGCAGTCTCTCTTACTCTCTCTACTCCATCTTAGAAAATCAGCAATAATTTTCTGTCCACTCCATAATCCCATTTCACCAATTGCCCAAAATACCTACAGTAGTTATTTAATTATGTTTCCTGACAGTAGAGCGAGCCTAAAGGTAGGTGCCAGGCAGAGGTATCTGTGGGGTGGCCCAGATCTGGAGGGTCACAGAGACACAGGCACCACACAGCAGAGACACTGAGGGCCAGGAGCTCACTCAGATGAGGGACTTCAGCAGATCTTTCTCTCCTGAGCAAATCAGGTACAAAGAAATCAAGTCCCTATCATCAGAATAGACAAACAAGGACTTTAATCTCCTCAGCTGAACCCCACTGTCCAGGGAAGAAGTCTCTGAGCCCAAGCCCAGGTGAGGGTGGGGTGAGAAGATGAGCCAGGACACAGATTTGCATGGAGGCCCCGCCCTCCTCTGAGGCAGAGGGGATAATAGAGGGCTGGGGCAGGCCCAGTGCTGGGGTCTCAGAAGGCAGAGCTCTGGGGACATCTCCACCATGGCCTGGACTCTGCTCCTCCTCACCCTCCTCACTCAGGGCACAGGTGATGCCTCCAGGGAAGGGGCTTCAGGGGCCTCTGGGCTGATTCTTGGTCTTCTACTCCTCAGGCTCACCTGGGCCCAGCACTGACTCACTAGAGTGTGTTTTTTTTGTTTTTGTTTTTGTTTTTCCTTTTTCCAGGATCCTGGGCTCAGTCTACCCTGACTCAGCCTCGCTCAGTGTCTGAGTCTCCTGGACAGTCGGTCACCATCTCCTGCACTGGAACCAGCAGTGACATTGGGTGTTATAACTATGTCTCCTGGTGCCATCTGCCCCCAGGCACGTGATTTATGAGGTCAGTAAGTGGCCCTCAGGGGTCTCTGATCGCTTCTCTGGCTCCAAGTCTGGCAACACAGCCTCCCTGACCATCTCTGGGCTCCAGGCTGAGGACGAGGCTGATTATTACTGCTGCTCATATACAAGCAGCAACATTTTCCACAGTGGACGTAAGATTGATTCTCACGCTTCAAGTCTGGCAAGTGAGCTTCTTTGAGACTCCCTGGGATCCCACCAGTGAGACTGATCATTATTTCTGTCCCACACATCCCAAGTGATGAGGAAGTAAGATCAAAACCCTCCTGAGATTCCTGACTTGTGTCCTGACACCAGGGCTGTTGAGTTTCCTGTCATTCCTTCAAGATTGTTCAAATAGGCAGTAACAATCACTTCCCTATGAGATACGAGAAGAGAATAATTCCATATGAACCAAACCCATGAAGTCCACACTGAAGCCTGCCGAGTTCTCTGCAATCCAGTGCGACGGAGGGAGCATTTTCATGGGGACTTTTCAGAGTATGTGGAATGTCTGAGGAAACCACGCTCAGCCATGGGTTTCAGAGACAAAACTCTGGGAAATGAGCCCCAAAATCTCCTCAACCGGCAGCCTCTGTGGGCTGTTAGACTCAGCTATGCCTAGTAGAGATGGCCATGAGACACCTGTTCCCCACCTACTCAGGAGAGAGTGGAGCAGGCAACAGTGCAGAGAGAACCAGCAGGAGCCAGGCCAGGCCCTGCATCCAAAGCAGCCCCCAATCCCAACAGATTCTCAAGCTACAGCCCGGAGTACAGTCCCCACCTTCTGCAGGCTGAAGTGGGCTTCTCAGCATGGCCAAGCCATGACGGGGGATGGCAGTGTGTCCATGGGACACAGCCCTGCTGCCTGCCTGGCCCTCACGTCCCCTCCCTCCCCACCCTGGTTAAATTCTGCCCCAAAGGGCCCAGGTTCATTACTCAGGACACCTGGGTCAGGTCCTGTACTAGCCACCACTGCTCTCTGTTTTCTGAGCCACTTAGTCTCTTTTGGCCTCAGTGTTACCTGCTGTGAAGTGAGGAGGCTTATACTGAACTGAGTAGCTCTTTCCTTAATTCAAAATTAAAAGATAGAAAAACAATGAAAGTCATGTGAATTAAAGCCTGATGAGGGGATATCATTTAATGGGCTTCAATAGGCTTCAGGCATAGAACTTCTTGTCTTTCCTCTGCAGGGATTCCAAGAAAGGGGCTCAAAAGAGCTTGCTTTCTGTATGGTGGGAGCAGCGGTGCCCAGCTGAGAATAAGCAGCAGAGTCCCAGTTTCATCAGGAAGACAGACTAGGCTAGTATAGAAATCTTCTCGGCACAAACTCTGAGAAGTGTTGAATAAAATAAAGATAAACATAATTTCATGTTTTCATGGTGCCAACGACGGTGATGTTACTTCACAACTAAGCTGCAGTGCCTGAAACATCAGGAGATCACAGTGAATCATAGCTGCTCTTACTGGGTGGGAGGTACACCAGTTTGCTTCATAAGTGCATAGGAAGCCTGGGTCCCTGTAGGATGGCACACGCGTCTCTCTGGACTTTGAAAGCTTTGCAGAAGAGCTTCAGTTGACTCACTCTAATTAGTCCTGACGGAACAAAACCACTAGAGGAGGGCATTTCAACCCTGAGACACGTCTATAGCCACACCTCCCTGCACTGCATGTGTGACCTCTCTGTGCTGGGCTGGGCAGGGCAGATCCAGTCACCCTGCACAGAATGGGGCTGGACTCTCTTGTCCTCAACTTCTGAAGTGACAGGTGCTGTGGGGTCACCTGGAAGAAAAAAACTCCTGGGCTGAGTTTCCTCCACCAGCTGGGGGCAGCAGAGCTGCAGCCAGGAGCAGTCAGGAGAGGGGCTGGGGCTGCCCAGCTGGGACAAAGAGGAAGGCCAGCCTGGGGTTCAACAGGTGTCCAAGAATCGGTCTTCAGATTGAAAGCGAGGGCAGCTCATCCTATCCCCTCAGGTTGCAGTGACCATGCTCTGAGGGTCAGACTCATACAGTGTCACCCAAGGACACCGACAGAAGCCTGGCACAGTAAAAGGCACACCCGGGAAATGCAGCTGGGGGAGGCTAGGCCCAGGTGTCAGCGTGGGCAGCTTCCTCAGGAAGGGGATTCCCTGGGAGACGTCCAGAGGTCGAATTGGTCTAGGAGGGGGCACAGTGTGAGGTGACAGGGCTCCCAGGTCCCGAGTCCTTCACCCAGGAATACCGTCTGAGTCTCCTGCCACTCTCAGGTCCTTGTCCTCCCTGTCCAGCAGCATCCTGGGGAGCTAAGCCCTCTGTCCTGCGCACTTCCAGACACACCCGACCCCTGCTCTCTCTGCCTCTCCTTCAAGCTCCAGGCTGACTCTGACTCAGGGGGCAGCTCCTGTGCTCAGGGGAGTCTCAGGTGGATGGGGTGAAGCATTTGGGATCCTGATCCCTTCATGGGGCATCCCCAGCCTCCTTAAGGAGACACTCTTCAGAAGGATAGGGCTTCTCACTTGCCTCAGCTCTGACCACGGGGCTGTCCATGCTCAGTGACAGGACACTGACCAGGGATCTGACTGAAGTGGCCAGGAGCCTGGCTGGAGTAACCAGGGACCACCCACCTTCTGGAGCTCACGTGCTGTGCAGAGAATATGACCCTGGGACCCCTGCAGAGACCATGGGGCCTAAAGTTAGATTATCAGTCCAGCGTAGTTTTCTCCTGCTTTTTGCAAGTTTACATAAAACATTGATGAGAAAAACATACATCAATAACAGACGAGCTGGGGGTGCCAATTGCTAATCTCTTGTGGCAATGAGGGGTGATGTAGAAGGAGCAGCACCATGGCTGAAATGAGACCAGAGGCCCTGTTGACTCCACTGGGGTGTGTGGTTGCTTAAATGACCCAACTATTCCTACTGAAGTAATTAGCAAGTGTCCTGATGACACAGCACAGCATTTAGATGGAATGAACAAGAGGGGACTGAGTCTGAGGGACCAGCAGGAGGAAGATGGTGGGTCCCTGGTCCACCTGCTGCTGAGTCAAGTGTCATCATGATCTCTCAGCAGAGCCCAGCTCAGCCCCATGGCCAACCTCCTGGAAGGTCCACAGCTCTGCTGAAGCTGGTCCAGGACAGACCCCAGGTCAGCGAGGTTTGGGACAGTGGTCATGAGATCAATTCCCAGAAAGGTGACTGTGATCACAGGGCTTGAAGGCTGCAGCTGATTTTCTAATCTGAGACCCTGCTTCTTCCTCCTATCGCCTGTGCTGCCCCTGCAGCTGGTTTGAGTGACATGTGTCCAGGAGGAGTCACAGAGGATGTAAATTTGCATAAGCACCAAACACTGACTGCCCCCAAAAGCTGGAGAGGGAATAAGAGCGGCCTGGGAAGCCCAGCTGTGCTCTGGGATCAGGAGGCAGAGCTCTGAACATCTCACCATGGCCTGGATCCCTCTCCTGCTCCCCCTCCTCGCTCTCTGCACAGGTGCTGCGCCTAGATTCAGTCCCCACAGACCCCAAGTTGGGCCTGACCTGAATCCTGAGCAAAGCCCCACCACTGCTGCTAGGGGGGATTCCTAGCAATGGGTCCTTTGTCTTCAAGCCCCCTCTCTTGTTCTTCCTTGCAGGCTCTGTGGCCTCCTATGAGCTGACACAGCCACCCTCGGTTTCGGTGTCCCCGGGACAGACGGCCAGGATCACCTGCTCTGGAGATGCATTGCCAAAAAATTATGCTTATTGGTACCAGCAGAAGCCAGGCCAGGCGCCTGTGCTGGTGATTTATAAAGACAGTGAGAGGCCCTCAGGGATCCCTGAGCGATTCTCTAGCTCCAGCTCAGGGACCACAGTCACCCTGACCATCAGCGGGGCCCAGGCTGAGGATGAGGCTGACTATTACTGTTACTCTGGGGATGGCAACAGTCTCACAGTGACACAGGCAGATGGGGAAATGAGACACAAACCCCTTGCCATCTGTGTCACCTTCTCTCTCCAGCCCCAGGAGGACTGTGGACAAAGCCACGAACAAGTCGGCCCAGTTCACCTCGATCTGAGATTCTGAGGCCTCCCTTCCAGATCTCCACGTAGGCCCTCCGGAAGGTGGGTTGAGAATAAATTTGGGCCTGGCAGGTCCAGTCAGTCCTGGTGTTTTCTGGGCTGGAGTGCAACTTTGGGAAAAATGACTTGAATGGAAGTACAGTCAGAAGGAGACATCTGCTGAGCGGTGATGGTCCCAGTATTTCCTCGCGTGGTGACTGAATCTAAGGCAGTGACCCTACTCTGTGGCCCAAATGCCCTGGGTTATTCCTCTGAGCTCCCCGTGTTTTACTGAGATGCTCCAACCCCCACTCTCATGGTATCCTGGTCTGAAGAATGATGGCCACTGCGGTGGGCACTGTGTGTCCGTCTAGATGCCCTTTTCAGGGCTCATGCATCCAGCATCCAAACAAGGCTGTGCAGGAGACTGTGACTTGTCACAGCTGTTCCCCACTGGAAAATGCCAGTGAGGTCAGAGAACTGCTCTCCCAGTGATGTGCCTCCTTCACAGTGTGGTTCAGGTGCAACGCCTGCCCGGTCCCTAGATTTTAATGCCATGTTTTAATTTAAAATAACTTCAAAGTGTCTCCTGCTGAGCTCTCCAGCGTAACACATTCCCAGTCATACCTCTCACACTTTTCTTTCTGACAAAATTTCCTGAAACCCTACTGCAACGAATTCTCCCTCTCAGAGTAGGATTCCAGGGAATTCACAAATGAACAAACAAACCAAAAACTGTCTAGGAGAAAGAGGATCCAAGAGGAGAGAGCTGCACAGGGGGTGCACTCTGGAGTCAGCAGATATTCATGAGCACCGATGAGCGCATGCGTGGGAGGAAAACTTCTGTGATAGAGAAAATAACCTTTCAAAGATTCAAAGACATTTGAGGGAACACTCCATAGAGCTCACACACACACCCATCTGCACACACACACACACACAATGAGAATAGTGCCTGTTCCTCCACTCCATGAAGAAAGACCTGAGTTAAAGGGTGTGAGGTTGACCAGTGAGAAGAGCTTTGCCTCAGCACTGGGGAAAACATTGCCCTAGACAAAAGGCATCTCTGGTGTCAACTAAGAAAGTGTAAGGCCCCTGTGCTGATGCCTATGTCAAAGACCATCACATGTATTTTAACCAACTAGCCTAGAGTTGTCACCAAGAGTTTGATCTTACAAATAATCCTGCAATGAACATCCCTATTCAGACTCCTTGGGGTTCACTTCTGAAGATTACCATAGAATAAATCTCTAGGCATTGTAAATCTCCAATTTACAATGGAATCCTCAATTTACAATGTAAATCTCCAATTTACAGCCATAAAACTTTGATGTGAGCATGCTGTTCAAAGTTTGGGTTTTTGCCAACATGGTGGATTAAAATTTTGTTATCTTGTTATAGCGTTATTTTGGATTTCTCCTATTCTGCTTGAGGTTGAACATTTTCTCAAACATTTCGGTGCTCTTTATTTTTTAGGATTTAGTAAACTTTCTTCTTAAGTGGCCAGGTAGAGAGGATTTTAGCCGCTGTGGGCCGAGAGTCAACTTTGACCATATTATGAAGGAACTTATAACTCCAGTTACCATGATGTAACCTTTTAAAGCTATAAAAAACACTCTCAGCTCTGGAACCACACAAAACAGGTGACACACCAGGAGTGGCCACAGGATGCGGTTTAATGGTCCCTGGTTTGTAGGGTCATTTGAAGTTTAAAAATTTCGCCAGCATATATTTTAGGTGGAGATCTGTTAGTGGGTAACACTATAGTTCACCTCCTATAGTGGCCTGAGGTTTCTCTCCAGATAAGAACACACTTTTATCATTTTTTGGATGGATTTTGGGTCTATCCGTGATAGCCCTGTGTCATAAACTCCTAACTTTTGTGTCCGTCCTTTTACTGTGATTTTTGGGAGTGTGACAGTATATCAGGAATATACTCCCCATGGTGGAAAATCAGAGAGAGGGAGGGGCAAGTGGGCAAAGAAGCTTGTACCAAAGCTGGAATATCCAGTGCAGGCTCAGAGAAAAGGGTCCTAATATCAGCATTTGACTGAAGCCAAAACCACAAAAGAACACAGGGATTCTGAGGGTGACAAATAAAAATATAGTTTAAGTTTTAATGTATTCATTCTTTTTATAATCCACAAAAATTCTAAAACTCGGAATTTAACAATGGGATAAGGAAGAGAGCTTGAGATGTTAAACTATAAAGACCCCAAGGCAAGTTGCCAGGAAAAGAACAGGACCTTTTTGGTGGAACTATGTTTATGGTGCAAATTACCCTTTTCTATATGTCTATATATATATTTAGGTATAAGGGACCATCTCATGCAACATCCTTCTTCGCTAGTCAAAGATCACCCTCACCCAAGGAGGGAACCTAAAGGGAATGTCAATAAGAAACACGAAACATAATGCACTTTTGTATAACCATTAAGAGAGTCTCTATTTGCATATCAAAATGTGGATGCCTATTGTTAACATTGGAAATAGTAGGTTAATATGCATATGAGATGAATTTTCTTTTGACCATTTCTGTCTGTGATTTATCTTTCTTACTAGGGATATTCTCTGCCCTTAGAACAATTAAACTTGTGATATTTTTTGTTCTCTTAGCTGTATCAACTCTGTTTTTATTCAAACGGTGGCAAAGATATCCTGTGGCTAATGATTAATAAATTCAATTAAGGGTATTTAAACTATTTCAAGAGCGGACAGTTGTGATTTCCCCACATCTAACTCACAGATGTTGCTGATGCTGACTCGCTCTTCTCTTCTAATCTTAGCAAATAAAGTGGGAGCATTGACTTTTCTGAAGACCCAGATGACAGCAGGAGAGAGGAGGTGAAACCCCTCAAAGCTGTTTTCCTTTAAACCCTCAGGATGAATCACCCTGGAGAATCCCCCACACTTGAGCTGGATGATATCTAAATGAGAGTTTGGTCTTAGAGTTGGGGCTGAGTTAGTTCAGGATTTGGGCTGTTGGGATGGGGTGAATGTGCTTTACAAGTGAAAAATGCATGAGTGTTTGGGTCCGTAGGTTGGAGAGTTCCTGGCTGCTTTGTGTCCCCCTGAATTCATACAATGAAGCTCTTAGGCACAGTGTGTGAGTTAATTTGGAGAGAGTCTTTAAAGAGGTGATTAAGTGAAAATGAGATCATGAGGGAGGGTTCTTATTCAATCTGACTGGTATTCTTCTGAGAAGAGAAAATTTTCACACACAGAAATGAGACACCAGAGATGACCGTGTAGAGGAAAGAGCATGTGAGGAGACAGCAAGGAGGTAGCGACCTGCAATCCAAGGAGAGAAGCCTTAGGGGAATCCAAACCTATAAACCCTTTCATCTTGACTCCCCAGCTTCAGAACTGTGAGAAAATAAGGGTCCCCTCTTTAGGCCAGCAGGCCTTTGGTATCTCATTAAGGTAGCACTAGCAAATGAAAACAAAAGGACCCCGAAGACCTTGGATGTGGGAGAAGGAGGAGATGGAGCAGGGTGCAGGAGGCGGGGCAGGGAGGGGCTGGAAGTTCAGGCTCTGAGGTACATCTCCTGGGTGGAATCCTGACTCCACTCACTGCTCTCTGGGGACTTGGGGAAAAACAATTAACCTCCCAATAGTAAATCCCTAACAAAGATTGGGCCTTGAGCATAGGGTTCCTCATTCTCTTATTCCCTATGATGCAAGTCTTATTGAAGTCACGCTTGTAAAACACTCAGCAATGTATCTGGCATACACTGTGGTCTCAGAAGTGGTTGTTCTGAATTTTCTAGTGATGTGTAGAGGATGGCATTGGTCCTGTGGGCAGAGGGGGCACTGTGGACCTTGGTTTGAGGACTCTGAAAAACACCAAGCCCCCTGGTAGTGCGTAAGTGCGAAGAGCCTCACAGATGCTTCCTCCCAGGCCCCTTCTATTGGGTAAAATTTACTCTCCACTCCTGACACCCATCTGGTCCTTCTTCTGACTTTAGTAAATTGCCAGTATGAAGGGCTAAGGCTCAAGGCTCAGATGAGAGCTAGGACAGGCACACTGGGGAATGAGGAGTAGATTTGCATCCTCTGCTCATCAGGGAGCCCACCCAACAAAGACACAAGAATAAAAGAAGTACATTTGCATGAAGAGCCTCTCTTTCCTATGATAAGAGAGGCCTGAAGGTCCCTCCCCAGCCGTGGGCTCAGAGACAGAACTCTGGACCATCTCCGCCATGGCCTGGACCACTCCCCTGCTCACCCTCCCCATTGTCTGTGCTGCCTCCCAGGGCTCAGCGCCCACAGGACCAGAGATCAGCCTGGCCCTGAACTTCAGCTCAGCACAAGGAGTGATGCAGAGTGTGGGGCTCTGGGAATGACCCTCATCCTCATAATTACCTCTCCTGTCTTCTCTTGTAGGCTCTGTGGCCTCCTCTAAGCTGACTCAGGAGTCAACAGCGTCTGTGACCCTGGGACAGTCAGCCACGGTAACCTGCCAGGGAGACAACCTAAGAAGCCATGGTACAAACTGGCACCAGGAGACACCAGGCCAGGCTCCTGTGTGGGTCATACATGGAAACAACAACCAGCCCTCAGGGATCCCAGATCAATTCTCTGCCTCCAACTCAGGAACACAGCCATCCTGACCATCACCGGGGCTTAGGCTGAACATGAAGCTGACTATTACTGTCACTCATGGGAAAGCAGTGCTACTCATCTCACAATGGGACAGATAGATTGGGAAGTGAGATCTAAAGACCTTTGCTGTCTGTGTCACCCTCTTTCTTCAGGCCTAGCAGGACTGTGGAGGCAGCCATGAGCAGGGCGGGCCTCCTGGGTCACTTGGATTGAAGCCCTGGAGGATTTTTTTTTTTTTTTTTTAATTTAAGACCCTGAATGTCACATTGAAGTCCCTCCTAGCATAGGACTCAATTGTAAAACATTCCCAGTCACGCTCCCCACACTTCTTTCCTGAGAATATATCCTGACACCCTACTGCATGCAATCCTCCCTTTCAGAGTAGGATTCCAGGGAACTCAAAAATTAAAAACAAACAAACAAACAAACAAAAAAGTCAGTCTAGAGGGAAGTGTGTTGAAGAGCAGAGAGTTGCACAAGGAGAAAACTCTGAAGTTGGAAATATTCATGCACTGATGAGCACTTGTGTGTAAAGAAACTCCCTCTGAAAGAGAAAGACACTTGAGGGAACACTCCACATAAAACACACACACACACACACACACACACACACACACACACACACACACACTCTCACTCCAGTCACAGAGGAAAGGCCTGAGTTACGGGGCATGAGGTGGACTCGTCAGAAGAGCTTCAGCTCAGTATTGGAGAAAATGTCGCCCAGACATAGGGCTACTCTGCTTTCAACTAAGAAAGTGTAGAAGCAAACTGAGAAAAGTCAAGACAGTTTCCAAGTAACTTTACTGAATCCAAAAATAAAAGACAAAAATAGAAAAAGAAAATGCAAAAGAATTATAAACTCAGCAAGGAAAAATGCACCATGATTGGCATTCTCTCAATATTTCCTGCAAGAAAAAAAGAAAATACGAATCAATCCAAAGTGGCAATAAAATTGCACGCATGATAGACCTTATAGGCAAGAATTTTAAAGCAGTTCTTATAACTCTTTTCTCCTTGCTCATGAGAATAGAGGATTGATTGAATGTGTTAAGTGGAGAAATGGAAGGCATAAAGAAAGATCCAAGTTAAACTTTTGGAACTGGACCTTCTTTCTTTCTGCTGGACAGCGGAGAAAACTGCCTCCTCCAGGTTTATGCCCCTTCTTAGCAAGGTTTGGTTTCAAAACTGCCTGAGGTGAAGATCTCAAGCCTCCCTTTCAATGTAGGAGAATCTGAAAATCCTCCAGTTCCACAGCTCCCTATAGGGATGGCAGAAGCCTCAATGTGGGTCAGGGTGTCCTTGTGCCCAGTGTTGTCTCCCTCACTTAGTTTCACACCAGCTGCGCAAGCAAATTTCCATCTCAGAGTCTGCTTCCAGGCATCCCAAAATAACATAACAAGTCATCCCCAACGTGAGCCATCAGGAACCTGAGGAGGCCACAGTATACCAGAAAGCACCGGTTTATTCCTAATGATCATTGTGAGTCTGCAAATGCCCAATGAGATCTGAGTGTTTCTTGCATTTGTACGGAATGAAAAGGGCCCTGGCATGCCAGGTGCTCTGGGATCAGAGGGAGAGTTGAAGTCAGATCCTCCTCCAGGAATTCAGGGTCAGGAGAGGCAGCCTCACCCCAAGTAGAGACCACAGATGCACCCACAGGGGAAGCTACAGGATGGATGTTGCCCACCTCCACCCTCCACATCCTGTGAAAAAAATCATTCTTTCCACTCCTCCTTCAGCCATCAAAGTTGACACTTTAAAAGCCACAAGAGCCTACACCTGTCAACAGAAAACCCACTCACATCTCCATCAACCACACAATCTCCACATGAAGATTCTTCAAAAAATAATAACAGTAGCCACGAAAAGGTATCTAAAATGTTACATAAATAATTGAACTTACATATGAAAATGATACTATTTTTGATATGCGAGGTAAATAAAATATATTATTTGAAGTCATTTACCTTCTTCTCTTTGTATGTCTAACGTGGCGGACTAGACCTTGGGATTCCCCTGAGGCTCACATCATATTATGATTGAACAGTGCTGGTCTGCACCCCTTGAGGTAACAGGGGCTGAGGAGTGACCTGGTGCAGGAAGCCCCATCTCCATCTATAGGACATCAGTGTGAACACAGGGAGAGGCACGGGTGCAAGAGAAATGAGAACAGGAGTGTGGACCACCTGCTTGTGCACGGGACTGAGCCTTCACTTTGAGCCAAATAAACTTTTTTTTACTATCATCAATTCCGAGCAAGAGGACTTTGCTGGACTTCTTTAGGTTTTGAGATTTGTGCCCCTTCAGGTTTGGTGCTGTCTGGACTCCCAGCCAGGGGACACTGAGGAAATCCAGGAGTCTCACACTGACTCTGTTGCATTTCGTCTGCTGGGAGCACCCCAAACCATTGTGTACGATTTCCTGTCCTGGTGCTCAAATAGCTGCTCCATGCACTTGTCATGGTTTCAGAGATGAATCTAGGTGGGAAGACAGAATAGTGTATGTTATGATATTTAAATGGAAACTGAATCCATTAATTGTTTTTGGTTTTGTTGTTGTTGTTTGTTTTGTTTTGTTTTTGAGAGAGAGAGTCTCACTCTGTTGCCCAGGCTGGAGTGCAGTGGTGCAATCTCAGCTCACTGCAACCTCTACCTCCCAGGTTCAAGCGATTCTCCTGCCTCAGCCTCCTGAGCAGCTGGGATTACAAGCCCCCACCACTATGCCCAGCTAATTTTTGTATTTTAGTAGAAATGTGGTTTCACCATATTGGTCAGGCTGATCTCGAGCTCTTGACCTCAGGTGACCCACCTGTCTTAGCCTCCTAAAGTGCTAGGATTATAAAGGTGAGCCACTGTGCCTGGCCGAATCGTTTTTTAAATATGAAATGTTAAGAGAGATTTGTCATAGGCAATGAGAAAGGTGAAAATAGATTAAAAGCGTTTTAAGGAAAAAAACCAAAAATGTACTTGTAGACTGTGTGCCTTCAGTGTTGCAGGGTGGAGAGAGGTCAGTTTTATGGTTCCCAAAGGATGTGCTAAGATGGAGGAAACCAAGAAAGTAAAAAACACACATATCTGCGACTCAAAACAAAAATCAAAGTAAAATGGAAAAAAATCTTTCAATAAAACATTCCCAATAAATATCACTCTGGTGCAATCAGAAATGCCTGCTACCAAACTTTCCCTTTCCCTTACTGGGTCATATTCCCATGGATCACCTGTGTGCAGTGTGGACTCTGTGGTCCCCATTTCTCAGGCTGAGAACCAGACGGTGGGAAGGACACGTCGTCTGCTGATGAGTGGGAAGGGCAGCACTGGGAGCAGTGGAATCAGGCTCAGGACTGTGGACCTGGTCAGTGCTCCTGTTCCCTCCACAGGGTCCCTCCCACATGTGCCATGTGGATGTGGGTGCACTGCCTGGGGTGGCTGATGTGCTTGAGGGATTCGATGCTGCAGATGCTTCAGCACAAAGCGTGGGGGTGGGGATGGGACGAGGCTGCAGCTGGGGAGACCAGGGACCAACGATACCCAGCAGAGGAGTCCACGGGGTGGGCAGCCCCATTTCCTGACAGTAGAGACAGCCTGGAGGTGGGTGCCAGGCAGAGGGCACTGCAGGGTGTGCCTAGGCCTGGAGGGTCACAGAGACACAGGCACCTCACAGCAGAGACCCTGAGGGCCAGGAGCTCACTCAGGTAAGGGATTTCGGCAGATCTTTCTCTCCTGAGGAAATCAGGTACAAAAAAATTAAGTTCCTTCCATCAGAATAGACAAACAAGGACTTTAGTCTCCTCAGCTGAACCCCACTGTCCAGGGAAGCAGAAGCCTCTGAACTCAGACCCAGGTGAGGGTGGGGTGAGGAGAGGAGCTCAGGGGGCAGATTTGCATGGAGGCCCCGCCCTCCTCTGAGGCAGAGGGGATAAGACAGGGCTGGGTCAGGCCCAGTGCTGGGGTCTCAGGAGACAGTGCTGTTGGGAAGTCTCCACCATGGCCTGGGCTCTGGTCCTCCTCACCCTCCTCACTCAGGGCACAGGTGACGCCTCCAGGGAAGGGGCTTCTGGGTCCTCTGGGCTGATCCTGGTCTCCTGCTCCTCAGGCTCACCTGGGCCCAGCACTGACTCACTAGAGTATGTTTCTCCCTCTTTCCAGGATCCTGGGCTCAGTCTGCCCTGACTCAGCCTCCCTCTGTGTCCGGGTCTCCTGGACAGTCGGTCACCATCTCCTGCACTGGAACCAGCAGTGACGTTGGTGGTTATAACTATGTCTCCTGGTACCAACAGCACCCAGGCACAGCCCCCAAACTCATGATTTATGATGTCAGTAATCGGCCCTCAGGGGTCTCTGATCGCTTCTCTGGCTCCAAGTCTGGCAACACGGCCTCCCTGACCATCTCTGGGCTCCAGGCTGAGGACGAGGCTGATTATTACTGTTGTTCATATACAACCAGTAGCACTTTCCACAGTGGTCCAAGTTCATGGGGAACTGAGACCAAAACCTGCCCTGGGCTCTCAGGCTCCCTTTCTGCTCTGAAGATGCTTCCTCACCCAGTGCAAGGGGCTTCCTGCAGCATGACCTTCAGAATTCTTCTCTCTCAGCTCCTCTCCTTTCCCACCATGAAGTCCAAAAGGAAACCTGCCCTGTGGTTTCTCATCCAGGACAGGGACAGCTTCCTGATGCTTGTGTGCTGTGGTCCCTGAATGTGCAACTCTTCCTAGCTCTTCAAATGCAGGGACAGTGACAAGGAGCTGCCTGATTGATGCAGTCACTGCTTTTTTCAGTGTCTCTCCACCCTAAATGCATCACCCTCTCCCACACTGTGGGTAGAATTTTAGTCAACTACATTCTAATGGTTGTCACCACAACTTTGATCTTAGAAATAAGAGTGCAGCGAACATCCCTATGCAGCCTCCTTTGAGTTCCTGTGTGAATATGAGCATAGGATTCATTTCTAAAAGTGAAATTGCTATTCAGAAAGATGTGTGCTTGTAATTTTCTCCCACTGTTGTCAGATTCCCCTCCAGAGGGGCTCTTCCAATTTTCAACGCCAGCCAGAAGTACTTGCTCAGAGTGCATTGTTGAAAGTGTAAATTTTTGCCAACCTACCAGACTAAAAAATGGCAACTTGTTACAGTTTTACTTTTGAGTCTCCTCTTCTGCTTAAGATTGGGCCTTTTCAGAAATAGTTCAGTACATTTTCCTTTTTAGGATTTGCTAAACTTTTTCTTAAATATCCAGGTAAGGAGAATTTGAGTCTTTGAGGCCAGGCACGGTGGCTCACGCCTGTAATCCCAAGCACTTTAGAAGAGTAGGACGGGTCAATTGCTTGCTCCCAGGAGTTGAGATTAGTCTGGGCCTCACAGTGAACTCTCATCTCTATTAAACTAAAGAACATAAAAATAAATTTTAAAAAGAATTTGTTTAGTCTTTGTGGCTCAAGAATCAACCTTGGGGATATTCCATATGTACATATAGCATCATTTACAATGTAAACATTTAAAATGAGAAAAAAACACTGTCATCTCTGGGTCATACAAAAATAGGTGTCAGGCCAGGGATGGTCACAGGATGTGGTTGAACAGTCTCTGGTTTGTAGGTTTATCTGAAGGTTGAAAATTCCACCCAGCATATGATCTAGGTGGGGATCTCTCTGTGAGGGTCACTGTATTTCACCTGTAATTAGGCTGAATCTTCATTGATAAGAACATGCCTACATTACCCATTTGATTGATCATGGGTTTAAGACAGCCCTGAGTCACAATCAGATAATATTTTTCTGCATTGCTCCTGAGTTTTGGGAGAGCTTTAATTTATCAGGAATAGACTTCTCCTAAGGCAAAATCTGAGGGAGTGGGAGAGGCACGTGGGCCAGAAAGCTTGTACCAAAGCTGGAATATCCAGGGCAGGTTCAGAGAGAAGGATCCTAATATCAGCATTTGACTGAAGCCAAAAACAGAAGAGAACATGGAGGTTCTGAGAATGACAAATAAACAAACAGTTTAAGTTTTAAATGTACTGAATATTTTTATAATCCATGAAAATTCTAGAACAGAATTTAACAGTGGGATAAGGAAGAGTGCTTGAGATGTTAAACTATAAAGACACCAAGGCAAGTTGCCAGGAAAAGAACAGCACATTTTTGGTGTAAACATGTTTATGCTGCAAATTATCCTTATATATATATGTGTGTGTGTGTGTGTGTGTCTGTGTGTATAAGTAAACATCCCTTGGAACATCCTTCTTCCCTACAGTCAAGATCACCTCACTCCACAAGGGAACCTAAACAAAATGTCATATCAAATAGAAAAAATAATGCACTTTGTATAACCATTACAGAGTCTCTATTTGCATATCAAAATATGGATGCTTAATGTTAACATTGGAAATAGTATTTTAATACGCATATGAGATGAATTTTCTTTAGACTATTTTTGTCTGTGATTTATCTTTCTTAATAAGGACATACTCTTCTCTTAGAACAATTTAACTTAATACACTTTTGTTGTACTTTCTGTATCATTTCTGTTTTTTTCTAAACACTGACAAATATATTCCAAGGCTACTGATTAATACATCCAATTAACGAGTATTTAGCTTATGTAAATTATTTCAATAGTGGACAGATGTGATTTCCCCACATCTAATTCACAGATGTTGCTGATGCTGACTCGCTCTTCTCTTCTAATCTTAGCAAATAAAGTGGGAAATTTGACTTTCCTGAACACCCAGATGACAACAGGAGAGAGGAGGTGAAACCCCCAAAGCTGTTATTCTTTAAATCCTCAGGATCAATAGACCTGGAGAATCACCCACACTTGAGTGGGATGACATATAAATGAGAGTTTGGTCTTAGAGTTGGTGCTGAGTTAGTTCAGGATTTGGGTTGTTGGGATGGGGTGAATGTGCTTTACAAGTGAAAAAGACATGAGTTTTGGAGTCTGTAGGGTAGAGAGTTCTTGGCTGAACTGTGTCCGCCAGATCTGGGTTGAGTGACATCCCACCATGAGGAGTCCCAGAGAAGTAAATTTGCATAAACACCAAACATGCAGTGCCCCACCGGGCCTGAGAGGAAATAAGAGAGGTCTGGGAGCCCAGCTGTGCTGTGGGCTCAGGAAGCAGAGCTCTGGGCTCTGTGTCTTACCACAGCCTGGACCCTTCTCCGGCTCCCCCGCCTCAGCTTCTGCACAGGTGCTGCCCCCAAGCCCTGCCCCAGGCTCAGCCCTCGCAGGGCCCTGAGCTGGTCCTGCCCTGAACCCCGAAAGCTCTGCATTTTCTGAGCTTAGCCCAGGCAGAGCCCCAGGATGATACCACTGGAAATGTGTTTGTTATCTTCAAGCCCCCTCTCCTGTCCTCTCCCGCAAGCTCTGTGGCCTCCTATGAGCTGACACAGCCACCCTTGGTGTCAGTGTCCCCAGGACAGACAGCCAGGATCACCTGCTCTGGAGATGTACTGAGGGAAAATTAAACTGACTGGTACCAGTGGAAACCAGGCCAGGCCCCTGTGCTGCTGATATATAAAGATGGTGAGTGGCCTTCTGGAATGCCTGAGTGATTCTCTGGGTCCACCTGAGGGAACACGACCATCCTGACCATCAGCAGGGCCTGAACAAAGATGAGGCTATATTCAGACTTTACTGGTGTTTTCGGGCTTTGGGAGTGACTTGGGAACATAAGAACTGGATGGAAGATGAGAGAGATGTAGAGAAACATCACTTGGCCTTAGACTTCCATACGATGGTGACTGGGTCACCCCTTCAAAATATCCTATATCAGTCCCAACAAATGCCCAGCTCAGTTCAATACCTGAGGTTCCAGTCTTCCATGGCAGCCTGGGATTTTGAACAGGAAAAGCTGAGGAGAGGGCACTGTGGCATCTGCCTCAAAACCCTTTTCTGCGCTCACCAACCCTCAACTGTTGGGAGCTTCTAGGAGCTCAGGGCTGTGCCCTCACTGGAAAGTGCTATTGTTTCCAGAAAACTTCCTTCCTCATATTTAGGTCCAGTTTTGAGAGTTTTCATTTAATGATGGCCTGGGACCAAGAACCCAAGGCCCTGCCTTAATACAGGATGACACTGAAAGCCCTTCCAGCTCGCGACCTCCCATTGTTGATATCTGAGGTGTCAGTTGCAGCCCTATGATGGGTCAGGGTATCCTGCAAGTGGTGCCTTCCTCACTCCATCCAGGTCATCTGTGCATGCAAATCTTTATCTCAGAGTCTATTTCCAGGAAACACAAACTAAGATGGCCAGCTCTCACCAAAATGAGCCACCATAGACCTGAGGTGGCCACTATACACTGGAAGGCACCAGCGAATTCCCTCAGTTTCCATTGTGAGCATCCAAATGCCCAACTACATCTGAGTGTTCCTTCTGTTCTTATGAAATGAAAAGGGAGCCTGACATACCAGGTGCTCTGAGTCCCGAAGGACAGGTGGAGTCAGATCCTCCTGCAAGAAATCCATGGAAAGGGGAGCTGCCTCACCCCATGCAGGGACCAGAGATACTCCCACAGGGGCAGCTGTAGGATGGACGCTGCCCACCTCCACCCTGCACATCCTGCACAATTACTCTTTTCACCCTTCCTTCAGCTTATTGAAGTTGATATTGACGAAGTCAGCACAGCTCACCCTTGGCAATTGGACTCCTTCAAGCCTCCATCAACCACACAATCTCAACAAAAAGAATCTCCCCAAAATAATAATAGTAACAGTATCTATGAAAATGTCTATGAAATATCTCACAAATAATTTTAGATTGTGTGCATGTGTAAATATTATTTTTCACACATTGGGTTAAATAAAATATATTATTGAAGCTAGTTTACCTTTTTATTTTTTATGTCTAATATGGTAACTAGACAGTAGGATTCACATGAGGCTCACATCATGTTGTGATTGTACAGTGCTGGTCTGGTCTTACCCCTTCAGATGACAGGTGCTTTGGAGTAACCTGCTTCAGCCCCATCTCCAGCTGTAGGACATATGTGTGAAGCCAGGGAGAGACACGGGTGGAAGAGAAATGAGGACTGGCTGTTTATGCAGGTGACTGAGTCCTGGAGCCCTGACCCTGTTCTATCCTAGACGTGTCACATCCATCTCACCTGAGACCACTGCTGGCCTGCCTGAGCTCACAACTGGGGGGGTCTGGCAGTTCTGGCAACATGGTCGCTTGATGTCCAGTGTTATCCTGTCTCTCCCAGGGCCCAGTAAGACAAAAGGAGCTGTTTTTAGAAAGGGAGATGTTCTACTGCACATGACATGGCTCTTCTTCCAAACCCCAGGAGTCTACATTGGGACCTCCTAAATGGGCTCGCCGCTGTGCAGGAGGTTTCAGTTCCTACAGTAGAGTCAGCTGGGATTCTGGGCCCCAGCAGCAGGACACTCACAACCCTGCCTGCACCTGCTGCAGAGCCTCAGTGCTCTGGGCCTGGAAAACAATGGGTGATATTTATGGCTCCTGATACATGGGTTGAGCCACATCCCCAAGTGTAAAATATGCTACCACTAGACCTTTATAGACCTTGTGTCTCTTTCTTCCTGGGGGCAGTTGAAGGATATAATAACATGTTCTTTATTTTGTAGGAGATTCTCAGCTGCTCCAGACAACTAAACTCCCAATTTCAGCTAATATGGAGGAGGAAACATCTTCTTTTATTTCCCACTCTGAAAACTGCATGGATATCACAAAGCTTGCAATAGGCCGTGCCCATTATGTACATGCGATTCAACTCTGATGTCCAGATGGTCTGAGCCCCCATGATGATATCTTGATAGGGAATGGAGAGCTAATGATGCTGGGCAGAAAATTGTGAATGTATACTGTTGTCCATCCCACGTGAATGCACACTGATTCTGATCCTATTCTCTGAGGGTAATGGACAAGACCTCAGTATCTGCTTCAACGGTGTAACTGTGCACCTGCAGACATAGCATTCTGTTCCAGGAGAGCCCCATCTGGCACAGATACTGTAAATGCCTCTATTGCCTGTATGGATCTGTACAAATCCAAATTCATCTTCCAGGATCCTTCAACTATTGTAGAGATCAGTCCAGTAAACTGAAAACGAGAATCCCAGAAGTGATCACACGTACTTCAGGAGAGAATAGAGTTGTCTCAGAGGGCACCATCCTGTTGAAATTCCTCTGCTCCGTGGGAAGAAACAGCCCAGAAACGGCCCCAGGGGCTGTGTCTCATCTGGTTCCTGGATAAGGCATAACTCCTTACTGTAGCGAGATTTCACAGAAGCTGCAGGTGAAGTGGAAACACCATCTTTGGTTCATGATTGGGATCTTTTTATCACACACTCGTCATTTTGTCCACAATGTCCAAGTTTCCAAATAGCTATCTAATGGATACAGAGGTTCCGTGTGGGCTGATGAAAGCTCTGGGGTTGGATAGTGGTGATGTTTGCATATTTTTACTGTACTTATTACTGCTTAATTACATACTTAAGAATGATTAAAAGGGTAAAATATTTTGTTATGTTTATTTTACCATAATAATACTATTGCATACTCTGGAAGCAAAGTAATACCAGTTTAATTTTAAAATTATACAACTGCTAAAAATGGAAAGAATTGAGTACTAAGCACCATTTTCTCTGTTTTATATGCTACAACTCAACTTTCTCTCTCTCTCTCTCTCTTTCTCTAATTAACAATGATCTCCTGTCTGGTCCAAGGTCACACATTTCCAGTCTTCCAGGAATGTCTATTGATTCTGCTAATTTGTTGCCAGGAAGGATCCTCAAACTTCTCATGCTCATGTTTGAGTGTCAGGTGTCTCCAGCCAGCATTTCTAAACCAGGATCCTTTGACAAGACTTGTGAAGAATTTTGTAAAAAGTACCCCGCAAGATGACAGTGTTCACTGTTGGCAGCAGGACTGTTTCCACACAGTAGGGCTATGCTGGGTATGCAGAGGAGCCATGCACAGTGTGCCCACAGGGCAGATTCTACACTGCTGACTCTGATCCCTGGGTTTGGAGGACCGTGTCCACTGCTGAGTCTACATCTGAATTTGATTCTCAAGAAAAAGGTCATTCATAGCTGTTGGACACTGAGTCACATGGAGGGACAGATGGTGGCTGAGGACACCTTATCTCTGATGTCCATAAGGGGATTAGATTTGCTGGTGGAACAGGAAGATGAAGAAACCTGTGGCTCTAAACATGGAATTTCCAGCTCTCAGTCTCTGCTGTCCATGCTCCCTCAGCTGTATGTTCCTGGGAGATGTGGACCACGTGTGTTAGAGGTGAAGGGGATTGGGAAGCTTTCATGGTCTCTCTTACCATCTCCCTTGCTTGTCTAACACACTCTTCTACACCTACTTTATTATGGCTTCTGCTCTACAAGCATACCTGACCTCTAAATTAGAGACTTGTGAAAGTACAGACAGATGCAGGAACTCATCCAACTGGAGACTTTTCCACCACTTGACCCACTGAAGACGCCTCTGCAAGGCTCTGAATTTCAAGTGACAGGATTTTGGGATTTCAAAGAAAACTCAATCTTTGGATGAACCATGACACAAGAGGGAAGCATCACACATTTCCCTGCTGCTTGGGCCTCAGTGAGGACTGACTCAGCCAGTCTCAGGCTCCTGGAGACCTCCTAGGTGATATGCACTAGAAAAGTCTTTTCAGTACAAACTGGGGCAGGTAAGGGGCCCTTGCTCTGATATTCTGCTCTCTGATAATTTGGTTTTCAGAGAAAAACAAAGACCTGTGATTCCGGGAAGTTCAAAGCCCACAGATAAGGTCTCCTCATTCTCCCATGACAGCCCGAGCTCTGCATTCCAGAAAAAAAAGAGCATCTTCCCAGCATGAAGAGCCAGGAGCAAAGAGCAAGCTTCTCACAGGGGTGAGTAGGACAGAAGCCACCTTGGTCAGTGGGAAGGAAACTTGCTCAGCTCACATCTGACTCAGAATGACTCAGTCACACCTGTGCAGGGTCACCTGCATGTGAGCATCATACATTTGCTGCAAGACTAAATACCTT
This sequence comes from Papio anubis, assembly GCF_008728515.1. Lineage (NCBI taxonomy): Eukaryota > Metazoa > Chordata > Mammalia > Primates > Cercopithecidae > Papio > Papio anubis. Next base: position 27,663,852 of record NC_044991.1, read on the forward strand.
GTGTGGCTCTTGGTTAAAATCTTAGCACAGGTGACATTTCTCTGCCTATTGCTTCAACCCGTGTTTTTCATAATTCACTGTAGGACGCTTACATAAGGTAAGCATGTCAGGTGTGAGATGTGTTGAATAGGAAAAGCACAGGCTGCCTGTATCAATGCTCATGTCTTGTATTCATGGCCATATCTCATGGAAATGGAAAAAACAAAGAGAAAAGAGAATAATACTCTGCTCGAAAAAGCACTGAGAAATGCTATTGTATTGCTATGTCTACAATGTATTAGTTGAGCTAATGGAACATTAACTTAGATAGATCATTTTTATGGGGGGGATTCCTAAACCTTAAACATTGTGTGAAAAATTTTGTTAGGTTGAAAGATCATTAAAAGTCCAAAGTTTGATTATAATCTGGAGTCTTTTACTTTGGGCTTCAACTGGCCAATGAGGGCAGGGAGCTGGCTGCCCTCCCAGGCTCTGACTGACTCCATGTCCAGGTAGAGCTGCACTCCCCACAGGCAGCTGGAGGAACTGACAAGCAGAAGCTGTTTGCATCGGGGCCTCAAAAATTTGGCTCAGGATTTTCCCATGTCCCCTCCCCAAGCCCAGGATGGTTCCAGAACACTAAGAGGAGCTCATCATTACGGATCTAAGACTTCTCTGATCTTGTTCTTCTTTCTCCCTTCCCCAGTGACCTTGGAATTGTCACTCCCTCTCATAGGCCCTTCTTTTCCTTGTCAAGTGCACTCCCTGAATTCTCTGCTTCCGGGTCAGCAAATCTCTAGAACTTCAGGGAAAGCAGAGCTGGGTCACCCACATGGGGCCCTAGAAAGCTGGCTAAGGACCAGACACACAGGCAGCAGGATGGGTCCCCACAGGACTGCAGTGTGGGCATCGGGTAGAGGGGAGGGACCAGGAACCACTTTCTGAGTGTTCTTAGGGCCAGGTGAACTAGAGAAGGGCTGGGACCTGGTCTGGACCCACGCAAGCCACACCTGTCCCTACACAGTAGCATCTTCCTGGAGGTGATTGGTGATTCTGTTTGTTATGCTGCCCCAGATCACCTAATTTATTACCAGTGAATTTCACACACTACACATCATGCCTGTCCCCAAATTCTTCACTTGTGAGCAAATGTCACATCTGACCTGAACTGGTTTACATCCCAGATCCCCTTCAGGCCTTCCACTGTCCTTTCAGATCCTCACACACCCGAGACCCTTTCCCGCAGGGCACAGACACAGCTCTCTGCACATGCTCTCATCACTTATTTCTTCACTGTTTACTGAAAGGAGCTCCATGGACTCCTTCAAGGACACCTTTTCCAAACACTGAATTTACAGCAGCCAGCCAGTCAGCTTCTGTCGGAACTTTCCATGATTATCTTCAGAGAGCTTACAATTCCACGTTTTTTTTTTCTATCATTATCTCTTGACTGGTTGGTTTCTATTAATCATTGCATTATCAGTCAGAAATGTTTTTTCACTACAAGAACACGTGAGGCAGGAACCAGGGAGCATCCGATTTTCTCCCACAAAAGTAAATCTGCATGTCCTTGGTGATTGTATTCCAGATGCTCACCGATTCAAACATAGGAAGCTTGAATGTTTGTAACTCTCCATTCCCTTTCAATGCGGTGTTGACTTTGCTTTCATTGTTGTTGATGTAAGACCTCAGCATGGCTGCTGCAGCTCCAGTTATCACACCCATATTCAAGAGAAAAAGCAAAGCACAAATCCAATCTAGTCCTTCCTACACAGTAGGAAAAGTTCCCTGAAAAGAACGTCAGCCACCTGACTCTTACATCCGGTGGACCAGCGCTGGGCTACTTGGAAACTCCTGGGGGAAGCAACTGGAAATTTGCCTGGTTTTCAGTTGAATAGAGGGGATGACACACAGGTAGATGGTGTAGGGAGTATCTGTTGGGTCTATAAACCCAGTGTGCCTACTGCACTGACCCAGCAACAGGACAGGAAAGTCCTCAGAGCAAGGACTGTGTCTTCCTCACGCTGAATTCCTAAAATGCTGTCTTGCCAGGACAGAGTGGGTCGGGGAAATATTTGTTGGGTGAATGAGCTTCTGTCTCTGTTGTATTGCAGGAGTCACCACCAGCCCACATTGGCACTGTATTTGTAGCCAGAACCAGTCACAGCCACCCCTGAGTCCTGCATCCCCCAGTACCAAGCCACAGTTCCCCCTCAGGACCACCCACCACTCAGAGAGACGTGCAGGGAGCCTCAGGAGGGCCCTGTCACCTCCTTCTCCACGTGGGAGTGTTTAAATTTCCATCAGGAATCTGAGCGCCTTGTGCCAGCTCCTGAGGCAGGAAGGGCCACACCAAGAAGAGGAACTTCTTTCCGTGAGGTCAGCAGTCCATGAATGAAGGAATCAGGGACCCGAGCAGCAGATTCTGAAGCTAGGACCCAGGAGACCCCTGAGCCTCCAGCTGACAGTGTAGAGAGGCCACCAGGGGGCAGCAGAGAGTAACTCAGCGAAAACACCTGGGGATGGGTGGGCCTGGCATCAGGGAGATGCTGACATGCAGGGAGGGTCAGTGACCATGACCTGAGACCTGGAGGGAAAGAGGTTCTCCTTTTCTTAGAGTATTTGTCCTTCACACTGGCGTTTAAATTCTTCTGACTTCCTGGTTCTGAGATCTGACTCTTGGAGATGGTGCTTATTTTTCTGATGCAGATTCAGGCATTTTGCCTCTTCCCATCGCCCGGCCCCCATCCCACAACCACTCTTGCCATCCCATTCTGTAGTCACGCATGTCCTGCCTCCCGGCCCTTCGCTCTGGGAAGCAGACACAGGGGCTTCTCCCTCCCTGGTCACTCCTCAATGTCCACTGTCCCTGGTCTTTCCCAACTGTCCCGGGGAACCTGCCAAATCACAGCTCTTGATTCCCTTATAAGGCACAAAATACTTGCTCGTTAATCTTTTGTTGACTTAAGATTTATCCATTGATACATTTTCCCAGCAACTGAAGACAACTTAATTGTAATAAACATTCACTACCAGGGTCTTGGAGTTTGCAGCCCCCTCTCACTCTCTCATGAAGCCAACATTTCCTTCACCTCCTGATCTGTCCCTGGCCCTGGCCGAACGCTGGAGATACTGAGGCACAGCACCTATGACCTGGCACTAGAACTCACAGCTAAGGCAGAAACTTACTACATCAGATGGATCATCCAACACTCCGTGTGCGCTTGGCAACCAAGAATTTCATTCTCCCCTAGCACTTAGGAGCTGTGCCCTGCGGTGGGGCCTGTACCTGTCCAAGGCTTGTGCTGGCCCCTGTAGAGTGGGAATGAAGAGGGTCCCTGCATTGGCCTCTGCATGTGTCTTCAACATGGATTTAGGCCTATACCAGACATCTCACATCTGGTATAACATATTTATGACCAGGACATTTCTAGAGACACAGACAAAAGCTAACCACCTCCCTCCTGAGCTAGGATGGAAGGGAGGAGGGGACTGTGGGCCCCAGGTAATTCCCCCATCACCACTGTGACTCTGGCATCCTCTTGAACAGGGCCAAGCACTATCCCGTAGGAAGGACTTTATATCCCCTAGAAAATACAGAGAAACTCAGCTCTGAGCTTTCGCTTGAACAAGCCAGCCCAGGAGCAAGGCTGGGCACCATTTGGGTAAAGATGTGAGCCCAGACTATGGGACCAGTGGTTGGAAGAAAATCCCATGGGCTGAGGGGTGGGTAAGCAGGGGCCACCCCTCCTCTCTCTGTTTCCTTTTGGGCTGAGCCCTTCTCTGGAAACCACAGATTTCCGCCAGCAGCAGCCGCTGACTCTGCTGATTTGCATCACAGGCCACTCTCTCCAGCAGGGGGATAAGAGGCCTGGGAGGAACCTGCCCAGCCTGGGCCTCAGGAGGCAGCATTGACGGTGCCTCAGCCATGGCCTGGACTCTTCTCCTCGGCCTCCTCGCTTACTGCACAGGTGCTCCCCCCAGGGTCTCACTAACCTGCCAAGTCCCAAGGCTCTAGATCCAGCGTGGCCCTGACTCTGAGCTCAGCGGGGCCCCGCCTGTGGTGGGCAGGATGCTCATGACCCTGCTGCAGGGTGGGGGCTGTTGGGACTGAACTCCCCACACACTCTGCTCAAGGGCTTGTGAGAGCCAGAGCGGCTGCACCTGCCAGAAGAGAGTAGTGGGTTTTCAGTTCAAAGGCTCCACGCAACAGGAAAGTCCATGGGCCACTGGGACTGGGGCTGATTGCAGGGGATACACTGAGGGTTCACAGACTCTCTGGAGCTTGTCCAGACAGCAGGGCAGGGATTTCCTAGAAGGGTCTTTCACCTGCAAGTTAACCTCTACTTTTTTTCTTTCTTTTCCTTTGCAGGCTCTGCGGCCTCCTACGAGCTGACTCAGCCACCCTCGGTGTCAGTGTCCCCAGGACAGACGGCCAGGATCACCTGTGGGGGAGACAACATTGGAAGTGAAGCTGTGCACTGGTACCAGCAGAAGCCACCGCAGGCCCCTGTGCTGGTCATCTATGCTGATAGTGAACGGCCCTCAGGGATCCCTGAGCGATTCTCTGGCTCCAACTCAGGGAACACCGCCACCCTGACCATCAGCGGGGTCGAGGCCGGGGATGAGGCTGACTATTACTGTCAGGTGTGGGACATTAGTAATGATCATCCCACAGTGACACAGGCAGATGGGGAAGTGAGACCAAAACACCCTCCCAGCCTCTGTCACTCTCTTGCTGCAGCCCCGGAAGGATAAAGCCATGAGTGAATCTGGTCTAGTTCACCTGGATCGGAGCCCCTCAAACTGCCCTTCCCTCCAGCCCCCTCTGGAATCTCTACAGAGCACACATCAGGCAGAGACATGGCCTGGAAGAACCAGAATCATGAGGGCCTAGGTGGAACACAGAGGTAACCTCTGTCCACTGTCCTGCCCCTAGATGGTCATATGGTGGGGACAGGGCAACTCCTTAGATCAACTGTCTGGATCAGGCCCCAGAACTGCTGCCCAGCCCTGCTGAGGTCCTGGGCCTGAGGCTGTGTGGCAGCCTGTGATTCCCAACAGAGCAAACCAGAGGAGGGGACACTGTGAAGTCTGCCCAGATCCCCTCTTCCATGTGACCCACCTGGCACTGCTGAGAGGCCCAGCAGCTCAGAGCTGTGCCCTCACTGGGAAGTGCTGTTGGTTACAGAAAGCTGCCTCAAGTCTATGTCCCTTCTCAGAGGGGTTGGGTTTAATCTACCAAGGTCTCAAGTCCCTGCCTCATTTTAAGATGCCACTGAATGAAGGGCCTCCCAGCTCCAGAGCTCCCTGTGTGGACACCTGAGGCCTCAGTGGCAACCCCACCATGAGTCAGGGTCTCCTTCTGCCCGGTGTTTCCTCCCTCACTCCCTCCTAAATCTTCTGTGCGTGGAAATCTCCATTGCAGAGTTGGCTTCCAGCGAACCCCATCTACAATGGCCAACTGTCCCCAGCATGGGCCATCAGGGACCTAAGGAGGCCACTATGCACTGAAAACTCCGGTTTCTATCCTAAATTTTCAGAGCACATGTTGAAATGCCAAATTTGATGATGTCTTGAATTTTTATGGAAAGAAAAGGAAGCCTGAGTTGCCAGGTGCTCTGGGTTGAGGGAGAGTTGGAGCCAGATCTCCCTGCAGAGAACCCCAGGGCAGGCGGAGCAGCCTCATCCCATGCAGGGACCACAGATGCATCCATGGGGTGAGCTGCAGGTGACACTCTCCACCTCCACCTTCCATATCTTCTGCAAATGTCGCTCTTTTCTACAGTCCCAACCAGATATGTAGATGCGATTAACTAGGTAAAACTCAGGTCACTTGTAACATCAAAAGCCACTGCAGGTCACCCTCATCAACAGAAAACCCATTCACATCCCCATCAACTACAGAGTCCCCGAATCATTAATCTCCAGAAAAATAACAATAACAATAGCCAAGAAAATCTATGTAATTCATCTCATAAATAATTTCATGTTGATAACATGTGAAAATGATAGTATTTTGCTTTACTGACATAAATAAAATATACTATTTATCTGAATTTGTTTGTCTTATCTTTTTATATTAAATGTGATTACTAGACACTAGGGGTCACAGGAGGATCGTGTCATACCGTTATGGGACAGAGCTGGTCAGGACTCTTTCAGGTGACAGGTGCTGTCAAGTAACCCGGTGCAGGAAGCCCCATCTCCACCAGATGATATAAGTATGAACCCAGGAAGAGGCACTGGAACAATAGACAGGACAACCTGTTTGTGCAGAGGACACTTCCCTCGAGCCCTGCTCCTGCTCCATCCTACGTATGCCACATTCATCTCACTGTAGGTCATTTCTTGCCCTGCCTGAGCTCATGACCAAGGGGATCCAGCTGGTCTGGCTGTGCGGTCACTGCTGTCTCATGTGGTTCTGTATATAACAAGGCCCATGAACATAAAAGAGGCTGTTTTGAAAAGATAAGTAATTCTCTACTGCACATGACATAGACATGTTGCTGAATCCCACAGGTCTACAGTAGGATTCTCCTCTGAAGCTTTGCCTTAAGCACAAGGTTTCAGTTCCTATGTCCAGTTCCTCCATTATGGTAGAGTCTGCTAGTTTCTCTGGTCCAATAGCAGGACACTCACACTCCTGCCTGCACCTGCAGCAGAGCCTTTCTGCTCTTGGCCCTGAAACAATGGGGGACACAGTTCTTAGATCCTTGATTTATGAAGTGGCACAATCTCGGCTCACTGCAACCTCAGCCTCTCAGGTTCAAGCAATTCTCCCTGCCTCAGCCTCCTGAGTAGCTGGGATTACAGGTGCCCACCACCACTCCTAGCTAACTTTTGTGTATTTAGTAGAGACGGGGTTTCACCATGTTGGCCAGCTGGTCTTGACCTCCTGATCTCAGGTGATCCACCCACCTAGGCCTCCCAAAGTGCTGGGAATACACATGTGAGCCACCGCACCTGGCTGTGTTTTTCTTATTTTTGCTCCTCCTCTTTTCCTCAATACCTCAGGTTGCTGAGCTGGGGAGATTTTGAGTAACAGACTCAGTGTTCCCTCAAAATCCCCCTGCCTCACATCACTGTGGCCCTGTCCTGGAAACTCCCCAGAAGTGAATGGTCTCCCTACAGGATGGGAGCTTCCAAAATGGCTCCACAGGGAGGAGTTAACCTGAGTCCACTCCTTCTTCCTCATTGACATCCAGCATTTGTGATTTCCATGGATGTCAATACTTTTGTAGCTGAAATATTTATTAATCTACTAAAAGTGAGAATGAATTGACGAAATGTTCCGACATTAGTTGCATCCAGTATTTAAATTTCCTTAGTCAATTGGTAAACATCGCCATGATTGTATGTAGTTTAGGCTTCATAAACTTTGATTAAATGGATTTTATGAAAAACAAAGTAATCATTTCACTATATGTGTATCCCATATCAACATGTTGTGTACTTGAAATATCCACAAGAAAATTTATTTCAGAAACCAAATTGTATTTATTATCTATTGTTGCATAAAAATTTCTCCCTAATAACTAACATGTTAAGAGAACATGTGTTTGTGATCTTGTCACTTCGGTGCATCTGGAATTGAGAGCAGCTTAGTTTTGTGGTTCTGGCTCTGGGTTGGTCATGAAGTTGCAGCCAAGTTGTCAGGCCAGGCTGCATTCAGAGACCAAAGCAGGTGGCCAGGCCCAGCCTGAGGGGGCTTCCACTGTCCCTAATGTGTTTGGCTGATGTGGAAAAGCTCAGAGGAAAAGGAGAGAGTGAAGTGTAAGGCTTTTGTCCTGGTCCCCCTTTGTCAAAGACCATCCCATACATGCAATCTGATTTCTTATTCTTCCCGGACATCCTAGGCATAGAGCACGCTCAAGTATTCTAAGGCTGTAGAGTATTCCACAGCAGGATTTTAGCCAGGCAACCTCTAATGGTTATCACCATGATTTTGATCTTACAAATCACACTACAACGAGCATCCCTGTGCAGACTCCTTTGAGTTCCTGTGTGCATATGACTGTAGGCTAAATTTTCAGAAGTGGAATTGCTGGGTCAAAAAGATGTTCATTTCTAACTTTTACCCATTGTTTTCACTTTCTCCTCCAGAGGGGTTCTACCAGTTTACAACGCCAGCCCTAAATATCGATGGGAGTACATTGGTGAAAGTGCAAATTTTTACCAACCTGTGAGATATAAAATGTTATCTAGTTACACTTTGAGTTTTGATTTCTCCTATTCTGCTTGAGGTTCAGCATTTACACAAATATTTTAGGGCTCATTATTTTTTAGGATTTGTTCAACTATTTATTAAATGTCTAGATAAGAAGTCTTTGCCACACACAAGACAATGTTGGGAATAATATGTAGGTTCTGATAGCACCATCTGCAACATAACCATTTAAATGTATAAAAACCACTGTCAGTTCTGGGGACATTAAAAAAAAAAAAAAAGGTGGCAGACCAGGGACGTTCCACAGGATATGGTTTAACAGTCCCTGGTTTCTAGGGTGATTTGAAGTTTGAAAATTGCACCATTATATGTTCTAGGTGGAGACCTCTTTGTGAGGGACACTGCAATTCACTTCACCTCCTATAGCAGCCTGAGGTCTTTCTTTGGATAAGAACATACTTGTACCGTCTATTTGGTTGGAGCTTGTCTCTGCTCAAGACAGCCCTGTGTCACAAGCTCATGACTTTCATCTTCATCCATTTGCTCTGAGTTTTGTGAGAGCTTTAGTATAACAGGAAGAGAGACTCCTCCTCGGTAGAAACTTGGAGAGAGAGTTAGGGGCAAATGTGCAAGGAAGCTTGTATCAAGTCGGGTGAGATCCAATGTAGACTAAGCAAAAAAAGGTCCTATACTCAGCCTTGTAGCTGAAACCAAAAACACACAAGATTGTTGGTGTTCTGAGTGTCATAAACAAACAAATAAATGAAGTTCAAGTTTTAAACGTATTGCAGATTTTTGTAAATCAGATTATAGAACTCAGAATATAACAATGGGATAAAGAAAGAGTTTGAGATTTTAGACTGTAAGTCCCCCAACTAAGTTGCCGTGACAAGAACAGGATGGTGAGACTGGACATATGTTATCCTGCAAATTATTCTTTTGTGTAAAAGAGTATTTTCCCTTTTACTTAGATAAAAGAAACATCTTCTGGAACATCCTTCTCTCCAACTGTGAAAGCACAATTAAGCCACCAATAAACTGTAACATGAAGTAGGCAACAACTGCCTTTTTATATAACCATTGAGAGGTTGCTTTATTTGCACACCAAAATGTTGATGCTCAATGCTAAAATTGGATTTAGTAATTTAATGTGCTTACAAGTGTTTAATTTTCTTTGGACTATATTATTTCTGTCTACAATATATATTAGTTAACTCGGACATATTCTGCTCTAAAAACAATACAATTTTTGGGTTTTTTTGAGTTATATTTTCCGTCTCAACTACGACACTTTTCAAATGCTGTCAGAACAGCCCATGGCTACTGATTATATAATTTAATTTATGGGCATTTAAATTATTATGTCCTCTAAATTATTTTAGGAATGTACAGTGAATTTCACTTTCTTTTCTTTTCTTTTCTTTTTTTTTTTTTTTTGACAAAGTCTTGCTCTGTTGCCAGCTGGAGTGCAGTGGTACAATCTCGGCTCACTGCAACCTCCACCTCCCGGGTTCAAGTGATTCTCCTGCCTCAGCCTTCCGAGTAGTTGAGATTATAGGCACTTGCCACCACACCCAGCTAATTTTTTTATTTGTGGTAGAGTCAGGATTTCACCGTGTTGGCCAGGATAGTCTCAATCTCTTGACCTTGTGATCCACCTGCCTTGGCCTCCCAAAGGGCTGGGATTACAGGTATGAGACACCGCGCCTGACCTATTTCAATCTTAATGAACTAGAAGTTTATTTTTCTGGAACCCGGATGATAACAGGAGACTGGAGATGAAACCCCCCCAAAGCTGTTTTCCTTTAAACCCTCAGGATGAATCATCCTGGGGAATCACCCACACTTGATTTGGATGATATATAAATGAGAGTTGGGTCTTAGAGTTGGTGCTGAGTTAGTTTAGGATTTTGGCTACTGGGATGAGGTGAATATTTTTGCAAGGGAGAAAGACGTGAGTTTTTTGGAGTCCATTGGGTGGGGGGTCATTTGCTGAATTATGTTCCTCAAAATTCATGCACTGAAACTGTAATGCACAGTGTGTGACCAAAATTGCATATAGCGTCTTTAAAGAGGTGATTAAGTGAAAATGAAGAAATTAGGGTGGATTCTTATCCAATCTAACTGATGTCATCCTAGAAAGTAAATATTTGCACACACAGAAATGAGACACCAGAGATGAGTGTGCAGAGGAAAGACCATGTGAGGACACAGCAAGGAGATAGCGACCTGCAAGCCAAGGAGAGAGGCCTCAGGGGAAGCCAAACCTACCAACACCTTTATCGTGGATTTTCAAGCTTCAGAAGTGTGAGAAAATATCTTTCTGCAATTTAGGTCACTAGCTCTTTTGTATCTTCTTGTGGGAACTTTAGCAAATGAAAACAGGAGGGAGCCCAAAGACCTTGGATGTGGGAGAAGGAGGAGATGGAGCAGGGTGCAGGAGGCAGAGCAGGGAGGGCCTGGAAGGTCGGGCTCTGAGGTGCATCTCCTGGGTGGAATCTTGACTCCACTCCCTACCGTCTGGCAGACTTGGGAAAAACATTTCACCTCTTAATATTGATTCATTAATAAAGATACGTTTGGAGCATAAGGCTCCCCATCATCCTATTCCATATTATAAAATTCTTCTTGAGGTAACACTTGTAAAACTCTCACCAATGCATCTGGCATGAATTATGGGCTCATAACTAGCCCTTCTGAGTGATCTAGCGATGTACAGAAAATGGCATTCACACTGTGGGCACCAGGGGGCACTGTGAGATTTAGTCTGAGACCCTAATGAGTCCAAGCCCTAGTAATGCTCAAGTGCAAAGACTGTTGCTTTTTTTGAGGCTGCTTGTATTGGGTGAATCTTTAAAACACACACTTTGGCCCTTCTTCTGATCTTGAGAAATTACTCAGAGAAGGCCATCAGGCTCAGGGCCCAGACAGAACTAGGACAAATGTTTTAGGGAATGGAGAACAGATTTGCATCCACTGCTCACTAGAGCCACCTAATAGCGACATAAGAATAAAGGAAGTAAATTTCTAGCCACAGATTCCCTTCCTATGATAAGAGAGACCTGGAGGTTCCTCCCCAGCTGTGGGCTCAGAAGCAGAACTCTGGGTCATCTCCACCATGGCCTGGACCCCTCCCCTGCTCATCCTCCTCACTCTCTGCACAGGTGCTGCCTCCCAGTGCTCAGCCCCTACAGAACCAGGGATTGACCTAGCCCCGAGCTTTAGCTCCCAGCAGCCAGAAAGCGGAGGTGGGGCTCTGGAAATGAGAGCCTCATCCTCAGACACCCCTCCTGTCCTCTCTTGCAGGTTCCGTGGTTTCCTGACACCTTGTGTCGCATTGCCTGGTGGCCTTGGGACATACAGTCAGGACATCTCAAGGCAGCCTCAAAACCTATTATGCTTTTCGAAACCAGCAGAAGCCAGGCCAGGTCCCTGTGCTGGTTATCTATGGTAACACCAATAGGCCCTCAGGGATCCCAGGCCGATTCTCTGGCTCCTGGTCAGGAAACACAGCCCTTGGACCATCACTGTGGCTCAGGTGGAAGATGAGGCTGACTATTACTGTATTCTGGATAACAGTGGTAACCATCCCACAGTGACACAGACAGATGGGGAAGTGAGACAGAAACCCCTTTACTGTCTGTGTCACCCTCTCTCTCCAGCCCCAGCAGGATTGTGAACAAAGCCATGAACAGAGCTGACCAGTTCACCTGGATCTGAGACCTCCAGGCTGCCCTTCCTGCAACCCTCTAGGCAGGCTCTGCAGAAGTTGGGTCAGTATAGGATTTGAGGCTCTAAGGACCACTCTGTTCTGCTGTTGTTTGGACTGAGGGTGTCCTGGCTCAAGATGACCTAAGTGGAAGGACAATAAGAGGGAGGCACACAGCTGTTGAGTGGCCATGGTCCCTGGAGTTCCTCTTGTGTGGTGACTGGATCTAACACAATGCCTGCACCCTGTGGCCCAAATGCCCTGGATTATTGGTCTGAACTGCCCATGTTTAACTGAGACCCTCAAGCCCCAGCTCCATGCATCTCACGTTCTGAAAAGGAAAGTCTTTCCTAGTGAGCACTGTGGCATGCCTTGGCATCCCTGGCTTCATACAGCTTTTCCCCTCCGAAAAATGCCATTTAGTGCAAAGAACGGCTTCGTACAAAGATGTCCCTCCTTCAGAATGTGGTTCAAGAGCAATGACTGCCTGATGCCTTAATTCCAAAGCCGTGCTTTAATTTAGGATGACCTTAAATGCCTTCTAGCTGAGCAGTCAATTGTAACACATTCCCAGTCACACCTCCCACACTTCTCTCCTGAGAGTATATCCTGAAACCCTACTGCATGGAATCCTACCTGTCTGAGTAGGATTCAAGGATCTCAAAACTTAAAAAGCAAATAAAACAGTCTAATGGGAAAAGTATCAAAGAGGAGAGAGTTGCACAAAGAGAGAACTCTGAAGTCTGCAAATATTCATGCACTGATGAGCACTTCTGTGTGAAGAAACTCTATGAAAGAGAAAAGAACCACCCAAAGACACTTGAAGGAACATGCCTCAGAATGTGTGTGCACACACTGTCACACACACACATTCTCACACACATACTCACACAAACACACACATAACACTCTCTCACACACACATGTACTTTCACACTCACACACTCACACACTCACACACACACTCACACACCAGTCCCAGAGGAAGGGCCTGAGTTACAGGGCACGAGGTTGACTCATCAGAAGAGCTTTGCCTCAGTACTGGGGAAATGTGACCCTAGACAAAAGGCTGTTCAGGTCTCAACTATGAAAGTGTAAAAGCAAACAGAAAATCCAAGCAGTTTTCATGTAACTTTACTGAATTCAATCATAAAAGACAAAAGTAGAGAATGAAATGTAAAATAATTCTAAATCCAACAGGAAAAATGCACAATGTCTTCATCCCGTCAATATTTCCTGCAAGATGACAAGAAAATATGTGCTATATCAAACAGAAAAATGAATCAATCCAAGGTGATAATTAAGTTGCACACATGATAGACCTTGTAAACAAGTATAAAAAGAGCAATTCTCATCATTCTATTCTATTCTACTTGTTCCTGAGGATACAGGATTGAACAAACATGTTAAATAGAGACATAAAAAAGATAAAGGGAGGCCCAAGTTATACTTTTATAAATAATCCATAATATGGCATAATAAAATATACACTGAATGAGACTGATTGCAGATTAGATGCTGTAAAGAATAGATGAGTGAACTTGAAGATATAGCAATGACAGCTATTCAAGATGAAGCACAAAAGCATAAACAGAGTATCAGTGAGCTTTAGGACATTTTCAACTGCCTAAATTGGTATATTAAAGTCATTAAAGGAGATAAGATTGACCAGGAAGAGAAAAGGTAGAAATACAATTTGAAAGAATAAGGACCAAAATTACCCAAATTTTGTGAAAACTAGAAACCTACTATTCAAAAAGGTTAACACGTCCCAAAGACACACAGAGAGAGAGACAGATACGGGTGAACAACACAATGACAAGAAAAGGCTTGGTTTTTAACTTTTTTTAAATTTTAGTGTCTCTACAGTAGGAGTATATTTTATTGGGTACCTGAGATGTTTTGGTACAGGCACACAACGTGAAATAACCACATTATGGAAAATAGGATATTCATTCACTCAAGTATTTATCCTTTGAGTTATAAACTATTTAATTACACTCTTTCCACTTTTTTAAATGTGCAATTAATTTGTAATTAACTATAGTCATCCTGTTGTGCTGTCAAATAGTGGCCTTATTTATTATTTCTCACAGGTTTTTTGACCCATTAACCATCCTCAGATAATAGTGGATTTCTTATTAGAAGTAATACAAGCCTGAGTCAGTGAAGTTATATTTAGAAAATATTAAATGAGAAAACTTACTACCCAAAGTAATCTACAAACTCAATGCAATTCCTATCAAAATACCAATGACATTATTCACAGAAATAAAAAAAATCTGTAAAAAATTGGTATGAAACCAGAAAAGACCCTGAATAGCCAAAGCAATACTGAGCAAAAAGAACACAGCTGAAGATATCACACTACTAGAATTAAAACACATTACAAACTATAGTAACCAAAACAGGATGGTATGGGCATTTGATCAGACACTGAGACCAATATAACAGAATAGAGAACACAGAAATAAATTTGAATATCTATACCCAGCTGATTTTCAACAAAGATGACAAGAACCACTGAGAAAATGGCACAATTTTCAATAAATGGTGCTGAGAAAACTGGATACTTATGTACAGAACAAGGAAACTAGACACTTATCCCTCTCAGCATAAAAATATCAACTAAAAGTGGATTAAAGACCCAAATATAAGACCCCAAACTGTAAAACTACTAGAAGGAAACTTAGAGAACATAGGGGAAGAACAAGTTCTTTAGGACGTTGGTCTAGATAAAAATGGTATGGCCAACACTTCAAAAGCAAAGTCAACAACAAATAATAGAGATATGGGACTTTATTAAACTAAAAAGCTTCTGAAAAGCAATGGAAACAATCAATAAAGTAAAGAAAACGTGTAGAACAGAAAATATTTGCAAACTACTCACCAGACAAAGAGCTAATATTCAGTATAAAAAAATTTTTAAAAAACTGAAACAACTCATTAGCATAAAAAATTAATAATACCATTAAAAAGTGGGCCAAGAATTTGAATACACTTTTCTCAACAGAAGACATACAAATGGTCAATAACATATGAGAAAAATGTTCAACATCACTAATCAGCAAGTGAATGAAAATCAAAACCCCTGTGAGATACAATCTCACCCTACCTGGAATGGCTATGAGTGAAAAGACAAAAAATACAAATGCTGGTGAAGGTAGGTGACTTCATATTTCTCTAGTCTGATTCTCTGGGAACAATGAGAGTGCTCTGTCTTTTCTCTCCCTCTAGTAACTATTTTTCACATGCAAAAATATGGACCTTATTGGGAAATAATGCCTAAGACCACCAACACCTGAATCGGTCATTCATCACACTAGAAATGAAATGGTTTTCTGAATAATATTAACATCTCTCTGTGTCTATCACCATAGTGTCAATGTTTGTGTGATCCAATAAAATTTAGAAGGCCTAGAAGAATGCCTTTGCATCTGTGGCCTAACACAGATATAGATGATATAGATATAGATATAGATATAGATATAGATATAGATATAGATAGTAGGGGGTTGTACCTTGAAATTTATTTCCCTAAGGGACACATTTCACATCAAATTTGAAATTATTCTGGTTTTAAATGTAACAAATGATGAACCTCATGGAATGATAACACAATTGTTTATGTTATAAAGTCACAAGGTATATCAAATAATGAACCAATCATTCTATATTGAGGTTAGTATTATTTTTTTCACTTCAATTCTCATTATATGAGAACAGCTTTATATAAGGAAGGAAGGAAGGAAGAAAGGAAGGAAGGAAGGAAGAAGGGAAGGGGAAGGAAGAAAGAAAATGGAAGGAAGGAAGGAAGGAAAATATTTCAAGCTTTACAGTAGTAGTGCCACTCTGTAATCAATAAACAACAGAATCAAAACAATAAAAGATTTTACAGAGCAGTCTAACCAGCAATACAATTACAAAATTCTGATTCAGATATCAAAACCATTTTCAATAATAAATATATGATATGAAAACCCCACAAAGGTCAAGTAGGATGTATTATACTTGAATGAAATTATGAGTTGAGAGTAGGAAATTTATAAATTTGATGAAACAAATTAAAGAATTAAGAGGAAATTGTACTGCTAATCTAATGTCTTATTTGGCAAGCTGTTCAATGGAATGCCAAGATATTCTTAAGGAAGTTGCAAATATATTTTAAAATGTTATCATTGAAGTGGATTTTTAAAAATGAGGACATGAATACCTTTAAAAAGGATTCAGGGGTTAAGAGAGAAAAATACATTTAGATTGTATGCACATATAAAACATATTTTAAAAGATAAACTTGTCTTTTTTTATCCTTTAAATAAAAGGAGCAGATATTTAAATTTCTTGCATTTTATTTTAAAATTTAGAGAATGCGTACAGCTTCCCAAACTGAAATTTTACTAAGAAGCTAATCTATTCAAGAGATAACAATATCAAAACAGAACTATCTTGATGAATCTATTTTCTTGATTTTTAAGTCTAAATGTATACTCAAAGAAGTAAAAGTATTTATAATTGATTCTGCTATTTGAAAATATTTACTGATCATTTACTTTACACCAAGTGACCTCCAGCTCTGAAGACAGGTCAGTGGTAAAATATACAAAGTTGCCCAGCTTCATTAAGCTTAAATCCTAACGTGGAAGAAAAGAAGTAATTAATCAGGGACTTTAAAACAGGAGTGTTGTGATATGGATTGGAATTCTAACTGCATACTGTGTTTGCTGTGTGGAGTCGGGATTGAAAAATAGAGCGATGATAGAAGCTTGAATTCATAGAGAATATGGCTAGCCTGTATTTTGAGGGTCTCTGAAATAAGAATGTGTAATTGTTCTCTTTATTTACCCAAGAAATCTCTGCAGTAGAGCTTTGGTCTTGTGAGGGAAGTACTACAGTCACCAAGTGGTGAGGGTGGGAAGGTGAATTTGCAGATACCATTTGGAATGACTTCACTTTAAAGGTAAAGCTGGCAGAATTTTCATACGTGTCAGATCTGAAAATGTGTGTGTGTTTGTGTGTATGCGTGTGTGTGTGTGTGATAGAGAGAGAGAGAGAGAGAGAGAGAAAGAGAGAGAGAATGAGAACCAGACAGATACAGAGAGACAATGACACAGAGAGAGCTGCAGAGACAAAGAATTAAAAGGGAACACCAAGAATATTGAGGTGAGAAATTATAAAATGGGAAGTGCCATTAACCAGAATGGGGAAGAGAAAGTTTGGGGAGTGTCAATGGCTCCATGTGGACTTATTAATTTTGAGATTCCTAAACCACATCCAAGTGGAGAAGCCAGACAGTGTTGGGTGTGGTCTAGTGTTATGGTATCAAAGAAAATATCAGGGAATGTATGACACAAAAATTAGTAAGAAAGCAAAGATAAGAAACTTAAGTGAAAATCCTGAGTCTAGTGGTTATCTAATACCCAAAAAGTAGTAAAGATGAGAAGAAACCAGCCCAAAAGTACTAGGGGTAATTATCAAAAATGTCAAGAGGAAAAGGTTAAGTGTTCTGGAATTCTCTCAAAGAAAGTTTTGAAAAAAAGAGGGAGAGATCGACTGCGTTCAATGCTACTGATAAATAAATTAAGACAAAGGCTGAGGAATTATGCTTCAATTCATCATTTCACAACATGGATACAGTTTATGCTTTGATAACAGCAATTTTCTTGCAGTGAGTAGGTGGGAAACCATATTGGAGTGATTTCACCAGGCTGGAGTGCAGTGGCCAGATCTCAGCTCACAGCAAGCTCCGCCTCCCGGGTTCACGCCATTCTCCTGCCTCAGCCTCCCGAGTAGCTGGGACTATAGGCGCCCGCCACCTTGCCCGGCTAGTTTTTTGTATTTTTTAGTAGAGACGGGGTTTCACCGTGTTAGCCAGGATGGTCTCGATCTCCTGACCTCGTGATCCGCCCGTCTTGGCCTCCCAAAGTGCTGGGATTACAGGCTTGAGCCACCGTGCCCGGCCCTCTGGATTCTTAAGGAAATTTTTTATTGAACAGTGGAGGCACAAATCAGATTAGTTTTAATTCCGGGGTCAGGACGCACTCTAAACATGCACCTCTGCATGCCTCGCTTTTTAAAGCTGTGTATCCTATTATCTTACAATAACAGAATAATCACCTGCAAAACCCACACCCATTTAATGGACACACTCTACAAAGATTGACACTAGAGGTTGCTGGAGAGGATGTGGTTCCACGTAATATCTTATTGAGTTACCAATGAGTAAGTAAGCTGGTAAAATGGCTTTGGAAAACTCACCACGCCTGCTATACTTAAACATTCAGATGCCAGACACCAGAAATTCCACATCGTAATGTATTTCCATGAGAAAAAACAAGAGACTTGTATTAAAATAGTGATTATTATTAAAAATTATCACACTTGGTTTCCTGAGTGTTTTATTAGCAAGTCAGTCTCTGCCTATTTTTAGTAGTACAACCTCTACCTAACATATATTTTTGTTTTTAATCATACACTAAAAAAATGATATTTTGTCTTACTTCTACATCCAGTGCCATAACCAACATTTTGTAGATCCCACAGAATCATTTTTTGAATAAATAATGAATAACTTAAATAAGTTAATATTTATAGTGTCCATACACAAATAATGTATCATCTCAGAATACAGTGATAGCATGTTATGTAGAAAATTATTTCAATCTCAGTTAAAACTATTTTGGGCACAGGAGTTACTGTCATATATAGATGTTCACATTGTTTTTTTAATATGAAAATGTTTGTAATTAATGTACATTTCTGGTACATAGGCCTTTTGTTCTTGCTGCCATAGCAAATAGTGTGCCTATTAAGAACATGAACCTGAGTTTTACTTCATTTTAACAGATTTCTTAATAAAATATGTACCATACTATTTGGTTTAATACAAAGAGTCATCCACTCCAGCATTGCCACTTGTCCCTCCTCTAATGTGGCTCCTGAAGATGTTACTGATAGCAGAGGACTTTATGTTCAACCTAAGCACTTTATAGCCCTTTTATTTTGAACTAGGCATGAGATAAACTAATTCAGCAGCAATACAACTCATACTTCTTAAAGAATGACTTTTTCTTTTGAACCTGGTTAGCATTACGCATCAAGACAGAGTACGCTTCTCTATCCCAGCAAATCAGTGTTGGCATTACACTCTCTACACTCTGACGACTTGTATTATTGACTTTCTTACAAACACCATTTGAGCTTATAATTTAGATGCCATCAAATAATGTACGAAAATATACTACTTCGTTCCCCTTCTCTTCTGTTCTCTTCTTACCAGACAATTGTCAGTTGTCTTTTCTCTGCAACTGCTTTCTTCTGTCTACTTGGTTTTTAAAAGACTTTCTGCACATTTACAATCTTGGTATTGTAGAGACCAAATATATGGTCAAACTACACACACAGGAAGAGTTGAATTATATGCAAGCATTTTTAAATAAACGATTCCTCCTCAGTTTTCTGTGATTATTTTATATAATCAAATGTCTTCCAGGTATACATCCCAAACCAGCGGTTGCCAAGCTCTGCTTTATTGTCTAATTTCATTGGAATTATCCAAAATTATTATGATAAGTACAGATAAATTGGCATAACTCCAGATTTATGAAATCAAAATGTTCAGAACTGAGGAATATGCATCGAAAAATGTGCTCCTCAGGTGATGCTGATGTAATATGGGATCCGAGTTTAGAATCCAAGGAAAATTAACCTTCGTGCCCTCTAGTTGACCAGAGTTATCTAGATGACCAGAGTTGCCCTCTTGTTATCCAGAGGTCCTTTCCCCTTTCACTTTCTGCTCTCTCTCCATCTGCACGATCATCCTCTCCTTCCTCCACTTGTCTTCATCCACATCCAAGCCCTCCTCCATCAATTCTCCTAAAGCTCCAAATGGTCAGTTGCCACTAAAGTTCCCTCTGTCCCATGAACAAGTTATGCGGGCAAATGTAGAATTTAAGCTTGGACCCAGCTGAATCAAGAGCTGCAATTAAAGATTTCTCTAAACCCAGAGAGGATCTGCAAATACTTGTAGAAGATTAGAGATTTCCTGTGAGTGCAAAGGACTCGGGGTGACCTGATGCTATAGACAAAATCTTACGGTCCCCTCAGATTCATGTGTTAAAATCTAATTCCCTATGTGATGGGATTTGGAGGTGGGGCCTTGGAAGGTGATTAGGTCATGAAAGCTGAGACTATGAATCCGAACAGTGTTCCTATCAAAGGGACTGCTGAGAGCTCCCTCATCCCTTTGGTCATGTGATGACACGGTATAAAGATGACAGCCTATGAACCGGGAAGCAAGCCCTCAACAGACATGAAACTTGCTGACCATTTGACCTTGGTTCTTACCATCTCCAGAACCATGAGAAATAAATTTGTTTCCCTGCTACCTAGTCTATGACATTCTATGTTGGCACCCAGAAATTGGCTAAAGTACCAACATAACAACTTGTACACATAATTTCTGGAATCACTGATGCCAAATCTTTGATGGCAAGAGGCGATTGATCTGCTGCAGGAATGGACCTATGTGATCCCTCTTTCCACAATAAACCAGAGAGTAAAAACAAGCTAAAGTAGGTCAAGGTCTCCTAAAAGCGGTGCCTGAAAAGTTTCCAATAACAGTTGATTAGATGGTAATTCCATCGCATAAACAACCACAGCAAAGTGACACAACTATCAGAGATTTCAGGATAACCTCAAAAACACCATCTGACAACATCAGGGAGTTAAAGAAGACATGAAGTTTCAAAAAGTCAAAATTTATTCAAATGTCATTGTAGAAATTTTAATTTAACACTATGAATAAATTCTGGGCAAGTGGCGGCATGGCATGGTGACTTTGGGGCACAAGTGCTGAGTTTCGAAGCTTCAGTTTCTATACCCTTTGGAGATGCCCCTGGCCTCCTAACCCGTACTCACCTGTCAAGTAGAGTGGGTCCTGGGCAGCGCCTCAAGGGGAAACATCACAGATGCCCAGCTGAGCACAGACTGTCATGCCTGGAGGAAGAAGCCGCTTCTGGGAGCAGGAGGAGCTGCTGGAACCCCTCCTGGCAGGCTTCTTTTCCTGCCCTCCAGCGCCTCATGCAAACAATCCCAGCAGCAGCAGGCGCTCCAGCTGCTGGGCTGCAGCTCTGCCAAATGAGAGAAGCCTCTCTCCAGTGAGGCAGAGAAACTCAGGCCACATACCCGGGTCTATGCCTCCATGTCTCCCACTGTGCCCAGGACTGACAGCAGCGTGGGAGATCCTGGCTGGGGCCATGCTGGCCCCCTCCTCTCTTCTACCTCTTGCTCCAGCCATACTTTCAGCTCCAGAGCTGAGGCCTATAGCTACAGCAGGTGCCATAAGGTCAAGCAGCTGCTTAATGGGCCAGTGCTGGGCAAGACCAGGGCAGGGGCAGGAGGGCTCTGAAGCTGCCACTAGCTCCAGTTCTGTCCCTGACGGGGGCTCTTCCCCTAGTGCTGGCACTGGCTCATCAGATGGTGCTGGAAGGTCCTGTATTGCTGTACATTGAGCAGGAGTTGAAAAAGAAGAAAGAGTCACCAATGTCAGTCACTTTCCAATGGAATTTCCACGCACAGAATCAACCGCGCTGAATTTAAGGAATTGCATTCCAAAAACACTACCCCTGCCAAGTCTCTGAGTCTATAGGGAAAACACCCGCCCCCCGCCCCCCGCCGCAAAGTCTCTGAGACTATAGGCCACCTCACCGTGTGCTTGTGCCTCGAGGAAGAGCAGAGGCTCCAGTTGGACAAGAACAATGCCCAGATATGGCCCCAATGGGATCACAGGTGAAGCCTGGCCTGGGTGGGGCTTGCTCTGGGCTGCCCTGTGATACTTGGGGGCACCTTCAGCCAGGGGCACCTGGGTGAGGGATGAGCCTGCATCAGCATCATGGGAAAGGCTCTCGATCTGGGCCCTCTTGAAGCACGAACCTCAAGATGTGGGGATGCAGCATGAGAACATCATGCTCTCCTGAGCGTCTCCCACCAAGGGAGCAGGCTGCGGGGCTGTCCCTAGGATGTGGGTGCCTGGTTACCAGAGTTCTAAGTTCCAATGAGGTCTGTCACCAAGGAAGTGAACTCACTTCTTTAAGGTTCCGTATCCTTGGCTCCTTCCTTCCATAAGACCTACTCGGAATCGCCTGGGCTGCTGGCTGCTCACCCTCCCCCCAGGTCAGCTCCTTACCTGTACACAGGTAAGTCCACCCAGGGCCTGCTTGTACACCTGCGCCTGATGTGCACCTGGGGCCTAGGAATCCACCTGGGGCCTGCGATCCAACAGGGGCCTAATGTGGGTTAAAAGTCATTTTGATTATTCCTACAGGGAAGAAAAGGCCTTCTAGCAATAAGAAGCACAGTTTTATATCAAATATGTAAAAATGATCAAAATCTTATGGAAGAAAACTATCAATTTTAATCACTGAAATGTTAACTTTTGATAAATATTTAAGTTTATAAGGAAAAATCAAACCATGCTGATTAAACCACAGTTGTAGGGAATGCTATAGAGTTTCTCGTTTGTGGGTTGAACACGGAAAGGTCCCACCTACTTATGGTCATAA
Organism: Papio anubis; assembly: GCF_008728515.1. Lineage (NCBI taxonomy): Eukaryota > Metazoa > Chordata > Mammalia > Primates > Cercopithecidae > Papio > Papio anubis. The sequence continues at coordinate 27,686,269 of NC_044991.1, forward strand.
TTTTCTACCTTAATCTTCCTGTTCTTACGATCCATAGAAAAAATACCATGACAATGACGGTTATGATCGTTCAAGTACACAACTGAGGTTTAGTGACAGAAACATCAGGTGCTCCAGTTACAGTGCAGCTGTTCTTATTGGAGTGGGAAAATCAGTCTTCTGTTCAGGATACATGGGAAGCAGGAGTACATGTGGGTAGAACCGCATTTCACTGCACTTAGGTTTTTCACAGAAGAGCTACAGTTTATCCTTCGCTCTTCATTCTGTGATCAAAAACCATGGAACAGAGAAAAACATTTCAACCTGAGACTCAGTTACCAGAAATGCACCTGCCCCACCTCCCTGCAACCATATATGCCACCTCTCTGTGCTGAGCCAGAAGGGTTCACATATGGCACAGACTGAGGCTGGACTCCATAGTTTTCAGTCTCCCAGGTGTCAGGTGTTTTGTGGTCACCTGGAGGAGGGAAGCTCGTGGGTTCCATCTTCCTCACCAGCAGGGGGCAGCAGAGCTGCAACCAGAAGTTAGTCTGGGGCTGCCCAGGAGGAGTCTATCTAATAGGGAGGCCTGCCCTGAAGGCTCAACAGGTGTTTGAGGATCAGTCCTGGGTCTGGAAGCCCAGTAAAGTGCATCCTATCCCCTCGGGCTGCAGTAACCCCGTCCTGAGTGCTGCATTCACGCGGCATCTCCCAAATGACAGGAGACGGGGAACGGTGAGGGCCTCACCTAGGAAATGCAGCTGGAGGTGCCTGGGCCCTGGTGGCAGCCTGGGCAGCTCCTAAAGGGCTGGGATTCCCTGGGAGATGCCCCAAGGTCAAGGTGCTCTAGGAGGAGGGCAGAGTGTGAGGAAAAAGGGTTTCCAGGGCCTGAGCCCTTCATCTAGTATTGCTGCCTGAGCCTCCTGCCCCTCTCAGGGTCTTGTCCCTCTCTGTTCAGCAACATTCTGAGAAGCTGAGTCCTCAGTCCTGGGCACTTCCACAGGCTCCCCCGTCCCTTCTCCCTCTGCCTTTCCTTCCAGTTCCAGGCATACTCTGACTCAGGGGGCGGCTCCTGTGCTCAGGGAGTCTCAGGTGGGTGGGGTGGCCCACTCAGGACCCTGGTTCCTGGATGGGACATCCCCAGCCTCCTTGAGGAGATGGTCTCCACAGGGGAGGGAATTCTCACCTGCCTCAGGCCACAGCTCTGGCCACCAGGTGGTCTTTGGCTCAGTGACAGGATATATCTCATTGCAGGGATCAGGGACCACCACCCTACCGAGACCACACCCTGTGCAAAGACTGTGTCCCTGGGATTCTCACAGAAACCATGGGGCTTACAGTTGGATTTCCCATCAATATTTCATGTAAACTTGTAAAAGTCACCAGAAAACCACACTAGATAGAGAACCCTGGTGCTTTTTACCATTTTACATAAAATATTGATGGGAAAATAAATAAACAATGGCAGAGCTGAGGATGGCAATGGCTGGTGTACTGTGGGGATGGGGACGGACTAGAAGTATCAACACCATGGGTGAAATGAGACTAGATGTCCTGATGACTCCACATGGGTGAGGGGTTCCTTAAATGACTCAACTATTCTCACTGAAGTAGGTGACAAGTGTCCTAATGACACAATCCATCATTTAGAGGAAATGACCAGGATGGGAAATTTCCTCCAGCCAGGAAGACTGTGGACAAATTCATGAGCAGGGCCGGCCCCATTCACGTGGATCTGAGACCCTCGGATCTGAGTTCCTCCAGCCCTCCAGGCAGACTTTGAAGAGGGGGCATCAAGAGTGGATTTAGAACTTAGCTGACCAGGATGTATTGGGGTTTGGGGACTCAGCTGTGACTTAGGGAAATGGGGTCTGGTTGAATCATCAGACCGAGGTGGACATCCCTCAGCTGGTCTCTGGATTTCCACAGGTCATGACAAGCCAGTCCTTGGCCTGAATATCCTGGATCAGTCCCCAGAACTGCCCAGCTCAGGCTCATGTCATTCTCTACAGAAAATCCAGTGGACTGGACACTGTGGGATCTGCCCAGATTCTTTTTTCTGTTCTCACCCACCCAGCACTTTTGGGAGCCTGTGGCAGCTGAGAGATGTGCCTTCACTGGGAAGTGCCACTCAGAGCAGAAAATTGCCTCCTCCAGGTTTATGCTCTTCCTCAGTGAGGTTAGGTTTCATGACTGCCTGAGGCCAAGATCTCAAGACTCTGCCTCAATATAGGAGGACCTGAAATTCCTCCTAGCTCCACAGCTCCCTGTGGGAAAGACTGAGGCCTCAATGAGGGTCGGGGTCTCCTGCCCGGTGTTGCCTCCCTCACCTCCTTTCACATCCTCTGTGCATGCAGTTCCCCATCTCAGAGTCTGCTTCCAGGGAACCCAAATTAAGATCACCAACCATCCCCAACATGGGCCATGCAGGACCTCAGGAGGCCACTGTACACTGGAAAGCACCCATTTATTCCTAAATTAGCATTGTGAGTATCCACATGCCCAATGAGATCTGAGTGTTTCTTGCATTTGTATGGAATGAAAAGGGAGCCTGAGTCACCAGGTGCTCTGGGTTCTGAGGGAGAGTTGGAGTCAGATCCCCCTGCAGGGAAACCCGGGACATCTTACCCCATGCAGGGACCACAGATGCACCCACAGGGTGAGCTGCAGGATGGACACTGCCCACCTCCACCCTCCACACCCTGGGCAAAAAAATCATTCTTTCCACCCCTCCTTCAGCCTATCAAAGCTGACACTTAAAAAGCCACCACAGCCCACACTTGTCAACAGGAAACCCATTCACATCTCCATCAGCCACACAATCTCCGCAGATTCTTCAGAACATAGTAACAGTAGCCATGCAAGGTATAGAAAATGTCTCCTAAATAATTGTACTTAGATTACATATGAAAGTGATACTATTTTTGATATGCTAGGTAAATAAAGTATATTATTTAACTCATTTTCTTCTTCTCTTTGTATTTCTAATGCGATGACTAGACATTCGGTTTCCCATGAGGCTCACAACATATTGTGAATGAACAGTGCTGGTCTGCACCCCTTCAGGTTACAGGGGCTGTGGAGTGACCTGGTGCAGGAAGCCCCATCTCCATCCCTATGACATTGGTGTGAACCCAGGGAGAGGCGCTGGTATGAAAGAGATGAGAACACAGGTGTCAACCACCTGCTTGTACAGGAGACTCAATCTTCACTTTGAGTCAAATAATTTCCTTTCCTATCTTCAATCCTGAACAAGAGGGCTTTCTGGTCTTCTTTTTGTTTTCAAGTTTGTGCCCCTTCAAGTTTCATGCTGTCTGGATCCCAGCCAGGGGACACTGAGGAAATCCAGGAGTCTGGAGGGCCCTGTCACCTCCTCCTCCACATGTGAGTGTTCGCATTTCCATCAGGAATCTGAGCGCCTTGTGCCGGCTCCTGAGGCAGGAACGGGCCACACAGAGAAAAGGAATTTCTTCCCTGAGGTCAGCAATCCATGAATGAAGGAATCAGGGAACTGAGCAGCAGATTCTGAATCTACACCTGGACCCAGGAGGCCCCTGAGCCTCCAGCAGCCAGCGTAGAGAGGCCACCAGGGGGCAGCAGAGAGCAACCTGGCAGAAACTCCTGGGGATGGGGTGAGCCTGGGCATCAGGGAGATGCTGCCATGCAGGGAGGGTCAGTGACTGTGACCTGAGACCTGGAGGGAAAGAGGTTCTTCTTTTCTTAGAGTACTTGTCCTTGACACTGATGTTTAAATTCTTCTGACTTCCTGGTTCTCAGATCTGACTCTTGGAGATGGTGCCTATTTTTCTGACACAGATTCAGGCCCTTTGCCTCTTCCTATAGCCCGGCCCCCATCTCACGGTCACATATGCCATCCCATTCTGTAGTCAAACATATCCTACCTCTCTGCCCTTTGCTCTGGGAGCTCCTGTCCTGCAGACATAGGGACTTCTCCTTCCCTGGCCACTCCTCCATGTCCACTCTTCCCAGTCTGTCTTGGTGAACCCCCCAAATTGCAGCTCTTGATTTCCTTATGAGGCACAAAATACTTGCTCATTAACCTTTCCTTGATTTCAGTTTTTATCCATTGATACATTTTCCCAGCAACTGAAGACAACTTCGTTATAATAAACACCCATTCCCAGGGTCTTGGAGTTGGACAGATCTCTTTCCCATCCTGATCTGTCCCTGGTCCTGACAGCACCCTGGTGATACCGAGGCACAGCACCTATGACCTGGCACTAGAACTCACAGTCAAGGTAGAAACTTATCACATCCCATGGATCTTGCAACACTCCGTGTGCACTTGGCAACCAAGCAACTTCATTCTCCCCTAGCACTGAGGAGCTGTGCCCTGGGGTGAGGCCCGGACCTGTCCAAGGCTTCTGCTGGCCCCTGTAGAGTGGGAATGAACAGGGTCCCTGCCTTGAGCTCTGGAATGTGTCTTCAAAATGGATTTAGGCCAATACCAGACATCTCACATCTGGCATAACATATTTATGACCAGGACATTTCTAGAGACACAGACAAAAGCTAACCACCTCCCTCCTGAGCCAGGATGGAAGGGAGGAGGGAACTGTGGACTCCAGGTAATGCCCCCATCACCACTGTGACTCTGGCATCCTCTTGAACAAGGCCAAGCACTATCCCGTAGGAAGAACTTTGTATCCCCTAGAGAATGAAGAGAAACTCAGCTCTGAGCTTTTCCGTGACCACCCCAGCCAAGCAGCAAGGCTGGGCACAATCTGGGTAAAGATGTGAGCCCAGACCATGAGACCAGTGGGTGAAGGAAAATCGCACGGGCTGAGGGGGTGGGTAAGCAGGGGCCACCCCTCCTCTCTCTGTTTCCTTTTGGGTTGAACCCTTCACTGGAAACCACAGATCTCCTCCAGCAGCAGCTCCTGACTCTGCTGATTTGCATCATGGGCTGTTCTCTTCAGCAAAGGTATAAGAGAGGCCTGAGAGGAACCTGCCCAGCCTGTCCTTGGGAAGCAGCCTTGGCGGTGCCTCAGCCATGGCCGGGACCCTTCTCCTTCTCGGCCTCCTTGCTCACTGCACAGGTGCTGCCCCCAGAGACTCACCAACCTGCCCAGACCAAGGGCTCTGGGTTCAGTGTGGCCCTGACTCTGAGCTCAGTGGGGCCCTGCCTGTGGTGGGCAGGATGGTCATGACCCTGCTGCACGGTGGGGGCTGTTGGGGCTGAACTCCCCGCACACTCTGCTCAAGGGCTTGTGAGAGCCAGAGCGGCTGCACCTGCCAGGAGAGAGTAGTGGGTTTTCAGTTCAAAGGCTCCACGCAACAGGAAAGTCCATGGGCCACTGGGACTGGGGTTAATTGCAGGGGTTACCTTGAGGGTTCACAGACTCTCTGGAACTTGTCCACATCAGGAGGGCAAGGATTTCATAAAAAGGGTCTTTTACCTGAAAGTTAACCTCTACTTTTTTTCTTTCTTTTCCTTTGCAGGCTCTGCGGCCTCCTATGAGCTGACTCAGCCACACTCGGTGTCAGTGTCCCCAGGACAGACGGCCAGGATCACCTGTGGGGGAGACAACATTGGAAGTAAATATGTGCAGTGGTACCAGCAGAAGCCAGCGCAGGCCCCTGTGCTGGTCATCTATGCTGATAGTGAACGGCCCTCAGGGATCCCTGAGCGATTCTCTGGCTCCAACTCAGGGAACACCGCCACCCTGACCATCAGCGGGGTCGAGGCCGGGGATGAGGCTGACTATTACTGTCAGGTGTGGGACAGTAGTAGTAAATATGCCACAGTGACACAGGCAGATGGGGAAGTGAGACAAAAACACCCTCCCAGCCTCTGCCACCCTCTTGCTCCAGCCCCGGGAGGCCTGTGGATAAAACCATGAGTGAATCTGGTCCAGTTCACCTGGATCCGGGCCTTTCAGGCTGCCCTTCCCTCCAGCCCCCTCCAGGAGTCTCTATAGAGCCTACATCAGGCAGAGACATGGCCTGGAAGGACCAGAATCATCTGGTGACTTGGGGCTGTTGTGTGAGTTAGAGAATGAGGGCCTGGGTGGAAACACAGACAGAGGCAACTTCTGTCCACTGTCCTGCCCCTGAATGGTCATATGGTTGGGACAGGGCAACTCCTGAGATCAACTGTCTGGATCAGGCCCCAGAACTGCTGCCCAGCCCTGCTGAGGTCCTGGGCCTGAGGCCGTGTGGCAGCCTGTGATTCGCAACAGAGCAAACCAGAGGAGGGGACACTGTGAAGTCTGCCCAGATCTCCTCTTCCTTGTGACCCACCTGGCACTGCTGAGAAGCCCAGTAGCTTCTCAGAGGTTGTTTACAAAAGAGAAATAACTCGCTACGGCACATGACATAGACATGTTGCTAAATCCCATGGGTCTACAGTAGGATTCTCCTCTGAAGCTTTGCCTTAAGCACAAGGTTTCAGTTCCTATGTCCAGTTTCTCTATTACGGTAGAGTCTGCTAGTTTCTCAGTCCCAATAGCAGGACACTCACACCCCTGCCTGCACCTGCAGCAGAGCCTTTCTGCTCTTGGCCCCAAAATAACGGATGAGGCATTTCTCAGACCCATGATGTATGAAGTGGCACAATCTCGGCTCACTAAAACCTCAGCCTCTCAGGTCGAAGCAATTCTCCCTGCCTCAGCCTCCTGAGTAGCTGGGATTACAGGTGCCCACCACCTCGCCTGGCTAACTTTTGTGTATGTAGTAGAGACGGGTTTTTACCATGTTGGCCAGGGTGGTCTTGACCTCCTGATCTCAAGTGATCCACCCACCTCAGCCTCCAAAAGTGCTGGGAATATACACGTGAGCCACTGCACCTGGCCATGTTTTTCTTATTTTTGCTCCTCCTCTTTTCCTCAACACCTCAGGTCGGTGAACTGGGGAGATTTTGAGGGACAGGCTCAGTGCTCCCTCAAAATTCCCCTGTCGCACATCGCTGAGGCCCTGTCCTGGAAACTCCCCAAAAGTGGATGGTCTCCCTATAGGATGGGAGTTTCCAAAATGGCTCCACAGGGAAGAGTTAAACTGAGTCCCTTCCTTCGTCCTCATTGACATCCAGCATTTGTGATTTCCATGGACATCAATACTTTTGTAGCTGAAATCTTTATTAATCTACTTAACGAGATAATTAATTTAATAAATATTCAGACATTAGTTGCATCCAATATTTAAATTTCTTTAATCAATTGGTAAACATAGCCATGATTATATATAGTTTAGGCTTCATAAACTTTGATTAAATGGATTTTATGAAAAACAAAGTAACTATTTTATTCTACATGTATCCTATATCAATATGTTGTGTACTTGAAATAACCACAAGAAAATGTATTTCAAAAATCAAATTGTATTTATTGCCTATTGTTGCATAAAAATTGCTCCCTAATAGTGAGCATCGTAAAAGAACATGTGTTTGTGATCTTGTCACTTCGGTGCGCCTGGAAGTGACAGTCGCTTAGTTTTGTGGTTCTGGCTCTGGGTTGGTCACGAAGTTGCAGCCAAGTTGTCAGGCCAGGCTGCATTCAGAGACCAGAACAGGTGGCCAGGCCCTGCCTGAGGGGCTTTTACTGTCCCTACCCTGTTTGGCTAATGTGGAAAAGCTCAGAGGAAAAGGAGAGAATGAAGTGTAAGGCTTTTGTCCTGGTCCCCCTTGTCAAAGACCATCCCCTATATGCACCATTTCTTGTTCTTTCCCGGGACATCCTAGGCATAGAGCACTGCCCAAGTATTCTAAGGCTGTAGAGTATTCCACAGCAGGATTTTAGCCAGGCAACCTCTAATGGTTATCACCATGATTTTGATCTTACAAATCACACTGCAGCGAGCATCCTGTGCAGACTCCTTTGAGCTCCTGTGTGCATATGAACGTAGGATAAATTTTCAGAAGTGGAATTGTTGGGTCAAAAGGATGTGCCTTTCTAACTTTTACCCACTGTTTTCACTTTCCCCTCCATAGGGGTTCTACCAGTTTACAATGCCAGCCCTAAATATCGATTGGAGTACATTGGTGAAAGTGCAAATTTTTGCCAACCTGTGAGATATAAAAAGTTATCTTGTTGCACTTATATTTTTGATTTCTCCTATTTTGCTTGAGGTTCAGCATTTACTCAAATATTTTAGGGCTCATTACTTTTTAGAATTTGGTAAACTTTTTCTTAAATGTCTAGATAAGAAGTATTTTAGTCTTTGCCACACATGAGACAACGTTGGGGATAATATGTAGGTTCTGATAGCACCATCTGCAATGTAACCATTTTAAAATAAGAAAACTGCTATCAGTTGTGGGGATATTTAAAAAACGTGGAAGGCCGGGGATGTCCCACAGGATGTGGTTTAATGTTCCCTGGTTTCTAGGGTTATTTGAAGTCTGAAAATTGCACCAGCATATGTTCTAGGTGGCGACCTCTTTGTGAGGGACACTGTATTTCACCTCCTACAGTGGCCTGAGGTCTTTCTTTGGATAAGATCATACTTGTACCATCTATTTGGTTGGATCTTGTCTCTGCTCAAGACAGCCCTGTGTCACAAGCACATGACTTTCATCTTCATCCATTTGCTCTGAGTTTTGTGAGAACTTTAGTATAACAGGAATAGAGTTTTTTGGAGTCCATAGGATGGGGGGTTATTGGCTGAATTATGTTCTCCCAAATTCATGCATTGAAGCTGTAATGCAGTGTGTGTGTGACCGAAATTGCACACAGCCTCTTTAAAGAGGTGATTAAGTGAAAATGAAGAAATTAGGGTGGATTCTTATCCAATCTGACTGATGTCATCCTAGAAAGTAAAAATTTGCACACACAGAAATGAGACACCAGAGATGAGCGTACAGAGGAAAGACCATGTGTGGACACAGCAAAGAGGTAGCGACCTGCAAGTCAAAAAGAGAGGCCTCAGGGGAAATCAAACCCACCAACACCTTTATCGTGGATTTTCCAGCTTCACAACTGTGAGAAAATATCTTTCTGCCATTTAGATCACTAGCTCTTTTGTATCTTCTTGTGGGAAGTTTAGCAAGTAAAAACAAAAGGACCTCAAAGACCTGTGGATGCGGGAGAAGGAGGAGATGGAGCAGGGTGCAGGAGGCGGGGCAGGGAGGGCCTGGAAGGTCGAGCTCCCTGAGGTGCATCTCCTGGGTGGAATCTTGACTCCACTCACTACTGTCTGGAGGACTTGGGAAAAAATATTGGAAACTCTAATACTTTGATTTTACTAATAAAGATAGGGTTTGGGAGCATGCCCCAACATCCTATTCCATTATGTTCTGAGGTAACAATTTGTAAAACTCTCACCAATGCATCTGGCATGAATTATGGGCTCATGGTAGTGCCCTCTGAGCATCATGAGGTACAGAAAAAAATGACATTCACACTGTGGGTAAATGCAAAATGGGAGGTTTAGTCTGAGGCCCCTAATGAGTCCAAGCCCGGGTAATGCTCAAATGCAAAGGGCAGTACTACAGTTGCTTCCTTTAAGGCCCCTATGGTATTGCAGTAAACTTTAACATTATACTTTGGACTTCTTTGATCTTCAGAAATTACTCAGAGAAGGCCATCAGGCTCAGGGCCCAGACAGAACTAGGACAAATGTTTTAGGGAATGCAGAGCAGATTTGCATCCACTGCTCACCAGAGCCACTTAATAATGACATAAGAATAAAGGAAGTAAATTTGCATGAAGAGATCTCTTCCTAATAGATAAAAGAGGCCAGGCCTGAGGTTCCTCCCAGCTGTGGGCCTGTACAGAACTTGGTCATCTCCACCATGGCCTGACCTCCCCTGCTCATCCTCCTCACTCTCTGCACAGGTGCTGCCTCCCAGTGCTCAGCCCCTACAGAACCAGGGATCGGCCTAGCCCTGAGCTTTAGCTCAGCACAGAAAGTGATGGAGGGTGTGGGGCTCTGGAAATGAGAGCCTCATCCTCAGACACCTCCTGTCTCTGCAGGCCCGTTCTCCTGAGCTGACCCCAGAGCCTGCATTGTCTGTGGCCTCGGTCACAGTCAGGATGACCTGTCCATGTCCCTCTAAAAACCTATTATGCAAGCTGGTGTCAGCAGAAGCCAGGCCAGGTCCCCGTGCTGGTCATCTATGGTAACAACTACTGGCCTCAGGATCCTAGGCCGATTCTCTGTCTCCTGGTCAGGAAACACAGGTTCCTTGGACCCATCACTGCCGCCAGTGTGGAAGATGAGGCTGACTATTATTGTAACCCTGGGACAGCAGTGGTAACCATCCCACAGTGACACAGACAGAATGGGGGTGCTAGGACAAAACCCTTCATCTGTCAATTCTCTCTCTCCAGCCCCAGCAGGATTGTGAACAAAGTCATCAGCAGAACTGACCCAGTCTACCTGGACCTCCAGGCTGCCCCCTTCCCCAACCCCAGGCAGGCCTCTAGCAGCTGGGTCAGTAGGATTTAGCTCCCAAGGACCACCTGTTCTGCTGTTATTGGACTGAGGCACCTTAGCTGAAGATGATCTAAGTGGAAGGACAATAAGAGGGAGACACACAGCTGTTGGATGGCCACGGTCCCTGGAGTTCTTCTTGTGTGGTGACTGGACCTAACACTAAATGCCTGGACCCTCAGGCCAAATGCCCTGGATGACAGTCTGAACTGCCCATGTTTCACCGAGACCCTGCCCCAGCTCCATGGCCCCTGCTCTGAACAGGTTTCCTAGTGAGCACTGTGGCATGCCTTGGCATCCCTAGCTTCATACAGGTCTTCCCCTCAGAAAAATGCCATTGAGTGCAAAGAACGGCCTCATGCAAAGATGTGCCTCCTTCAGGTCATGGTTCAAGAGCAATGACTGCTGATGCCTTAATCCCAAAGCCATGCTTTAATTCTAGGATGACTCCAATGCCTTCCAAGCTGAGCAGTCAACTGTAACACATTCATACTCTAGCAGCGGGCTTCGGTCAGGAGGTGCCTGTGAGGGATGGTTTTTCCCACTGTGGGAAAGGCTCTTGGTCAGCCCTCCTGGGTGCCACCAGAACCCCAAGATGTGGGATGGCATAAGAACATCTTGTTTCCTGAAGCATCTCCCACCAAGGAGCTTGGCTGTGGCTGTCCTTAGGATGTGGGCCCTTGGTTACCAGAGTTCTGTTCCACGTCTGTCACTACAAGTGAACCTACTTTTGGTGTTCCAGATTCTCGCCTCCTCTCTTCCATAAGATCTACCTGTGAGTTCCCTGCCGTTGGCCGCTCACCCTCCCCCAGGTCAGCTCCTCCCAGCAGGTAAGTCCACCCAGGGCCTGCTCGTACACTCATGCCTCATGTGCACCTGGCCCTAGGAACCACCTCCTGGGGCCTCCGGGAACCAACAGGCCCGATGTGACTTCATTCCTCCTGCAGGGAGGAAAAGGCCTCTTGTGCAAGAAGCAGAGTTTCACATCAAACACAAAAAATGATCCAAATCTCAGCTTGAAGCATCACCTTTAATCACTGAAATGTTAACTTTGATAAATATTTAAGTTTATATGAAAAATCAAACCATGCTGATTAAACCATTGAAGAAATGCTATGTGAGTTTCTCATTTGTGAACTGAACATGAAAACTCTCACCTACCTCTATGGGTCACTAATTTTTCACCCACCTTCTGAATCTTATGATTAATGTAGTACCATGACAGTGATGATGATGATGGTTTTAAAGCACACAACTGAGGTTTAGTGACAGAAACACGGTGCCCGGTTACAGTGCAGCTGTTCTTATTGGGGTGGTAAATCAACCTTGTGTTCAGTATATATAAAGCAGGAGTACTTGTGGGGAGAACCGCATTTCACACTGGACTAAGGTTTTCCCACTCTCCATTCTGTGATCAAAACCATGGTACAGAAGAGATTTCAACCGAGACTCAGTTGGCTCAGAACGGTCTGCCCCACCTCCCCAACCATATATGCCACCTCTGTGCTGAGCCAAAGGTTCACATATGGCACAGACTGAGGCTGGACTCCATAGCTTTTCAGTCTCCCAGGTGTCAGGTGTTTTGTGGTCACCTGGAGGAGGGTGGGAAGCTCGTGGGTTCCATCTTCCCCCCTAGGGGCAGGCAGCAGAGCTCGCAACCAGAAGTTAGCCTCAGTTGCCCAGGAGGAGCCTAAGAGGGAGTCAGCCCTGAAGATTCAAGAGGTATTTGAGGATGAGTCCTGGGTCTGGAAGCCCAGCAAGTGCATCCCATCCCCCGGGCTGCAGTAAACCCGCCCTGAGTGCTGCATTCACGCTGCATCTCCCAAATGACAGGAGATCGGGGAACAGTGAGGGCCTCACCTAGGAAATGCAGCTGGTGCTCTGGGCCTGGTGTCAGCCTGGGCAGCTCCCAGGGCTATGATTCCCGGGATACGCCCTCTGAGGTCGACGTGCTCTAGGAGGAGTGGCATAGTGTGAGGAAAGGGTTTGCAGGGCCTGAGCTCTTTCTCACCTAGCATTGCTGCCTGAGCCCTGCCCCTCCTCAGGGTCTTGTTCCTCTGTTCAGCAACATTCTGAGGAGCTGACCAGTCCGGCAGTGGCACCTCCCACAGGCTCCCTGTCCCTTTCTCCCCTTGCCTCTTCCTTCCAGTTCCAGGCACTTGATTCAGGAGCCGCCCTGTGCCTAGGGAGCATCAGGTGGGTGGAGTGGGCATCCAGGACCCTGGTTCCTGGATGGGACATCTCAGCCCTTGAGGAGATGGTTTCCACACAGGAAGGGATTCTCACCAGTCTCAGGGCCACAGCCTGGGCCACACCCAGTGGTCTTTGGCTCATTGGACAGGATATATCTCATTGCAGGGATCAGGATTACCACCCTGTGGGAGCCCACACCCCTGTGCAAAGACTGTGTCCCTGGGATTCTCACAGAGCACTATGGGGTTTAGTTGATTCTCTTATCAATATTTCATGTAAACTTAAAAGCCAACAGAAACCACACTCAGATAGGAACCTGGTGCTTTACCATTTTAAGCATAGATGGAAAAAATAAATAAATGCAAATGTAGCAGAGCTGAGGATGGCAAATGGCTAAAAATCGTGGGGATGGGGACAGATTCAGCATCAACACCATGGGTGAAATGAGACTTCAGACGCCCTGATGATCCACGGGATGGAGTGGCTCCTTAAATGACTCAACTATTCTCACTAAAAGTAGGTGACAAGGTCCCAATGACAATAACTATCATTCAGATGAAAATGTCCAGGATGGGACATTTCTCAAACCAGGAAGCACGTGACACCATGAGCATTCTGCCCCAGTTCACCTGGCTCTGAGACCACTGGGATCTGAAGTTCTCCAGCCCTCCAGGCAGACTCCCCTGCAGAGGGGCCAAGAGGGATTTAGGACTCTGAGCTGACTCCAATGTACTGGGGTGTGGGACTCAGCTGTGTGACTTAGGGAAATGGGGTCTGGTTGAATCATCAGACTGAAGAGACATCCCCAGCTGGTCTCTGATTTCCACAGGTCATGACAAGCCAGTCCTGGCCTGAATATCCTGGATTGTCCCGCACATGAGCTCAGGCCCATGTCATTCTCTACAGAAAAACCACAGCCAGAGTGGACACTGTGGGATGCTCGATTCCTTCCTCTGATCTCACCCCCAGCACTGTTGGGAGCTTGTGGCAGCTGAGAGCTGTGCCTTCTTCACTGGGAAGTGCTGCTCAGCACAGAAACTGCCTCCTCCAGGTTTGCCCTTCCTCAGCAAGGTTAGGGTTTCATGGAGTGCCTGAGGCCAAGATCTCAACCTCTGCCTCAATATAGGAGGACCTGAAATTCCTCCTAGCTCCACAGCTCCCTGTGGGAAAGACTGAGGCCTCAATGAGGGTCGGGGTCTCCTGCCCAGTGTTCCTTTACCTCCTTTCTACATCCTCTGTACAATTCTGTGTCAGAGTCTGCTTCAGGAACCCACCATTATCACCAGCCATCCCCAACATGGGCCATGCAGGACCCAGGAGGTCACTGTACACTGGAAGCAACGTTTATTCCTAAATTAGCATTGTGAGAATCCCATGCCCAATGAGATCTTGAGATGTTTCTTGTATTTGTATGGAATGCAAAGGGAGCCTGAGTCACCAGGTGCTCTGGGGTCTGAGGGAGAGTTGGACTCAGACCCCCCTGCAGGGAAACCTAGGGCAGGAGGAGAAGCTTCACCCCATGCAGTAATCTCACAGATAGCTGGTCTCGACAGTGGGGAGCTGCAGGATGGACCTTGCTCACCTCCCACCCTTCATACCCTGTGCAAAAAAAATCATTCTTTTCCCACCCTCCCTCAGCCTATCAAAGCTGACACTTAAAAAAAGACACCAGCTAAGTCTTGTTTTGTCAACAGGAAAGCCATCCACATCTCCATCAGCCACACAATCCCCACAGATTCTTCAGAACATAATAACAGTAGCCATGCAAAGTGTATATAAGATGTCTCAAATAATTGTACTTAGATTACATATGAAAGTGATACTATTATTGATACGTTAGGCAAATAAAGTATATTATTTAACTCATTGTCTTCTCTTTGTATTTCTAATGTGATGACAGCATAGTGTGGGTTCCCGCCCCTGTTCTCATTGTGAATGAACAGGGCTGGTCTGCACCCTTCAAGTTACAGGGGCTGTGGAGTGACCCGTGCGGAAGCCCCATTCCATCCATAGGACACCTGTGTGAACCCAGGGAGGCACTGCGTGGAGAGATGAGAAACCCAGGGTGAACAAACTGCTTGCAGGGACTGAGCCTTTCACTTTGAGTCAAATAATATCCTTTCCTATCTACAATCCGTAACAATAGGGCTCTCTGGTCTTCTTTTTGTTGTGGTTTGTGCTGTGCCCCTTCAAGTTTTAGGCTGTCAGGAAACCAGCCAGGGGACACTGAGGAAATCCAGGAGTCTCACACTGACTCTGTTGTATGCCATCTGCCGGGGCCATCCCAAACTGCATCGTACCATTTCCTTTCCTGGTGCTCAAATAGCTGCTCCATGCACTTGTCCTGGTTTCAGACATGAATCTAGGTGGCAAGACTGAATAGTGTATGTTATAATATTTAAATGGAACCTGAATCCATTAATATTTAATATGAAACATTAAAAGAATTTTGTCATAAGCAATGGGGAAAGAAGAAAAGATACAAAAATCCTTTTAAGGAAAAATAACAAAAAATGTATTTATTGAATGTCTGGTGTCTTCATTGTCTCAAGGCTTAGAGAGGTCAGCTTTAAGTTGTGCTGAGGAAGTGGTCTGATGGGAAAAGTAAGAAAGCAGGAAACACGCATGTCTGTGATTTAACACATAAATTACAGTTCAATAAAGCAAACATTCACAATAAATATCACGCTGGTGCACACAGAAAGCCTGTTAACAAACTTTCCCTTTGTCCTGCTGGGTCATATTCCCATGGATCACCCAGTGCAGTGTGGGCTCTGTGGTCCCCGCCAGGCTGAGACCCAGACGGTGGGAAGGAGACGCCGCCTGCTGATGAGTGGGATGCGACCAAAGCAGTGGAATCAGCTCAGGATCAGCGGCCCTGGTCGGTGCTCCTGGTCCCTCCACAGGTCCCTCCCATTACGTGCCCGTGTGATGTGGGTGCACTGCCTGGGCGGCTGATGTGCTCCAGTGATCTGATGCCGCAGATGCCGCTACTGTGCCGGGGTGGGGGATGGGACGCAGGGCTGCAGCCGGGGAGACCAGAGACTTCAACAACACCTGGGCAGGAGTGGGTCCACCAGGTGGGTACCCCCATTTCCTGACAGGAGAAACAGCCTGGAGGTGGGTGCCAAGCAGAGGGCACTGCAGGGTGTGCCCAGGCCTGGAGGGTCACAGAGACACAGTCACCTCACAGCAGAGACACTGAGTGCCAGGAGCTCACTCAGGTAAGGGATTTCAGCAGATCTTTCTCTCCTGAGGAAATCAGGTACAAAAAAATTAAGTTTCTGCCATCAGAAGAGACAAACAAGGACTTTAGTCTCCTCAGCTGAGCCCCACTGTCTAGGGAAGCAGAATTCTCTGAGCCCAGGCCCAGGTGAGGGTGGGGTGAGGAGAGGAGCTCAGGGTGCAGATTTGCATGGAGGCCCCGCCCTCCTCTGAGGCAGAGGGGATAAGACAGGGCTGGGGGCAGGTCCAGTGCTGGGGTCTCAGAAGGCAGCGCTCTCAGGACGTCTCCACCATGGCCTGGGCTCTGCTCCTCGTCACCCTCCTCACTCAGGGCACAGGTGACGCCTCCAGGGAAGGGGCTTCTGAGTCCTCTGGGCTGATGCTTGGTCTCCTGCTCCTCAGGCTCACCTGGGCCCAGCACTGACTCACTGGAGTGTGTTTCTTCCTCTTTCCAGGATCCTGGGCTCAGGCTGCCCTGACTCAGCCTCCCTCAGTGTCCAAGTCTCTTGGACAGTCTGTCACCATCTCCTGCACTGGAACCAGCAATGACATTGGTGGTTATAATGCCGTCTCCTGGTACCAGCAGCACCCAGGCACAGCCCCCAGACTCCTGATTTATGAGGTCAGTAAGCGGCCCTCAGGGGTCTCTGATCGCTTCTCTGGCTCCAAGTCTGGCAACACGGCCTCCCTGACCATCTCTGGGCTCCAGGCTGAGGACGAGGCTGATTATTACTGCGGCTCATATAGGAGTGGAAGCACTTTCCACAGTGGTCCAAGTTCATGGGGAACTGAGACCAAAACCTATCCTGGGCTCTCAGGCTCCCTTTCTGCTCTGAAGATGCTTCCTCACCCAGTGCAAGGGGCTTCCTGCAGCATGACCTTCAAAATTCTTCTCTCTCAGCTCCTCTCCTTTCCCACCATGAAATCCAAAAGGAAACCTGCCCTGTGGTTTCTCATTTAGGACAGGGACAGCTTCCTGATGCTTGTGTGCTGTGGTCCCTGAATGTGCAACTCTTCCTAGCTCTTCAAATACAGGGACAGTGACAAGGAGCTGCCTGATTGATGTAGTCACTGATTTTTTGGGGATGTCTTCACCCTAAATACATCACCATCTCCCACACCGTGGGTAGAATTTTAGCCAACTACATTCTAATGGTTATCGCCACAACTTTGATCTTAGAAACAACAGTTCAGCGAACATCCCTATGCAGCCTCCTTTGCGTTCCTGTGTGAATATGACGATATGATCCATTTCTGAAAGTGAAATTGCGGATCAGAAAGATGTGTGCTTGTAATTTTCACCGGTTGTTGTCAGATTCGCCGCCAGAGAGATCTACCAATTTTCAATGGCAGCCATAAGTGCTTACTCAGAGTATATTGTTGAAAGTGTAAATTTTTGCAAACATATCAAACTGAAAAATGTTACCTTTTTACAGTTTTATTTTTGAGTCTCCTGTTCTGCCTAAGATTGGGCCTTTTCAGAAATAGTTCATTACTTTTTCTTTTTTGCATTTGTTAAACTTTTTCTTAAATATCGAGATAAGAAGAATTTTAGTCTTTGTAGCCAGGCACTATGGCTCACGCCTGTAATCTCGAGCACTTTGGAGGGGTAAGACGGGTGAATTGCTTGATCCCAGGAATTTGAGATTAGTCTGGGCTACACAGTGAACCCTCATCTCTATTACATTAAAAAAATTAAAATAAATTTTGAAAAGTATTATTTTAGTCTTTGTTGCCCAAAGATCAACTTTGGGGATATTCCATAGATACCCATAGCATCATTTACAAAGTAACCATTTAACATGATAAAAACCACTGTCAGCTCTGGGCCATACTAAAACAGGTGTCAGGACAGGGATGGTCACAGGATGTGGTTGAACAGTCCCTGGTTTGTAGGTTTATCTGAAGGTTGAAAATTCCACCAGCATATGATCTAGGTGGGGATCTCTCTGTGAGGGTCACTGTATTTCACCTGTATTAGGCTGAGGTCTTTCATTGGATAAGAACATGCTCATATCATCTATTTGATTGGATCATGGGTTTAAGACAGCCCTGGGTCACAATCACATAACATTTTTCTGCATTGCTTGCTCTGAGTTTTGGGAGAGCTTTAATTTATCAGGAATTGACTCCCCCTAAGGCAAAAGTCTGAGGGAGAGGGACGGGCAAGTGGGCCAGAAAACTTGTACCAAAGCTGGAATATCCAGGGCAGGCTCAGAGAGAAGAGTCCTAATATCAACATTTGACTGAAGCCAAAAACAGAAGAGAACATGGAAGTTCTGAGAATGACAAATAAACAAACAGTTTAAGTTTTACATGTATTGAATGTTTTTATAATCCATGAAAATTCTAGAACATAATAACAACGGGATAAGGAAGAGAGCTTGAGATGTTAAATGATAAAGACCCCAAGGCAAGTTGCCAGAGAAAGAACAGAACCTTTTTGGCAGAAATATGTTTATGCTGCAAATTATCCTCTCATATGCGTGTGTGTGTGTGTGTGTGTGTGTAAGGAAACATTCCATGGAACATCCTTCTTTCCTATAGTCAAGATCACCCTCACTGCACAAGGGAACCTAAACCAAATGTCATATCAAACAGAAAAAATAATGCACTTTGTATAACCATGGAGAGTCTCTATTTGCATATCAAAATGTGGATACTTAATGTTAACATCGAAAATAGTATTTTAATTTGCATATGAGATGAATTTTCTTTAGACTGTTTATGTCTGTGAGTTGTCTTTCTTAACAAGGACATACTCTTCTCTTAGTACAATTTAATTTAATGTACTTTTTGTTCTATGTTCTGTATCAATTCTGTTTTTTTTCTAAACACTGATAAAGATATCCCATGGCTACTGATTAATAAATTCAATTAATGGGTATTTAACTTATGTACATTATTTCAAGGGTAGACAGTTGTGGTTTTCAGACATGTACCTCACAGATGTTGCTGATGCTGACTGGCTCTTCTCTTCTAATCTTAGCAAATAAAGTGGGAAATTTGACTTTCCTGAACACTCAGCTGACAACAGGAGAGAGGAGGTAAAACCCCCCCAAAGCTGTTATCCTTTAAACCCTCAGGATGAATCAGACCTGTAGAATCACCCACACTTGAGTTAGATGATATGCAAATGAGAGTTTGGTCTTAGAGTTTGGATCAGGATTTAGGTGGTTGGGATGGGATGAACGCCTTTTACAAGTAAAAAGACATGAGTCTTGGGGTCTGTAGGGTAGAGAGTTCTTGGCTGAATTGTGTCCCCCAGATCTGGGTTGAGTGACATCCCACCATGAGGAGTCCCAGAGAAGTAAATTTGCATAAACACCAAACATGCAATGCCCCACTGGGCCTGAGAGGAAATAAGTGAAGCCTGGGGAGTTCCCATGTGCTTTGGGCTCAGGAGGTCGAGCTCTGGGTGTCTTACCATGGCCTGGACCCCTCTCTGGCTCTCCCTCCTCAACCTCTGCAAAGGTGCTGCCCCCAAGCCCTGCCCTAGGCTCAGCCCTTGCAGGCTCCTGAGCTGGTCCTGCCCTGAACCCTGAGCACAGCCTAGGCACAGCCTCAGGGTGATACCACTGGAAACGTGTTTGTTATCCTCAAGCCCCCTCCCCTGTCCTCTTCTGCAGGCTCTGTGGCCTCCTATGAGCTGACACAGCCACCCTTGGTGTCAGTGTCCCCAGGACAGACAGCCAGGATCACCTGCTCTGGAGATGTACTGAGGGATAATTATGCTGACTGGTACCAGGAGAAGCCAGGCCAGGCCCCTGTGCTGCTGATATATAAAGATGGTGAGCGACCTCCGGGAATCCCTGAGCCATTCTCTAGGTCCACCTCAGGGACACGATCGCCCTGACCATCACCAGGGTCCTGAACAAAGACACGGCTGACTATTACTGTTTTTCTGGGGATGAGAACAATCCCACAGTGACACAGGCAGATGGGGAGGTGAGACACAAATCCATTTTTCATATGTGTCATCTTATTCCTCCAGGACCAGGAAGACTGTGGACCAAGCCATGAGCAGGTCTGGCCAAGTTCTACTAGATCTGAGACCTCCAGGCCATCCTTTTGTCTAGCCCTACATGTTGACTCTGCAGGAATGGGTTTAGTGCTGCTATAATCCGATTTACTGGTGATTTGGGGCCTCTGGAGTGACTTGGGGAAATAAGAATGGGATGGAAGATGAGAGAGATGCAGAGAAACATCACTTGGCCTTAAGTTTCCATACAATGATGATTGGGTCATTCCTTCCAAATATCCTACATCAGTCCCCAAAAATGCCCAACTCAGCTCAACACCTGAGGTTCCAGGCTTCCATGGCAGCCTGGGATTTTGAACAGCAAAGGCAGATGAGGGGACACTGCGGCATCTGCCTCGATACCCTTTTGTGAGCTCACCCGCACTCATCTGCTGGGACCTTCTAGAAGCTCAGAGCTGTACCCTCACAGGAAAGTGCTATTGTTTCCAGAAAACTTCCTTTCTCATATTTAGGTTCAATTTTGAGTGTTTTGGTTTGATGACTGCGTAAGGCCAAGAACCCAAGGCCCTGCCTTAATACAAGTTGACACTGAAAGGCCTTCCAGCTCCAGACTTCCCATCGTGGATCCTGAGGCCTCCGTTGCAATCCTATTGTGGGTCAGGTTCTCCTTCTGCGGGTGATGCCTCCCTCACTCCTTCCAGATTCT
Source organism: Papio anubis (assembly GCF_008728515.1). Classification (NCBI taxonomy): domain Eukaryota; kingdom Metazoa; phylum Chordata; class Mammalia; order Primates; family Cercopithecidae; genus Papio; species Papio anubis. Next base: position 27,706,746 of record NC_044991.1, read on the forward strand.
CTGTGCATGGAAATCTTTACCTCAGAGTCTACTTCCAGGGAACCCAAACTAAGACGGTCAGTTCTCACCAAAATGAGCCACCATAGACCTGAGATGGCCACTATACACTGGAATGCACCAGCGAACTTCCTAAATTTCCACTGTGAGCATCCAAATGCCCAACTATTTCTGAGTGTTCCTTCTATTCTTATAAAATGAAAAGGGAGCCTGAAATGCCAGGTACTATGAGTCCTGAAGGAGAGGAGGAACCATATCTTCCTGCAAGGAATCCACAGAAAAGGGAGCAACCTCACACCATGCAGGGACCAGAGATGCTCCCACAGGGGCAGCTGTAGGATGGATACTGCCCACCTCCACCCTGCACATCCTGCACAATCACTCTTTCACCCCCTCTTCAGCTTATCAAAGTTGGCACTTACGAAGCCAGCACAGCTCACCCTTGGCAATCCGACTCCTTCAAGCCTCCATCAACCACACAATCTCAACATAAAGAATCTCCCCAAAATAAAATAATAACAGTAGCTATGAAAACATCTATAAAATATCTCATAAATAATTTTAGATTGTGTACATGTGTAAATATTATTTTTCATACTTTGGGTTAAATAAAGTATATTATTGAAACTGGTTTACCTTTTTATTTTTTATGTCTAATATGGTGACGAGACAGTAGGATTCACATGAGGCTCACATCATGTTGTGATTGTACAATGCTGGTCTGGTCTTACCCCTTCAGCTGACGGTGCTTTGGAGTAACCTGCTTCAGCCTCATCTCCACCCGTAAGACATATGTGTGAAGTCAGGGAGAGGCACTGGTGGAAGAGAAATGAGAACACGTATGTAGACCAGCTGTTTATGCAGGTGACTGAGTCCTGGAGCCCTGACCCTGCTCTGTCCTAGATGTGTCACATCCATCTCACTAGAGACCACTGCTGGCCTGCCTGAGCTCACAGCGGGGGGGATCTGGCAGTTCTGGCAACATGGTAATTTGATGTCCAGTGTTATCCTGTCTCTCCCAGGGCCCAGTAAGACAAGAGGAGCTGTTTTTCCAAAGGGAAGTAATGCTCTACTGCACATGACATGGCCTTCTTCCAAAACCCCAGGAGTCTACATTGGGATTCTCCAATGGGGTTTGCCATGTGCAGGAGGTTTCAGTTCCCACAGTAGAGTCAGCTGGATTCTCTGGCCCCAACAGCAGGACACTCACAACCCTGCCTGCACCTGCTGCAGAGCCTCAGTGCTCTGGGCCTGGAAAACAATGGCTGATATTTATGGCTCCGCATATATGGGTCGGAGTCACATCCCCAAGTGTAAAATATACTACTCCTAGACCTTTAGAGACTTTGTGTCTCTTTCTTCATGGGAGGAATTGAAGGCTATAATAACATGTTGTTTATGTTGTAGGAGAGTCTCAGCTGCTCCAGACAACTAAACTCTCAATTTCAGCTAGTATGAAAGAGGAAACATCTTAGTTTATTTCCCACTCTCAAAAGTACATGGATCTCACAAAAGCTTCCAATAGGCCGTGCCCATCATGTACATGTGATTGAACTATGATGTCCAGATGGTCTGAACTCCCATAATGATATAATGATAGGGAAGGGAGAGCTAATGATGCGTGGCAGAAAAAGTGTGAATGTATACTGTTGTCCATCCCACATGAATGTGCACTGATTCTGATCCTAGTCTCTGAGGGCAATAGACAAGACCTCAGTATCTGCTTCAATGATGTAACTGTGCACCTGCAGCCATAGCATTCTGTTCCAGGAGATCCCCATCTGGCACAGATACTGTAAATGCCACTAATACCTGTCTGGATCTGTACAAATCCAAATTCATCTTCCAGGATCCTTCAACTATTGTAGAGATCAGTCCGGTAAACTGAAACACCAGAAGTAATCACACGTACTACAGGAGAAGAGAGAGCTGTTTCAGAGGACACAGTCCTGTTGAAATTCCTCTGCTCCTTCGGAAGAAACTTCCCAGAAAAGGCCTCAGGGGCTGTGTGTCATCTGGGTTCCTGGATGAAGCATAGCCCCTACCGTACTGAGATTTCACAGAAGCTGGAGTTGACATGCAAACATGGTCTTTAGTTTATACTTAGTATTTTCTTTTTATCACACACTCATCATTTTGTCTACAATTTCCAAAGTTTCTAAAGTAGCTGTCTAGTAGATACAGACGTTCTGAGTGCACTGATGAAAAAGCTCTGGGGTTGGATAGTGGTGATGACTGCACAACATTTTTACTGTACTTACTGCCACTTAATTACACACTTAAAAATGATGAAAAGGACGAAACGTTTTGTTATGTTTATTTACCATAATAAAAATACTGCATATACAAGAAGCAAAGTAATGCTAGTTTAATTTTGAATTATGCAACTGTTAAAAATGGAAAGAATTTTGTACTAAGCACCATTTTCTCTGCTCTATATGCTACAACTCAACTTTCTCTCTCTCTCTCTTTCTCTTATTAACAATGATCTCCTGTCTGGTCCAAGGTCACACATTTCCAGTGTTGCAGGAATGTCTATTGAATCTGCTAATTTGTTGCCAGGAAGAACACTCAAATTTCTCATGCTCATATTTGAGTGTCAGCTGTCTCCAGCCAGCATTTCTAAACCAGGATTCTTAGACAAGACTTGTGAAGAATTTTGTAAAAAGTAGCTCCCAAGATGACAGTATTCACTGTGGGCAGCAGGACTGTTCCCACGCAGTAGGGCTATGCTTGGTGTGCATTGGAGCCATGCACACTGTGCCCACAGGGCAGATTCTGTGCTGCTGACTCTGATCTCTGTGCTTGGGAGGACCGTGTCCACTGCTAAGTTTACATGCGAATTTGATTCTTAAGAAAATGGTCATTCATAGCTGTTGAACACTGAGTCACATAGAGGGAGAGATGGTAGCTGAGGACACCTTATCTCTGATGTGCATAAGGTGATTAGATCTTCTAGTGGAATAGGAAGATGAAGAAACTTGTAGCTCTAAACACGGAATTTCCAGCCCTCAGTCTCTGCTGTCCATGCTGTATGTTCCTGGGAGATGTGAACCACGTGTGTTAGAGGTGAAGGGGATTGGGAAGCTTTCATGGTCTCTCTCATCATCTCTCTTGCTTATCTAACACACTCTACTACACCTACTTTATTGGAGCTTTTGCTCTACAAACATGCCTGAACTCTAAATTAGAGACTTTTGAAAGTGCAGACAATTGCAGGAACTCATCCAACTGGAGACTTTTCCACCACTTGAAGCAGTGAACACATCTCTGCAAGGCTCCGAATTTCAAGTGACAGGATTGTGGGATTTCAAAGAAAACTCAATCTTTGAATAAACCACAATACAAGAGGGAATCATCACACATTCCCCTGCTGCTTGGGCCTCAGTGAGGACTGACTCAGCCAGTCTCTGGCTCCTGGAGACCTCCTAGGTGATGTGCACTAGAAAAGTCTTTTCAGTACAAACTGGGGCAGGTAAGGGGCCCTTGCTCTGAAATTCTGCTCCCTGATAATTGTGCTTTCAGAGAAAAACAAAAACCTGTGATTCCAAGAAGTTCAAAGCCCACAAATAAGGTCTCCTCATTCTCCCGTGACAGCCCGAGCTCCGCATTCCCAACATGAAGAGCATCTTCCCGGCATGAAGAGCCAGGAGTAGAGAGGGAGCTTCTCACAGGGGTGAGCAGGACAGAAGCCACCTTTGTCAATGGGAAGGAAATGTGCTCAGCTCATGTCTGACCCGGAATGACTCAGTCACACCTGTGCAGGGTCACCTGCATGTGAACATCATCTATTTGCTCCATGAGTAATACCCTGTGTGACTCTTGGGTAAAATCTTAGCACAGGTGACATTTCTCTGCCTATTGCTTCAACCCATGTTTTTCAAAATTCACTGTAGGACACTTACATAAGGTAAGCATGTCAGGTGTGGGATGTATTGAATAGGAAAAGCAGAGGCTTCCTGTATCAATGCTCATGGCTTGTGTTTATGGCCACAACTCATGGAAATGGGGGAAAAAAAAAACAGAAAAGAAAATGATACTCTGCTCAAAAAAGCACTGAGAAATACCATTGTGTTAATATATCTACAACTTATAAGTTGAGCTAATAGAACATTAACTTAGATAGATCATTTTTATGGGGGATTCCTAAACCTAAAACATTGTATTAAAAATTTTGTCAGGTTGAAAGATCATTAAAAGGCCAATGTTTGGTGAAAAGCTGGAGTCTTTTACTTTGGGCTGCAATCAGCCAATGAGTGCAGGGAGCTGGCTGCCCTCCCAGGCCCTGACTGGTTCCATGTCCAGGTAGAGCAGCACTCCCCACAGGCAGCTGGAAGAACAGACAAGGGGAAGCTCTTTGCATCAGGACCTCCAAAATTTGACTTAAGATTATCCGATGTCCCCTCCCCAAGCCCAGGTTGCTTCCAGGCCACTAAGAGGAGCTCATCATTAAGAGTCTAAGACTTCTCTGATCTTGCTCTTCTTTCTTCCTTCCCCAGTGACCTTGGAATTGTCACTCCCTCTCACAGGCCCTTCTTCTCCTTGTCAAGTGCACTCCCTGAGTTCTCTGCCCCTGGGTCAGCAAATCTCTAGAACTTCAGGGAAAGCAGGGCTGGGTCACCCACATTGGGTCCCAGAAAGCTGGCTAAGGACCAGACAGACAGGCAGCAGGGTGGGTCCCCACAGGGCTACATGGTGGGCATTGGGTAGAGGGGAGGGACAAGAAACCAGTCCCTGAGTGTCCATAGGGCCAGGTGAACTAGGGAAGTGCTGGGACCTGGTCTAGACCCGCGGAAGCCACACCTGTCCCTACACAGTAGCATCTTCCTGGAAGTCAAGAGTGATTTTGTTGCTATGCTGCCCCAGATCACCTAATTTATTACCTGTGAATTTCACACACTACACATCATGCCTGTCCCCAAATCCTTCACTTGTGAGCAAATGTCACATCTGACCTGAACTGGTTTACATCCCAGATACCCTTCAGGCCTCCCACTGCCCTTTCAGATCCTCACACACCCGAGACCCTTCCCCGCAGGGCACAGACACAACTCCCCGCACATGCTTCCATCACTCGTGTCTTCACTCCTTCCTCAAAGGAGCTCCACAGACTGTTCTTCAGGGAGGCCTTCTCCAAACACTGAATCTACAGCAGCCGCCAGTCAGCTTCTGTCGGAACTTTCCATGATTATCTGCATACAATTCCACGGTTATCTTCTATTTCATTATTTTTGATTGATTTACTTCTATTAATCGTTGAATTAGCAGTCAGAAATGCTTTTTCACTACAAGTACACGTATGGCAGGAACCAGGGGGCCTCCAATTTTCTCCCACAAAAATAAGTCTGCATGTGCTTGGTGGTTCCAGATGCTCACCAGTTCCATAGGAAGCTCAAATATTTGTAACTCTCCATTCCCTTTCAGTGCGATGTTGACTTGCTTTCACTGTTGTTGATATAAGGCCTCAGCGTGGCTGCTGCAGCTCCAGTTATCACACCCATGTTCAAGAGATAAAGCAAAGTTCAAATCCAAATTAGTCCTTCCTTCATGAGAGGAAAAGTTTCCTGAGGGCAACCTAAGCCATCTGACTCTTACATCACATGGATCAATGGTAGGCTGCATACGTGGTCACTCCTGGCTGGGAGACACTGGAAATTTGCCTGACTTTCAATTGAATAGAGGGGATGACACACAGGTAGATGGTGTAGGGAGTATCTGCTGGGTCTGTAAACCCAGTGTGCCTACTGCACTGACCCAGCAACAGGACAGGAAACTCCTCAGAGCAAGGACTGTGTCTTCCTCACGCTGAATTCCTAAAATGCAGTCTTGCCAGGACAGAGTGGGTCAGGGGAATATTTGTTGAGTGAATGAGCTTCTGCCTCACTTGTATTGCAGGAGTCACCATCAACCCACATTGGCCCTATATTTGCATCCAGACCCAGTCAGAGCCACACCTCAGTCCTGTATCCCTCAGTACCAAGCCCCAGTCCCCCTTCAGGACCACCCCCCACCCAGTGACACGTGCAGGGAGCCTCAGGAGGGCCCTGTCACCTCCTCCTCCACATGTGAGTGTTTGCATTTCCATCAGGAATCTGAGCGCCTTGTGCCAGGTCCTGAGGAAGGGGCCACACGGAGAAAAGGAATTTCTTCCCTGAGGTCAGCAATCCATGAAGGAAGCAATCAGGGAACTGAGCAGCAGATTCTGAATCTACACCTGGACCCAGGAGGCCCCTGAGCCTCCAGCAGCCAGCGTAGAGAGGCCACCAGGGGGCAGCAGAGAGCAACCTGGCAGAAACTCCTGGGGATGGGGTGGGCCTGGGCATCAGGGAGATGCTGCCATGCAGGGAGGGTCAGTGACCGTGACCTGAGGCCTGGAGGGAAAGAGGTTCTTCCTTTCTTAGAGTACTTGTCCCGGGCACTGATGTTTAAATTCTTCTGACTTCCTGGTTCTCAGATCTGACTCTTG